>NC_087365.1:48555757-48858787 GCF_030014295.1 Loxodonta africana
GAAGGAAGGAAGGAAGGATAGATGCATGCATGGATGGATGGATGGCGATCAGTTGGATGGATGTACAAGCACTGAATAGATATTGAATGACTGCATAGCTTGATGTTGGAAAGATGCTACAGGGATACTGAAGAGATGGATGTCAGATAAGCAGTGGATTACAGTTGGAGAGACAGAGAGAAAGTTGAATGAACCATTGAATGGATGTTGTACAAGTAGGTTAGTGTATGGATGGATGCTGAGGAAATCACTATGCAACCAGATATGACAGACCCAGCTGCTCATCCCTTTCTCTCCCAAGAGGCACTTACCGTAAAGATATCACCATGCTTCTCCTTCATCCTAGTGAGGAAGCTGGCAGCATCTTTTCCAAACTCCAAGGCATGGCCCAACCAGGGGATACTGCCCAGGTCCAAGGGAGGCTCTCCAGGTCGCCTGTAGAAACCACAGCACTTATTACCATTTGATAATGCAGGGAGGGAGATAAAGAGTACAGGGCATAGGCTGTAATTTTAAGTGGAGTCACAGGTATGTGCTAGCTCAGCCCAGGGAGTGCGAAGGCTGTGTGTGTGACATTCAAGGCCGGAATCATTTGTGAGAGCAGAGAAACTCCTCTGGGAATATAACAATATTTATAGCTCACTGTGGGAGGCTTCAGGTGGGAGGCAGAATTTAAAAACAACCACAACTTCCTAGTGGGAAATATATGGTGCTGTTTACTTTAAAAAACAATGATTACACCAAAGACTGTGGCCCTAAGACACCCTTCTGATCTAGAACTGAAGTCATTCCCAGAGGCCACTTTTCAGTCAAACAACAGACAAGCCCGTAAAACAGACAATAACACCCAAGAGGAACATGCTCCTTAGAACAGTCAAATTACACGAGATCAAAAGGGCAATATTTGTCCAAAAGCAAAGATGAGAAGGCACGAAGGGTAGAAAATCAGGACGAAAGGAAACAGGGAACCCAGGGCAGAAATGGGGAGAGTCCTGACAAACTGTGGGGAATGAAACCAAAGCCATGAAACGCTTTATATACAAATTATTGAATGGGAGTCTAATTTGCTCTGTAAAGTTTAACCTAATGCACAATTAAATAATAAAGCTCAGAAACAAAAAGCTAAAAAAGAAAGAATGATTATCCTCAGTGGGCCTGACCTACTCAGGACCTAAGTGATGGGGCTTAAAAGGGACAGGGCTTTTCCTGGCGAAAGAGATTCAAAGCATGAGAGGGATTTGACACAAGGGAGATTCTCTACCGCTGGCTCTGAAGATGGAGGGGCCACGTGGCAAGGAATGCAGGCAGCCTCTCGGAGATGAAAGCAGACCTCAGCTGACAGCAAGCAAGGAAACAGGGACCTCAACCCTCCAATCCAAGGAACTAAATTCATCCAGATGCTTCCCAGAGCCTCCCAATAGGAAGGCAGCCTGGCTAACACCTTGGTTTCAGCCTTATAAGACTCTGAACAGACTAGGAAGAAAGGCCTATGGATCACAGCAGTCCAATCCTGTTGTGCATGGGGTCACCATGAGTAGAGGGTTGACTCAATGGCAGCTGTCTTAGTTATCTAGTGTTGCTATAACAGAAGTACCACAAGTGGGTGGGTTTAACAAACAGAAATTTATTCTCTCACAGTCAGGCCAGCATATCCCAGGGAAGGCTTTTTCTCTCAGTTGGTTCTAGGGGTAGGTCTTTGTCATCAATCTTCCCCTGGTCTAAGAGCGTCTCACCCCAGGGACCCCTGGGTCCAAATGACATCCTAAGCTCCCAGCCCTTCTTTCTTGGTGGTATGAGGTCCTTCTCCTCTGTGCTTGATTCTCTCTTTTATATCTCAAAAGAGACTGACTCAAGATACAGCCTAATCCTGTAGGGTGAGTCCTTTCTCATTAACACAAATGCTTCTAATCCTGGCTCACTAACATCATAGAGGTTAGAATTTACAATCACATCAGATCACAAAATGGTAGACAACCACACAATACTGGGAATCATGGGCTAGCCACGTTGGCACACATTTTGGGGGGACACAATTCAATCCATAACATTCCAGCCTTTGCTCCTCAAAATTCATGTCCTTGCCACATGTGAAACATATTCACCCCATCGTATCATAGCAAAAGTCAAAATTCAACTCCAAGTCCAAAATCTCCTGGGGCAAAATTCCTCTTCATCTTTGAAACCCAGAATACAAGTTATCTGTTTCCAAAGTACAATGGCGGAACAGACACAAGCTAAACATTTCCATTACAAATGGGAAAAACTGGAGGGAAAGAGGAGATAATAGGCACCAAGCAAATCAGCAGAACACATTACATCAGCTCTGAAGGCTTGAAAATGTTCTGAGACCATTTAGGCAATGGCCCTGCCCTCCAGCCTCTGGGTGTTGGCCATTCTCTCCAGATTCTGGGTGGAGGTCCTTTGGCCCTGGGCGTCAGCTCTGCCTTCCAGGCCCACTAGAATAGCAACTATGCTCCCTCACATTTGGGCGGTCCCATTCTCCTAGTCCATCTGAGTTGTGACTCCACCCTGTTGGCCCCGACAGGCCCTGTTCTACTTTAGGCAGCGGATCTGGCCCCATCCCACTGGCACTCGTAAAAGGCAGCCTCACACTCCAGAACAGAGTTGGTGAAGATCTGACTCTTTGAAATCTTGAGGCTGTGGCCCCATCCTTTGAAAGCCCAGAGGTCATGGCTCCACCCTTTGAGACTCCAGAGGTCTGGGCCCTACCCTTTGAGATGGAGGCAGCTCTGCCTCCTGTGTTCCTTGTCTTTTCAGCTTCTGCCTCCTGGTTCCCTGGCCTCTCGGTCCCTCGGGTCCTTGGGTTGGCCAGGTATCTGCCCTGCTTAAGCAGGTGTTGCAAAGCTCTTTAGCTCTACTGATAAGTCCCTGGAGGTACCCCATTCTGACAGTAAACCTGGCCAGAAGACACTCAGCCCTTTTGCTCCATGGGTCAGCAAGCCTAGCTCCAGCAATAAATGCCCAGAGGCACCCCACTCCATTAGGAAGCCTCCTGTCCAAAAGCACTCAGCTCTGTGGTTCCGTGGGTCAGCTCCCGTGCCATCTGATTCCTTTCTCCTGGTTCTGCTGCTGCCATTTCTCTGCTCCTGCTTCCCTCCATCTATGCCATCTCTGGTGTTACAGTTTTCCTCACTTCCTTCTGAGACCTTGCCAGAATTTAATTCCACCAGCGGTCTCTTCAAGGCAATCTAGGCTTCCACCATTAGACATGTTAAAACTCTTCCAGCTTCTACTCATTCACAGTTTCAAAGCCACTTCCACATTTTAGGCATCTGTTAGAGCAGCACCCCACTCTTGGTACCAAATTCTATCTTGGATATCTAGTGTCGCCGTAACAGAAATACCACAAATGGGGGGATTTAACAAACAAATTTATTCTGTCACAGTCTAGGAGGCTAGAAGTCTAAATTCAGGGCACCGGCTCCTGGGAAGGCTTTTTCTCTCTGTGGTTCTGGGGGAAGGTCCTTGTCATCAATCTTCCCCTGGTCTAACAGCTTCTCAACCTAGGGACCCCTGAGTCCAAAGGATGCACTCAGCTCCTGGCCCTTCTTTCTTGGTGGTATGAGGTCCTTCTCCTCTGTGCTTGATTCTCTCTTTTATATCTCAAAAGAGATTGACTCAAGATACAGCCTAATCCTGTAGGGTGAGTCCTTTCTCATTAACACAAATGCTTCTAATCCTTCCTCACTAACATCATAGAGGTTAGAATTTACAACACATAGGATAATCACATCAGATCGCAAAATGGTTGACGACCACACAATACTGCAAATCATGGCCTAGCCAAGTTAACACACATTTTTGGGGACCACAATTCAATACTCTTCACCAATACCGTAATTCAAAGGCATCAATTCTTCTTCGGTCTTCCTTATTCATTATCCAGCTTTCACATGCATATGAGGTGACTGAAAATACCATGGCTTGGGTCAGGCACACTGTCTTAATCATCTAGTGCTGCTATAACAGAAATACCACAAGTGGATGGCTTTAACAAAGAGAAATTAATTTTCTCACAGTCTAGTAGGATAGAAGCCCAAATTCAGGGTGTCAGCTCCAGGTGAAGGTTTTCTCTGTTGGTTCTGGAAGAAGGTCCTTGTCATCAATCTTCCCCTGGACTAGGAGTTTCTCCTCGCAGGAGCCCCAGATCCAAAGAATGCACTCCGCTCCAGTCACTGCTTTCATGGTGGTATGAGGTCTCCCTGTTTCTTTGCTCACTTCTTTCTTTTATGTCTCACAAAAGATGGGCTCAAGACACAATCCAATCTGGTAGATCAATATAACCGCCACTAATCCATCTCATTAACATCATAGCGATAGGGTTTACAACACATAGGAAAATCACATCAGATGACAAAATGGTGGACAATCACACAACACTGGGAATCATGGCTCAGGCAAATTGATACACATATTTTTGGGGGACAGAATTCAATTCATGACACACACCTTGCCCTCAAAGTGACATCTTTGCTTTTCAACACTTTAAAGAGGTCTTTCGCAGATTTGCCCAATGCAATATATTGTTCGATTTCTTGGCTGCTGCTTCCATGGGCTTTGATTATGGATCCAAGTAAAACAAAATCCTTGACAACTTCCATAAACCCACTACTCTCGAGTTGATTCTGACTCATAGCGACCCTACAGGACAGAGTAGAACTGCCCGGTAGAGTTTCCAAGGAGCGCCTGGTGGATTCGAACTGCCAACCTCTTGGTTAGCAGCCATAGCACTTAACCATTACGCCACCAGGGTTTCCAACAACTTCAATATTATCTGTTTATCATGATGTTGCTTATTGGTCCAGTAGTGAGGGTTTTTGTTTTATGTTGAGTTGTAATCTCGTATTCTGTTTGAACTATTTTCTCTTGTTCTAAGTACAGGTTCTCCATGAGCACAATTAAGTGTCCTAGAATTCCCATTCTCCTAAATGTTATCCATAATCTGTTATGATCCACACAGTTGAATGCCTTTGCATAGTCAATAAAACACAGGTAAACATCTTTCTGGTATTTTCTGCTTTCAGCCAAGATCTGTCTGACATCAGCAATGATATTCCTCGTTCCACACCCACTTCTGAACCTAGCTTGAATTTCTGGAAGTTCCCTGTCGATGCACTGCTGCAGCCATTTTAGAATTATCTTCAGCATAATTTTACTTGTATGCAATATTAATGATATTGTTCGATAATTTCCACATTCTTTTGGATCACCTTTCTTTGGAATGGACACAAATACGGATCCCTTCCAGTTAGTTTCCAGTTGGTTGGTCAGGTAGCTGTCTTCCAAACTTCCTGACAAAGACAAGTGAGTGCTTCCAGTGTTGCAGCCGTTTCATGAAATATCTCTGTTGGTATCCTGTCAACTCCTGGAGCCTTGTTTTTCACCAATGCCTTTAGTGCAGCTTGGACTTCTTCCTCCAATACCATCGGCTTGATAATATGCTACTTCCTGAAATGGATGATCATCCATCAGTTCTTTTAGGTACAGTGACTCTGTGTATTCCTTCCATCTTCTTTTGATGCTTCCTGCATTTTCAACATTTTGCCCATAGAATTCTTCAATATTGCAACTCGAGGCTTGAATTTTTTCCTCAGTTCTTTTAGCTTGAGAAATGCAAAGACTGTTCTTCCTCTTGGTTTTCTAACTCCAGGTTTTTGTACATTTCATTATACTTCTTTACTTTGTCTTCTCAAGCCACCCTTTGAAATCTTTTGCTCTGCTCTTTTACTTCATCATTTCTTCCGTTCGCTTTAGCTGCTCTAAATTCAAAAGCAAGTTTCAGAGTCTCTTCCGATATCCATTTTGGTCTTTTCTTTCTTCCTTGTCTTTTTAATGATCTTTTGCTTTCTTCATGTATGATGTCCTTGACGTCATTACACAACTGTTCTGGTCTTCAGTCATTAGTGTTCAATGTGTCAGATCTATTCTTGAGACTTTCTACAAATTCAGGTGTGATATAGTCAAGGTTATATTTTGGTTCTTGTAGACTTGTTTTAATTTTCTTCAGCTTCAACTTGAATTTGCATATGAGCAATTGATAGTCTGTTCTGCAGCCAGCCCCTGGCCTTGTTCTGACTGATGATATTGAGCTTCTCCATTGTCTCTTTCCACAAATGTATATGATTTGATTCCTGTGTATTCCATCTGGTGAGGTCCATGTGTATAGTCACCATTTATGTTGTTGAAAAAGGTATTTCCAATGAATAAGTCATTGGTTTTCAAAATTCTGCCATTCGATCTCCGGGGTCACGAACATCACTAAGGCCATATTTTCCACGTACTGACTCTTCTTTGTTTCCAACTTTTGCATTCCAATCACCACTAATTATCGATACATCTTGATTGTATGTTTGATCAATTTCAGACTGCAGAAGTTGGCAAAAACCGACAATTTCTTCACCTTTGCCATTAAAAATATAAATTTGAATGACAGTGATATTTACTGGTCTTCCTTGTAGATGTATGAATGTTATCCTGTCATTGATAGCATCATACCTAAGGATAGCTCTTGCAATGTTCTTTTTGACAATGAATCTGATGCCATTCCTCTTCAATTTGTCATTCCCAGGATAGTAGACCATATGATTATCTGATTCAAAATGGCCAATACCAGTCCATTTCAGCTCAGTAATGCCTAGGATATTGATCTTCAAGGGATCCATTTCATGTCTGACTTCCAATTTTCCTTGATTCATATTTCATACATTCCACGTTCCCATTATTAATGGATGTTTGCAGCTGTTCTTCTCATTTTGAGTCATGCCACATCAGCGAATGAAGGTTCCAAAAGCTTTACTCCATCCACGTCATTAAAGTCAACTCTACTTTGAGGAGGCAGCTCTTCCCCAGTTGTCTTTTGAGTGCCTTCCAACCTGAGGAGTGCATCTTCCAGCACTATATCAGACAACGTTCTACCGCTATCCATAAGGCTTTCACTGGCCAATGTGTTTTAGAAGTAGATCATCAGGTCTTTCCTCTTAGTCTGTCTTAGCCTGGAAGCTTCACTGAAACTCGTCCACCATGGGTGCCCCTGCTGCTATTTGAAATACTGGTGGCATGGCTTTCAGCATCACAGCAACATGCAAGCCTCCACAGTACAACAAATTGACAGATGAGTGGTAGAGTTCAACAATAAAAAGACATAACCCAATTAAAAAATTGACAGAAAATTTGACTAGTCATTTCTCCACAGAAGATATACAGTCAATAAGCACATTTAAAAGATGCTTAACATCATTAAAACCAAACCAAACCCCTTGCCATCGAGTTGATTCCGACTCGTAGCGACCCTATAGGACAGAGTAGAACTTCCCTGTAGGGTTTCCAAGGAGCTGCTGGTGGATTAGAACTGCTGACCTCTGGTTAGAAGCTGAGCTCTTAAAACTGTGCCACGAGGGTCCAGGGCTCCATTAGGGAAAAACAAATCAAAACTGCAATGAGACACCACTTCACACCCACTAAGATGCCTGTAACCAAAAAGACAGAAAATAACAAGTGTTGTCAAGGATGTGGAGAAATTGGATGGTGGGAATGTAAAATGGTGCAACAGCTTTTGAAACCAGTCTGGCGGTCCCTCAAAAGGTTAAACATAGAGTTACCATATGACCCAGCAATATACCCAGAAGAATTGAAAATGTGTTCCTACAACGACTTGTACACAAATGTTCATGGCAACGTTATTCATAATAGCCAAAAAGTGGAAACAACCCTAATGTCCATCACCTCATGACTAGACAAACAAAACCTGTTCTATCCATGCAGTGGAATATTACTTAGCCATAAAGAGGAATGAAGTACCGACACATACGGCAATATGGAAACATTATGTTAAGGAAAAGAAGCCAGGCACAAAAGACCACATATATTATGATTCCATTTATACAAAATGTCCAGAATAGGCAAATCCATAAACACAGAAAGTAGATTCATGGTTGCCAGGGGCTGGAGGGAGAGGAGAATGGGGAGTGATCACTAATAGGGTTGGGTTTCTCTTTGTTCTGGAATTAAACAGTGATGATGGCTACGTAATCTTATGAATATGCTAAAAAAAAAATCCTACTGAATTGAACACTTTTGGGGGGTGAATTTTGTGGTATGTGAATTATATCTCACTTTAAAAAAAGATGAGAAAGTAAAGGAGGGTGCTGTGAGACACTGAAGGGGGTTACTTCCGAGAGGATGGTGGGGGGGCCTCCCCAAGGAGGTGCCATGTGAGCAAGGCCTGGAAGAATGAGAAGAGACCACTGTGGAAGAGCTGAGAGATGAGCGTTCCAGGCAGAGGGAACAGCAAAGGGCTGCAGGGGGCAGCACATCTGGGCGGGCAGGTGTGGCTGGAACGGAGAATGTGGGGTGAGAGGTAGGAGATGACCTTGCAGACCACAGAGGCCTGAAGGCAAGATGAGGAGTTGGCTTTTATGCCAAGTGCAGTGGGGATCCATTGGAGGGCTTGAAGCAGAAGTTGGGAAGCAATGCGATCATGCACTTAAAAGGTCACAACAGAGAGAGGAACAAGGAAGAAGGGACACAGGAGGCTACTGTGACCATCCAGGACAGCAATGATGGCAGAGGCAGAGGCCACGGTCCCAGTAAGCAAGGCCTAGCATCCAACTCCCATGCTTCCAGGAGAGGGGAATTTGGTGCCACAGCCAGCAGTCCAGGGGAGCACCAGCTTCTCTTCACTCTTCCCCTCTCCCCACCTCTTTCCACCCTTGCCTCCTGCCCTCTTGACCTGGCTGTCCCCCAACATAACCTAAAGGGCAGACAGGGGTAGACCTGGAAAGAATGGAACCAGATACGAGGTCTGAAGGCATCAGGAGGTGTCTTCCTCCACCTTCCTCCTCTCCCCCAAGCTCTGCACTCTGTCTGTGGCCTCATCATTCAATCTCCATCCAGCGTCTCTGGAGCAGACACTTGCAAAGTTGGAGCTCTGGGCTTCTACAGAGATGCCAGGGAAGGTGCTGGGGTTCTTCCTGTCCCCTCTTCTCTTTGTGAGCACCTTCTCCTAAAGGTTCCATTTAAAGGAAATGTGTCACACAGGCAGTGTGTTAGCTGCGGTAACTTGTTTGGGAACACCAGCCCTCTCCCAGCTCAGGAAGACAGGATGGGAGCCGTGAGTTGAGGCAGTAGTGCATGGTGGGCCAAACTCGAGCACCACACTCTCTGGCTTCAAATCCCAGCCATGCTTCTGGCTGGCTGTGCGACATAGGCAAGTGACTTAGCTTCTCTGGGCCTCACTTTCCCCATCTGTAAAATGGGAGTAACAACAGTACTGACTGCATTGGGCTGAAGTGAGGATGAAGGGGGTGTAGGACAGTAACTGGGGAGCAGCTGGGTGGGTCTGAGAAGTAGGACCAGTAAAGACTCTCAGGTACCATTTATTGAGCACCAGCTGCACACCAGGCCCTATGCTTGGCGTTTTCCAAGTGCTAGCGCTTAATGAGCCCTGACTGCGGGAGGCTCTGTGTGAAGCACCTTACCTGACTAACACAGTGAATCCTCCCCTAACCCTAAACAGAAGGAGCTGAGCCCCAATTTACAGAGGAGGAAACTGAGGCACAGAGAGCTAAGTCACCGGCCTGAGGGCTCACGGGAAGGAGCTCGATTCTGCTCAGGCTGGCCTGGCTGCAGAGAACACACGCTTGATGCTACAGTGCCCCCCGCAGTGGCCATCTGCATCCCCACTTTGCAGATGAGGTAATTGAGACCCAGACCGATTTCAGCGACCTAACCCAGTTCAGAGCCGGAGGTTTTCCCCTAGAACAGCTTTGGTGGAGGGAGGAGGAGTGTCCTTTCCCCGCCCTTCATCCCACTGCTGCCGGAGTTCCTTGGTGAGCCTGGTATTATTTCTGGCAGCTCTCTTTTCCCAGAAAATTTCTAAGGAGGCCCAGACAAAGACAGGAAGCCAGGAGCCCAAACGCCTGATGTGGCCAGCCTGGCAGAGTCCTCAGGCCCCAGCCACATTCCAGGGTGACTCAACCGCTGGCCAGTGGGGGCGAAGGGGACTCTATTTCGGGACCTGCGGTCTCCAGCCTCGCCCACTGCCACTCTCACTGTTTTGAAGCACTGCCAGCTCCTGTCCGCACAGCCAACCACTGCCTGCCCATCCTGGTTCAGATGCCTCTTCTGATTCTCCCTTGAGCTTAGGTTCCCATGGGTTCCCTCCAGCAATCCCATTCCTCAGTCACAGACCCCACCCGCTAGTGCCTGCCATGTGCCCTGCCTCTGTGGTGCTCCAGGAGTAGGGTTGCGCCCCTTGATGGAAGTTCCATGAGAGCAGGGACTCCTGTTCACCAACACTTAGGATGGTGCTTGGCATAGAAAAACACCAAACCCGTTGCGATCGAGTCAATCCCGACCCACGGCAAGCCCATGTATTACAGAGCAGAACTGCTCCATAGGGTTTTCTTGGCTGCCATCTTAATGGAAGTACATCACCAGACTTTCTTTTGCAGAGCCACTGGGTGGGTTTGAACCACCAACCTTTAGATTAGTGGTCGATTGCAAACCAATTACACCACCCAGGCTCCCATAACCAAAAAGACCAAACCCATTGCCTTCGAGTTGATTCTGACTCATAGCAACCCTATAGGACAGAGTAGAACTGCCCTATAGGGTTTCCAAGGAGGGGCTGGTGGATTTGAACTGCCAATCTTTTTGGTCAGCAGCCTTAGCTCTTAACCACTACGCTACCAGGGCTTCCAGGCTCCCATAGCAGGTGCTTAATAAATATTTGTCAGAAGAATGAATCATGTACACAGCTGGTACTCAGTAAACACCTGCCTCTCAGGGTTGCTAGGAGGGTTAAGGGCGCTAACAAAGATTAAGCGCCTGACACATAGCCCACGTTCTACATTGCCCATGGAAGAGGCTGGCATCACTTAAGCATGCAATGTTGGTGCCCAACCTCTTTGTTCAGCAGTTTCCACTCAATACAAGGAACGGGGTTGAGCCTGTGCAAAGGCAGGCCCTCATGCTAGCGGAAGGTTTAATGGGGAATAGAAAAGGGCTGGTTTCTGCCCAGCTGAGCTGGACCAACCTGAGCTTCTGTTTAACCTGCTTAACGCATTCATCCACCAGGGCTCTGTCAGCTCTCAGGCTGTCTGTCATTAACTGACCCTCTTCCAACCCCCTACCCCACTGCCTCCCATAAAAAATAAAGTACGTGGCCTTCCTGCTCTAGTTTTTTGTTTTCCTGTTTTGGAAATAGACACAGAGTCTGAGAATTATTTCTCAACATGAGAAAAAGCAGCAGAGCAGGTACAGTGATAAATAGAAACTGTCCCTCAGCGGCATCTTGGGAAGGCAATAGGGAGTGGTGGGGACTGTGGCAAGGTCTAGAGAGGGCTCCACTACTGAGTGTCACACAAGTGTGGCTAGACCTTCCAATTTTTCATGAGAAGCTGGAAATATGGATTTTCGTATGTGGAATTCCCCAATTTTCTCCCTTGCACAGTGAGGCACAAACAGACCACCTGGGACTGAATCCAGTCATGGATCACCAGTTTGTGACCTCTGGCCACGGCATGTTGGAATGAGACAGATTTATTTGTACCTAGAAATTGCATATCCTACAGGGGCATTTACAGGGCCCCAGACCAGCTCCCTAGCCACCAGGAAACCTCACCCGATTCCACTGTAGCTTCTGGTGGCCTCCCACCTAGGAGGCCTCCCCCAGTGCTCCCTGAAGCAGCTACAAAAGCCCAAAGAGGAAAGAGATGTACTCAGCCTAGCCAAGGGACTGGGGCCTGAGAGGCCAACTACATGAGCCACCTCAGAATACAGATGGGGAAACTGTGGTTTGCAAAGCAAGAAGGGTGTTTCCAATACCCGCATGGTAGATCATCAGTCCCAATGAGCCCAGAAGCCAGACACCTAACTCCCAGCCCAGGGCCTTGACCTTATCACTCTGCTGCAGGAGAAAACACTCACCCACATCCCAAACCCTCGGTGTTCAGCAATTACTGAGCTGGGCTTAAAAATTCTTGCCACAATTGCAAAATTTTGAATTTGGACTAACCTAAACCCACTGCCTTTGAGTTGATTCTGACTCATAGTGACCCTATGGGACAGAGCAGAACTGCCCCACAGGGTTTCCAAGGAGCTGCTGGTGGATTCGAACTATTGACCTTTTGGTTAGCAGCTGAGCTCTCAGCCACTGAGCCACCAGGGCTCCGAATTTGGACTAAAGGCCAAATAATATTAAGAATTATTTTTCATTTTCTCAAGTGCGATAATGGAATTGTGATTGGCATTGTTTCTTGACGTACATTCTGAAATATTCAGTTGGTAACATACCATGGTCTGTAATTTTTAAAAAAAACATTAATAACTGTCAAGCCAAGGTGATGGGTATGTGGGGTTCAGTATAGGACTTTTTAATTTTTCTGAATAGTTAAACTTTTTCATAATTAAAAAGTAAAAAAAAAAACACGATGCTGGAGGTAAAGACAGCATCGCTGACCAACTGAAGTGCTGTTTTTGTACTGGGGAAAAGCATGAATTTGGAACCAGCCAGATACAGGACGTAATTTGTTTTTGGTGACGTCACTGAACATTTCTAAGCCTCGGCTGTAAAACAGGGACAAGGATAATGATCTCCAGCGTTGGTCAGGAGAAAGCAGTGAGACAAGGTGGGTGGCACAGTGCCTTCTTGTTTCAACCCAGACTCCAGATCACTGTCTACACAGCATCAGGTCATCCACCTTTTCTTCCAACACTCGAGTATCTGCTCTTCTTTAAGAATCCTCTGGTCAAAGTCACAACTCTTACTGCTTAAAGGGCACATGGCCCTCAGCCTTTTGAGGGTTCAGACCACCAATATAACGTAGGGGAAGAGCGAGAATTCATTCTTCCTGGAGTTAAAAATTCTGGCAGCCCAGATTTTAACACAAGTCGACCTTGGGTGCATTGCTTGGCCTCTCTGCCTCAGTTTCCTCCTCTGTAAAGTGGAGGCAACCAAACTAGCCCCTCACCAAGTGGGGGGAGGAAATGAAATTGTGCATCTGGACTCCATTCTAAATTGGGGTTCCTGTGCAACTGCCTCCAAGCTGCCAGTGACCCCCATACCCACACTCCTCCCCAACGCCTGTTTGCTGAACCTCCCAAGCCACCTACAGGTATAAAAATCAAAGACTCACCCCAAAGATAAAAGAGTTCTCTGGATCGATATTGGCAAGAATTAGCTAGCATAACGTTAAACGTGTATTCCTTCTAACCCAGCAAATCCACTTTCACCCATTATTATCATTATCCCCATTTAAAGATTGGGAAATGGAGACAGAAAGATGCCATACAATGTGTCCATAGTCCCACAGGCTAGGAATTCCCATATAGTGACAATGCCAGGCATCCCAATACCCAGCCTCCCAGAATCCATATACTTTATGGCTGCCTCCAGCTAGTCACTCAGAGTCCAGGACGCCCTCACTGGAGGATCACAGCACACTGTCTCAAACAGCAAAAACACTGGAAACAGCCTAAAACTCCATCAGTAGGGACGTGGGGAAAAAAAACTCTGTAATTTATTTCTGGAATACTTTTAAGAAGATGGGGACATTGGTCATTCAGTGGTAGAATTCTTGCCTTCCACGTGAAGCCCCAGGTTTGGTTCCCAGCCAATGTACCCCATGCACAACCGTCTGTCAGGGGTGGCGTTAGTGTTGCTATGATGTTAAATGGGTTTCAACAGAGTTTCCAGGCTAAGACTAGGAAGAAAGGCCTGGCAACCTATACCGAAAATCAGCTAATGAAAACCCTATGGATCAGAGGGGTCCAGTCTGCACCTGATCATGGGGATGGCATAGAACTGGGCAGTGTTTCATTCCATGGTGCGTGGGGTTGCCAGGAGTCGGGGGCCAACACAACCACAGCTAACAACAACAATACACAGAAGATGAAAAGAATGAAGCAGATCTCCATGTAGCAATATGGATGGATGTGAAAACTAAAATCTGGAGTGGAAAAAGCAAATATACAGTCTTGAAACATCTCTAAACAGAGTGCCCAAGAAGCCTGCCGACTTAGGAAAAATAATTCTTTTCTTCATTAAAAAAAAAAAAAAAACCCAAACCCATTGCCGTGGAGTCGATTCCGACTCATAGCGACCCTGTAGGACAGAGTAGAACTGCCCCATAGAGTTTCCAAGGACCGCCTGGCAGATTCGAACTGTTGATCTTTCACTTAGCAGCCGTAGCACTTAACCACTACGCCACCAGGGTTTCCCTTTTCTTCATAGAAAAACTTACTGTCTTTTCTTTTTTCATTCAAGTGATTGAATACATGGTTTTAAATTTCACCGGAAAAAACGTCTGGAAGTTGAAGAAAAATATAGTGAGCTTATTGTTTGAAAATTCAACTAACCTTGTTTAAAAATAAAAAAGTTCCCTATGTTCTGGAACTTTCAGACACTCTGATTTAAACACACACACACACACACACACACACACACTCACACTGACATACGGAGCCCTGGTGGTGCAGTGGTTAAGAACTCGGCTGCTAATCAAAAGGTTCAAATTCACCATCTGCTGCTTGGAAATCCTACTCTGTCCTGTAGGGTTGATGTGAGTCGGAATCGACTCGACAGCAACAGGTTCGTTTTGTTTTATACTGACATGCACACACGTACACACACATATACACCGCACATATACGTGCACACACAAATATATATATATACACATACACACACAGCACCTTGTATTATCTACAGGCTCACGTCTATGTAAGTAAAAGTAATTTTTAAAATATCTGGGAATCTGAGGAGATGGAACTAAAGGCAAGGTGGCAGCCTGGATGGAGTCATGGAACAGAAGGACGACATTAACGGAGAAACTGGTGAAATCCAAACCCAGTTTGGAGTTTATTTCCTAGTAGCGCACCAGTGTTGGTGTCTAAATGGTGACAAACGTGCCGTGGTGTCGTCAGATGATAACAATGAGGGAAACTGGGTGAGTTTCTGTACTATCCTTGTAATTTTTCTGTAACTCTAAAACTATATTCTAAAAGGAAAAGTTTATTCTTTAAGAATCTGGAGAGTTTCCCCCATACTGATAAACATGAGAAGTTTGGGGAGCGGACTAGAAACCAGGGGGACATGGTTAGGGGGGCCGCGGTCTTATCTGTAACCTAGTTAATGATTTTTTTTAAGTCAAATGTATTCAGCTATTCTTTGTGCAATTAAAAAATATATTTTTTTCTAAAAGGAAAAACACTGACTGCCAGCTCCCTGATGTGAGGTGCATGAGTTTTACTTTTCCTTCTAAATCACAGGTTCTCCGTGGAAAAGGAAAACCTTTGGGGGCCAGGAGGCAGGAGTTTAGCCCTGGTTCCACCCTCTCCAGGCTGTGGGATCTCAGGGGAGGGGAGATCCCTTTCTGGGACTCAGTTTCTCCTCTGGCAGATGGAAATACTGAGCCTACCCACCCTCACCCACCCAACTCGAAGATCCCTCGGCAGGTGGCTCGGTAAGAAGGGCATCCCCCAGCGCCTCAACTCTCCCATATGTGTAACGGGGGTGAGAAGCAAAGCCACCCTACAGGGCTGCCGAGAGCAAGACGGCACCGAGTAAGTGCTGAAGAGCAGGAGAAAGCTTCTTCCACGGGGCGTCACACGCACCCACTTCCCACTCACAGGCTCCCTCGCAGGCCCCAGCCGGCGCGCTGCGCGCCGGTTGAGCCTTCTTTGCAGGTGCGGCTCGGCCTGGGCACTCTTGGGTCAGTGGAGTCAGCCAGGGCGCCCCTTCTGCGGAGGCCTGAGACGCCCATCTCCGAGGGTCCGGCCCGTGGGGGTGGCGGGTGGGAATGTGCCCCTTCTGCCCGGGAGTCTGAAGCCGGGGCTCCGGGCCTGCCGCTGGCCCCGCGACTCCTTGCCCGGGCGAGGCAAGCCCAGAGCGGCCCCCGTTTTCGGCCCCGGGGTGCAGGCCGGCCAGGTAGGGGGAGACGGGGCCCGCAGGCCGGGGGACTCACCGCGTGCGCCGGCGGCTCAGCAGCAGCAGCAGCAGCACCGCGGCCAGGAGGCCGAGGAGCGCGGCCCAGGGCATGGTCGTCGGCGGGCGCAAGGCGCGGGGCTCCGCACGGCCGGCGGGTCGGGAGCTCTCACCGCCCCGGGTCCCTCGCGCGCCTCCCCCGACGCCCTCCCCGCCCCCCGGGCCCCTCCCCCCCGCCCCCGAGCTCTCCCCCCCACCCCCCCCTTCCCCCGCCTGCCTCTCTCCCCCGCCCGACCTCTCCACGCCTGGGCCTTTCTCCCCTGCCTACCCCCCCAGAATTCCTCTTTCCCCTGCCCCTCCCCCAGCCCCGTAAACAGACTCCAGCACCCCAGCCCCCCTCCTCATCCCATCTCCAGCCCCGATGCCTCAGAGAGGCAGTTTTCTGTTCTGCTGGGCTGGGCCGGGCCGGGTAGGGCTTCGTATCTTCAGTAACTGTAGCGCAGGGTTTATGAGAGCAGCTCGGCAGCTGGGGCTGCCTGGGTTCACATCCCAGCTCTGTCACTTGCTGGCTGTGTAAACTTGGGTGCTGCCTTAACTTCTCTGTGCCTCAGTTTCCCTGTCTATAAACTAAAAACCCTTTCCTGTTGAGTCCATTCTGACTCATAGCCACCCTGCAGTAGTCCCTTCTGTTGTAAGGAATCGGTGAGGTAATACCTGCAGAGAACAGGGGCTCAAAAAATATTAGTTGTATCTATTTTTATATTCTAGGATGCAGGAAGTGTATTTATGAGCAAGGGCCCCTTCCCTTAAGGGACAGCCTTCTGTGTCTTCCACTCACCAGGTGTGTGGCTCAAGGCAGGTCACTTAATCTTCTTCAAAGTGGAAGTCTTTATTAGTCAGCTATACATTCTTGGCTTCATTATTGACGTAATAGTTCTGAAACATCAGAGACTGAGAGTCCTAAAGGCCTAAGCCCCTTAGTGCACAGATGAGGGGGCTGAAGACCAGAGAGGGGTGACTTCCCCAAGGTCACACAGCTCACCCACAGTTTGCAAAAGGAAGCGCACCACATGGCTGCACAGGAAGGGCCAGGCTTTGGGTGCGTCCTAGCTCAGCCTCTCAATGGCTGGGCCCTGTCTCCTCTCTGAGCGCCTCCCCCCCTTTGCCCCCCAATCTCAACTGCTTTAAGGGACAGCAGGAATAAGAGTCAAGCACCCAGTCTATATGTGGTGCATAGGAGGGGTTTGGGATGTGGTGGCCATTGTCACCATTACCTGGTGCTTGGATGCCGGCCCCCTGTGCTGGCAGTTCTGCAAGAGACCAGCCCTGGGTGCTGATGAGAACCCAGGCTCACGGTTGGGAGGTGTGGACCTTACCTAGGTGTGCTCCTTGCCCTACCCCCTACCCCTATGTACTCCCTTTGAGACCAGCAGGTTAGTTAACCTCCTTACCTGGGAACTGGCAGGTCAGAGCTGTACTTAGCTCAGGGTGCTGGGGTGAGGCATTGGTGAGAATTTACCAGTAAAAGGGAATTGCATACTGTTGAGTGCTTGATGACACAATGGGTGGAGCATGATGCTGAGTCCCAGGAGGCCTGGTTCCAGCACTATGTCTACACTCACTGCTGGGTAGGCTCAGGCAGGTTTCACTCCATCCTCCCAGCAGAGCCCTGGAGTGGCTGTTACTCCTCCCTGGTGCCCTGGGTTCTGCCTTCTCCCTCTACAGTCCATTCTTCCCACCACAGGTGGAAGGATCCCATTAGAACCTAGGTCAGATCCTGTCACTAAATCCTGCTCGGAACCCTCCATGGCTCCCACCTCACTCAGAGCAGAAGCAAGTTGTCAAAGGTCCTACAAGGGCCATCCTGATCAACGCGCCTCTCCTTACCCCCGTCCTTGTCTCCGCTCATTTTCTCTGTCCTCCACTCTGCTGCCGCCACCCTGCCGCCCCCCCCCCGGCCCCCGCAATCCTTCCCCAAACATAACAACCTCAGCCCCACCTCAGGGCCTTCGCACTTGCTGTTCCCTCTGCCTGGAACGCTCTTCCTTCAGAGGCTTGTACACCTCGCTCACCGCTTCACATCCTGGGCCCTCTGTCTCTGCTTAACAGTCACCTACCTCTTCAGAGAAGCCCTCCCTGACCACCTCACTCTATAGTGGTTACCCCATCACTCTCCATTGCCTTATGCTGTTTTATTTTATTTTTTTCCCGACAGTACTTAACATTCTCTGCTATCATGTTAGAGTTTCGTTTCTCTGTCTGTTTAGCGTTGGCTGTCAGGGCAGCTGGATGACCCTCATGTGGCCTTAGCAGATTCAGAACAGCCAGAAGCAAATTTCCTGAATCCCTTGCCTACTTAACCAGCTTATCTGCTGGCAGACCCAACTATCCCAAAAAGGCTGCTGAAGGAGCCTGAAGGATTTTCTCTAAATTTGGGGCACTCGACGGCAGTGGGTTGTGGGTGGGTATGGCGTGGCCAGGGCCCTGGTGGCTCAGTGGTTAAACATTTGGCTACTAACCAAAAGGTCAGCACTTTGAAACTACCAGGTGCTCCTTAGAAACCCTGTGGGGCAGTTCTACTGTGTCCTGTAGGGTCACTACAAGTCAGAATCCACTCAGCAGCATCAGGGTTGGTTTGGTCTTTAGATGGGGTGGCCATCTGACAGTGGTGTTCCCACCTTGGCTCTGCTGTGTGACTTGGGGAAGTCTGCTTCACCTCTCTGAGCCCTGGTTCCTCATCAATAGAATGGGGAAAAGACAGCCTCATGGGGTTGGGACTGAGGTGACACCTAATCTAGGTGACAGACTTGCCCCCGTGCCTGACACACAGTGAGTGTCAGTGAAATCAACTCTGATTCCCGTTCTGCCCTGCACTCTATGTGTGATCAGAGCTTGGTCTCAGTTTTCTCATCTGAAGAAATGGAAATAGCCCTTCCACAGGGCTGTTGTGAGGTCTGAATTACACGTGATGAGAGGACCTGGTACACAGTAGATGCTCAATAATGTTACTTCTCCTCCTCACCCCTGGCTTCAGTGACCAGTGTCACCTCAGTCTGAATCCCTTCCAAGTAGTTATCTTTCTTCCCACCTCATGCCAGGGCATAGTCTCCCCAGGGAAGGAGACTCAGCAGCTCACGCCAAAGAGAGAAGAATGTAACAGGGGCCCTAGTTTCTCTCCCTTGCTAACAGAACCCAATTTTGTTCAGGAGAAATGCCTGTGTTTAGGGAAGGTGGCCCCCACCCTCCTTGTGGAAAGTGAACCACCACTGGTCTGAGCCAGTCAGAGAAATCCCTCTTTGCTAGTGGCTGGTCCAGGGGTGGTCATGTGGCTACCTCCCAGCAACTGGTGGGGGCTTCTGGGGAATTTTTTTCCTCCCTATTGGGGCCATTGTGTGAGGATGTGTTGGTGGGGGGCTGTGATGAGGGAAAGGCCAGGAGAATTGCAGAGCCCCAAAACGGAGTCACCAGAATTAGCCAGGCCTGGAACTGCCTCCCTCTAAACTTCTTGTTTTATGAGATAATCAAATGTCTGTGTTGTTTAGGAGAACATGAGTCAGATTTTCTTACTTGCAGCCAAAAACATTCCTAACTAAGACAACCTTCCAGTTATGGCTGTGATGAGGACTAAATGTCACTTCCTCTTATTACTTTTACTTTTATTACAACTTTAAGCTTTCTACATTTTTCAGGCTAAAAGGGCATCCAACTCTCTGGTTATGGTGTCCTGCAGGAAAAGATAGGCTCTGAAAAGTAGCAGAAATTCCAAACTCTCCCCAGCCCTTGAGGACTGAAAGGACTCTACTGAGGGCAGAGTGAAGAAGAGGCCAGACTACCCCAGCGGTGACTGCTCGAGCCCGTGGTGAAAGGGCTGGAATATATGAGGACTGACAGCTAAGTACAAATTCCAATGTTGACACTTGCTGCATGACTTTAAACAAGTCACTTCACCTCTCTGAGCCTCAACTACTGGATAATGATGTCCACATGTGAGACAGGCGCTCAGGCTCTCCCACGGGCGGCACCCTGTAAAGACATCCAGAAGTTCTCCTGTAGCAGTCTCAGTGTGTCCAGATGTCCACTGTCCAGTAGAGATAAGACATCTGGGCCACTCTCTGATTCTGTCCCAACCTTCGCTCCCTGATCTGGCTGCTAGAGGGTCATGCGGATGATCTCAAGAATGTCAGAAAATGGGGCATTTTGCCTGGGAAAGGGCAGCTCTCTCCAATCCCGCCTTGCCCCCCCCTCCCCCAACTTAGCCCTGCTTTCTTCAGAAGACTTTCTCTCTTCCAGGGACCAGGTCTGGTTCATGTCTGGGTCCTAAAAGCCACAAACAAATTGTGTCAGGAAAGGAAAATACTGTGTTGCCTTCTTCAAAGGTCAGAATGGCCCACACTTGGTTTAACGCTGTGCTGTCAACTTTGGAAAGTCTTAATTTTTTTTTTTAACAAAGGGCCTCATATTTTCATTTTGCAGTGGGCCCCACAAATTATGTAGCTGATCCTGATACCAGTAGTATCTCCATTTTCCACGTGGGGAAACTGAGGCTCAAAGAGGGAAAGCAAGTAGCCCAAGGTCACACAGCGAGAAAGGGATGGATCCAGGTATCAAATTCTGATTCCAACATCCAAGTTCATGACATCTATGTGCCAGTGCCTAGACAATTCCTTGTGTTGACAAAGACCCACCTCACACTCTATTGCATATAATTTGACCCTAACGCCAACTTTAGAAGCAAAGTTGTCACCCTCGTATCAGGCAGGGTACTTGGGTAGCAAACAGTGGAAGCCAACCCTGGCTGGGAAAAAAAAAAAAAAAAAACAAGCTGCAGGGGGGTGGAGGTTGAAAGGAAAAGTTGACCAGCCAGGATTAGAAAGGCAGGGACAAGGTAGAGTCGGGGAAGTGAGGAGCAGGACCCAGGGACAGAGGGAGCAGGAACAAAAGGCCAGGTCTTCAGGGAACCAACTGTTTCCCATCTCGGTGTTACTTCCTCTCAAGGGTCTAATTCTTCCAAGAGAGTCTGATGGGCCAAGTTTGGGTGTTGTGCCCACCCCTTGACTTTGATGGACAGCCAAACAGAGGGGGCCAAGGATGTATCCCCAAAGGACTATCAGTGAGGGGGTGGGAGGCTTGGAAGCTGGGCAGAGACCTCCACATGCCCATTTTGCAGATGAGCAAAGGGAAGCCCAGAGAGAGGCAGGGATCACCAAGGCCACAGAGCCCGGGGAAGGTGGAATCTGGGCTCCAACCAGACGCCCCAGTGGCTTCTCCCCTCCCAGGGCGCCAGGTTGGCAGGGATCAGAGAGAGCTTTGTGCAGGAATGAGAGACTAGTTCCTGGGCTGCCCCCAACCTAGATGGGCCTCTCTGGGGCAGGGAAACCACCTCAGACTGAGCCTCATTCAGGGGCTGAAGCCTCCTCCTCTTCCTTCCCCTGCAGTGAACAGACCCCTTCAAATCCAGCTCCAGCCCTACTTTTTAAAAGAGAAGCCAGGGGGCAGAGAGTCTATTTTTCCAATATGTAAAACATGGTGTAGACCAAATAAAACATGTCTAGACCTGGAGACAGCCCGAGGACAGCTAGTTTGTAAGTCCTGGAATGCTCCTTTCTGCATGCAAAAATTAAGGCCTTGTTTCCCTGGATGTGCTGGTGTGCTGGGGTTGCAAGTTTCCTCACTCTGAATCTGGATATGCAAAGAAAAATGAACCTTTTGTATTTCCCATGAAGGTCACTTTCCATGAAGGTCCATGATTAGAAGTGAAGGTTATTCTGGAACCAGAGGGCCTAAGCTCAAATCCCACCTTTGCCACTTACTAGCTGTGTGACCTCAGCAAGTCACTTCACCTTTTCGGGCCTCAGTTTTCTCATCTGTACATTGGGAGGACCCACAGATACCAGTGCCTGGCATGTAGTAAAATACCACAAAATGCTCTGCTGCTGTTCTCTGTCCCTGGTCTGCCCTTGGTCTTAAGCCCTCACATGGGAGGAATACAAACTCCTAAGCCTGGCTAATCATTTAAGCTGTCTGTTTAGCTAAGGGAAGAGCCCTGGTGGTGCAGTGGTTAAGTGCTTGGCTGCTGACCAAAAGGTCAGCAGTTCAAACTCACCAGCCACTCTGCGGGAGAAAGATGTGGTGGTCTGCTTTTGCCAAGATTACGGCCTTAGAAACCCTATGAGGCAGTTCTACTCTGTCCTCTAGGGTCACTATAAGTTGGAATCGAATCGAGGGCAATGAATTTGGTTTATTTAGGTAAGGCCGGCTTCGCTTGGGTGTTTCAGGTAAAAGCTTGGTTGTTCGGTTTCCCTCCCTCCCCTGCTCCTCTCCAGGATGGCGCCATCTTGATCACAGGGAAGATGCACTCCAGGAAGAAAGGGCAAGTTTAGGAAATGCCATTTCGTGAGCTCTCGCTCTGCACAAAGCATTATCGAGGCGTGAGCTCCTTGAATCCTCATGACCACCCTGGGCAGGAGGAATCGTGACTCCTTTTAACAAAGTTGAGGAACTTGTAATCAGTGAAGCCAGCATCAGACCCCCAGGATCCCAGATTCCGAAGCCTGGCTTTTCTCTACTCCTGTCAACCGTGTGTCCCTATTCCTATCGATGGGACAAGATTCAGCGGCTCCTACACTCCAGTTGACCTGTGGCATTTGATCCCTGTTATGGATTGAATTGTGTCCCCTGAAAATATGTGTTGGGATCCTAACTCCTATACCTGTGGATACATGATTCTGTTTGGAAACAAGGTTTTCTTTGTTAGGTTAATGAGGCCCTATTGGTGTAAAATGTGTTCTAAACCTAATCACTTCTGAGTTATAAAAAGAACAGATTGGGCACAGATGCATGAATATACTGGGGAAGCAGATGTCAGGTGAGATTCAACCAAGAAAGGCTCAAGGCTACCATCAAGACCCTGATTTGGACTTTTAGCCTCCAGAACATGAGTAAATAAATGTCTGTTCTTTAAAGCCATCCACTTGTGTTATTTTTGTTACAGCAGCACAAGGAGACTAAGACAATCCCCAAAAGAAAACTCTTCTCTACCTCTTCAATAAAGCATTCATATGAAAGTTATTAGCTTACAAATAATGCTTTTGGTTGCAAGTAATAGAAACTTAACTCAAATTGGCTTCAGCCCCTCACGAAGGGAATTTTTTAGGTCAAGCAGAGGTGGATTCCTGGTTTCAGGAAGCGAGGGGCATAAGGTGGCAGGGAGGACAGAAACCCAGCTTCGGGTATACTGGATCCAGGGGCTCCAATGATGTTGTCAGGTCTCATGTCTCTCCATCTCTCAGCTCTGCTTTCCTCTGTGTTGGCTTCGCCCTCAGGCAACCTCTCCCCATGTAGGGTCAAGATGACCCTCAGTAGCTCTTACATCCTACCAGCTCAGCAACCCTGGCAGAAGGAGAGTCTCTTAATAAAGCCAGTTACTGTCAAGTTACTTCTGATTCATGGCGAGCCCATGTGTGTCAAAGTGAGAGATGAATTTGCACCTTGGTCGATTGTACCAAGTTCTCCGGGACAACTGGAAATATTAAGTGATCAACCTGAATTCAATGGCGCATACAACAGATGTTACCAGGCGTCTGAGCTGATTCTTGGCAGCTAAGGTGAAGAGGGAAATGTGTTGAGTTGCATCAGCCTATTCACTGGATATTTAAAAAAGAAAAGAAAGAGAATATAATATACACAGGTTTGTCTGGAGACACAAACATTTTCCTGACCTTGACTCCAAGGAGGATGGCAATGAGGGCTTCTTACATAAAGAATCTAACAAAAATGTGGTTGTTGAACAGATGCTTCTCATTTCACTCCCCATAAAATTTGAAGGTAATCTATGAACTCTTAACTCATTGTCAGCACAGGTATTTCTGGGGGGAACACAGATAATGAGGTCTTTTTCCTTTTTAAAAAAAAAAAATTTGGAAGTATGTTTCTGACACTCACACAACAATTTAAAGGTCACTGGTCCAGGGCTGGTGAGGCAGCTCAGCCATTCACGACACGCAGCCTCAATCTCTGGGTGTAAGGTGGCTGCTCCAGCTCCTGCCTTCACGTCTGCCTCCCACCCAGCAGAAAAAAGGAAAAAGTAAGACTTTGTTTTGAGTAATCTTACCTACCTTCTTGTAGGGTTAGGACTCACACAGGCCAAAGGAGCAAAGTAAAACATATCCGTAAGGCTGAAAATGATAAGGCTGCCAGGGTTGGCCATTTACTAGCTGTAATAGTTTCCTGTGGCTGCCTTAACAAATTACCTCAAATTTGGTGCCTTAAAACAAGGAAAACTTACCCTCTCAGTCCAGAAGTTAAAACCTCAGTTTCACTGGGCCAAAATCAAGGTGTTAGCCGGGCCATGTTCCCCTGAGAGGCTCCAGGGAAGAATCCCTTCCTTGCCCCTTCCAGCTTTTGGTGGCTGGGGCATTCCCTTGCGGCTATATCTCTAGAATTTCTGCCTCAGTCTTCACATTGCCTTCGTCTTTTCTGTGTGTCTGTCTAATACCCCTTTGTTTTCCTCTTATAAGGACAGATGTGATGGCACTTAGGGCCCACCTGGAGCCCTGGTGGTGCAGTGGTTTACCATTCAGCTGCTAATCAAAAGGCAGGAAGTTCGACTTCACCAGCCGCTCCTTGGAAACCCTATGGGGCAGTTCTACTCTGTCCTATAGGGTTGCTGTGAGTTGGAATTAACTCAACAGCAGTGGATTTGTTTTTTTTGGGGGGGGGGATGATCTAGGATGATTGCCTCATCTCAAGATTCTTTACTTAACCATGTCTGCTAAGACTTTACTATATATGGTAACATTCACAGGCTCCCGGGCTTGTTGTCGAGGGTGGTGTTGGGTGCTGTCGAGTCCATTCCAACTCATGGAGACCCTGTGTAACAGAGTAGAACTGCCCCATAGGGTTTTCTTGGCTGTAATCTCTATGGAAGCAGATCGCCAGGTCTTATCTTCATGGGAAAAATATCTCCAGGGATTAGGATCTGATGTCTTTGAAGGCCACCATTCAGCCCACTAACTAGCTGTGTGACCTTGGGTAAGTTTCTTAACCTCACTGTGCCTCAGTTTCCTTGCCTGTAAAATGACAGTTGTGTTCACATTGGGTTATTATGAGGATTAAATGATCCATGTAAAGCATTTTGAGTGATGCCCAGCACATGATAAGAGCTTTGTAAGTGCTACTCTTTAATATGATCAAGAGTCTTTGGCCATCAACTGCTGAACATTTCGATCAAAGATTTTATAGATGAATCCTGATCAAAGCAGGGAAAATGTAGAACAGAATTTCAAATTCTCATGGACTCCAGACTTTCTGGGCCACGGAGGCTGGATGAACCCCCAAAACTATTGCCCAGAGATAATCTTCAAACTTTAGACCAAAAATATCCTCGGAAGTCTTCTCAAAACCAAACAATAGTTTAGCTTAACTAGTAAAAAAAGGTCTGCCTTGAGCATTGTGCTCTTTTACGATCTCTCTATTTGGGATCAAATTGACAACAGCAACTTGAAACTTAAGGGGCAGTAAGTTTATGTTAATTGGGAAGGAACAACTCAGAAAAGGAGGGTGAGAATGGCTGCACAACTCGAAGAATGTAATCCATGTCACTGAATTGTACATGTAGAAATAACTAAATTGATGTGTATATACTTTGTGCATACACAACAAAAATAAAATAAATTATTTTTTTAAAAAAGAAATAAAAGGAAAAAGGGTAGTCTATAAAATATATGGCATTGGAATAACTGGAAGAAAATAAAGTTAGATTTCCTATCTCAAACCATGTACATAATTGTAGCTCAAGTATGGTAAAGATCAAATGTATCACCAAATTATACATGTGGAAATTGTTAAATGGGTGTATGTTTTATTGTGTATATTTTCACTACACAGACACACACACAAAGATCTAAATGTAAGAAGGAAATTTAAAAAAAAAAAAGAGTCTTTGGCCATGACTAAAATCCCAACAAGGAGATCCATTCTCTGTCCTGTTTACCACTGTCTTCCCTGAACCTGCCACAGGGACTTGTATACAGTAGGTGCTCAGTAAATATTTAATGCATACGTTCCACTGCCTGGCGGTGTGGCTTTAGGCAAGTTGCTTCTTCTCTCTGGGCCTCAGTTTCCTCATGCCTGCCAGAAGAGCTCTTGGTAGGAGAAATACATTTCTCTTTCGGGAAGGATGTGTTCCTTTTGGGAGTGGAGAGCTTGGGGTTCAGGAGCCAGCTGTAGCTGCTCTCTCACTGAGTCACTGGGTTTCTCAACTGGGGGCCAGGCGTCTAAATACTATGAGTGAGCTGGTTGGAGATAAGGTGGGGAAACATTGATATGGCCAAAGGAAGTGCAGCCAAGGCGCTGGGGCTGGACTTCCCAGCAGCGTGACTTAGTGCTTAGCACCTGCCAGGAAAACAAGCCAAATGAGGCCGCCCAATCGCCTGGCTTTGATGGCCGGAGCCTGCTCTTGCCGTCCCTGTCCACAGAGCCAGCAAGTGGAGAAACTGAGGCCCAAGAGGGCAAACGATATGCCCAATGAGGCTAAAACCCAGAGGCCTGGTTCCCAGCTCAGCACCTATGGGAACCAACCAGACAAAGGAAGAAGGAAGGCTTGCAGGACGTTAGAGGCAGGGGTGCAGCATGCGCAAACGCCCAGAGGTGAAAGGTCCCTGGGTGGCGCAAATGGTTTGTGTTCAGCTGGCAACCAAAAGGTTGGCAGTTCAAACCCACTCAGCGGCACCACGGAAGAAACAGTCCTGTCAATCCGCTTCTGTAAAGATTAATAGAGCTAAGGAAACCCTATGGAGCAGTTCTACTCTGTAATACATGGCGTCTCCAAAGTCTCGAAACAAGAACAAAATAAAACCAACAACAAATGCCCAGAGGTGAGTTAGACTCTGACACAAAGAACACAAACTCAAAAACCAGAGTGAATAAGAGAAAGGGCACTGTACGCAGGGGGCTTTGGACTCAGTTCTGAGGGGAAAAGAGAGCCATTGACCGTTTTAGGAAGAGGAGCAACAGGACCTGAGGGTCTTTTTCCAAGTGTGGTCCACTGACCATCTGCATCAGAAGCACCTTCAGTGGGGCCTGGGGGTAGTATGTCAAAATCCAGATTCCTAGAGTCTACCATAGATGTGGCTCTTGCATTTTATCAGCCTCCTCTCTCTTCCCTCCCGTCCCCCCGTTATCCTGAAGCATACCCACTGTTTTAGGAAGTGCAGAGATGCTGACTATCATGTCAATTAAAGTGTTTGGACTCACAGACCTGGTTTCAAATCCCAGCTCTGCCACTTACTTGCGGTGTGACCTTCCACCAGTTACTGCACCTCTCTGAGCCTCAGTTTCCATTCCTCTAAAATGGAGACAATCTTGGTCTGTGCCTTGCAAGGTCGTTCTGAGAGTTAAGATAAGGTACGCAAATCCCTCAGCACAGATTCTGCACCCATCTAGTGCTCAAAAAACACTGGTTATCAGAGACTTAAGGAGCCCTGGTGGCATAACGGTTAAGCACTCAGCTGCTAACGAAAAGGTCAGTGATTCAAACCCATCACTGGCTTTGCGGGGAAAGACCTGGTGATCTGCTCCTGTAAAGATTACAGCCAAGAAAACCCTATGGGGCAGTTCTACTCTGTCACATGGGGTCATTACAAGTCAAATCAACTCAACAGCACCTAACAACAACAACACTGGAGATTCCCTATGGCTGAGTCTGGAGGAGGCCATGCAGGGTGGCAACCAGGGAAGCAGGGAGACCAGTGAGGAGGTGGCTGCAGGCTTCTGAGAGAAACCATGAGGCTGTGGCTGGAACGTGGAAATGGTGATGGCGGGAAGGCCTCTTTACACAACTCCAGAGGGCGCCATTCATGTAGACAACATCACGAAGGATGCATCTTGGAGTTGTGCTACCAGATGGCTCTGGAGAGAATGCTAATAATAATAAAAACAGCAGCAGCCATGGTTGAGCATTTTCCTTGTGACAGACCAGCGTTAGCTGCTTCACGATCTTTATTGTCACAACAACCCTCTGAGGTCAGCACCACTTTACCCCCAGGGTCCTCCACTGCAGCACTATTGACATTTTGATCCAGATCATTCTTTGTTGCAGGGGCTGTCCTGTGCATTGCAGGGTGTTGAGCAGCATCTCTGGCCTCTACCCACTAGGAGCCAGTAGCATCCCTCCCTCAGTTGTGACAATTAAAAATGTCTCCAGACATTGCAGGATGTTCCATAGGGGCAAAATTGCCCCCAGATGAGACGCACTGCTTTATTCTCATTTTACAGGGTAGGAATGGAGGCTAAGAGAGGCCAAGCACCTTGCCGATGCTCACTCAGCTAAGAAGTGGCTGGATACAGACTCAGGTCTGACTCAGCCCTGGTGGCTAGCCTCTGCTGTGAAGGAGGTCGAATCTGTGTGCAGTGGTGGCCCCAGGTTGTATACATTGGAAGGGCTTGTGGGCAGCGGTCTGAATGGAAGGACGGAAGCTGCTGGAGACACCTGCTAAGCAGGTGAGCTGCTTTAACTTGAGTTGTATGTTTATTGGGGTGGCTTTGGGAGTGGTGCTGGAGATTACAGGGGTGCCAAATTTACCTGCCACTACTAAGCCACCTCTAGGCACCACCACAACTGCCCTGGACTATGGAGCTGGGGAAATGGTACGACAGGACGGGCAAGAAGAACCAAGATGATGCCTTTAGGAGAAGTTGTGTGAGGTCAGCTGAGCCTCCAAAAACACGATCCAAGACCTTAAGGCTAAATATTTATGCTGTGAACTCCTTTTCCTTCCTGTGTGGGCAGACTAAGGCTTAGAGATGGGCCCATGAGATCTGGGGAGATAGAATCCAGGGAAAGGGTAAAGCCAGAGGTCAGAGGTCAGGGGAAAGGCATTGGAGGCCAAGATAAACGTCCTTCCCCTCGGCTTGGCAGCAACGCCTTCCAGGGAGGGACCCAGTGCCTCCAAAATCATCTCTCAAGGAGGTGTGGAATTTGAACCATTTCTGTTTTCTTAAGCGGCGTGTGCAATGAAATTACATGTTTCTGTTGCTCAGTCTTGAGCTTTTTAAGCATGAGAGCTGGAGGTGAGGGGACAATTAAGACCAAAACTCTTGTGCAGAGAAGAACCAATCTTTCTAGCTGATTTTGAGCTGATAAAGAAGATGGATTTATGATGGAGGAAGCCAGCCCCTTGGTGAGCCTAGTAATCAAAGTGAAGGGCCGCATAGGTGAAGCTGCAGTAGGCTCCGCTCTCCTTCAAAAGTGACAGGCTCCCTCTGATGGGTCTTCTCCCAGGCAGTGGAAACCATAACGGTGCTCGTGTTGTCAAAGAGTTTCACTGCTGCGACTGTTATTTAAGGGCCAGAAGCATCACCTCTAACCTCTGGTCTGCGGTGACCCCCAGAGCTTGTAAATCTTGGGAGAACTTGCGGGAAGCCTTGTACATGTTTTGGTAGGAAATGGTGTTCATAAAAGAAATATGTGCCTGCTACCTATCTTTATCTATCTTTAAATGGTGAATGACATCACCGGTGGGGTGTTTGTGTGTGTGTGCGCGTGGGTGTGCATACGTGTGTGCACACACGTGTATGTGTTAGCCTTTTCTTTCTTTGTTCTTCCAATAAAATGGGATGTGTTGGAAGGTTTTTGAGAGCTCCATGAAAACAGACAGAAATAGTAGTTCAGTTCTCTCTTTCCCCTTGTAGGATACGAAAGTGTTTCTGGATGTTTCTAGACCAAAACTGGTGCTGCTCAATCTTTAATGTGCACCTGAATCACCTGGGGGTCTTGTTAAAAAGCAGACTCTGACCATAATGAGATCCCACTTCAGCCCTCCCCACCCCTTAGGAAAGCTAGCCTCAGAAAAACAGAAAACAAGGTAGTGAGAAGGTAGAGAAATCAGAGCCCTCACCCATTGCTGGTGGGAACGTAAAACGGTGCAGCCACTGTGGAAGACAGTTTGGAAGTGTCTCAAAAAGTTAAACATAGAGTTATCGTGTTGTGTGCTGTCGAGTCCGTTCTGACTCATAGCAACCCTATAAGACAGAGTAGAACTGCCCCATAGGATTTTCTTGGCTGGAATCTTTACAGGAGCAGAGCCCATTGTTGCAGCCACTGTGTCAATCCATCTCGTTGAAGCTCTTCCTCTTTTTCGCTGACCCTTTACTTTACCAAGCATGATGTCCTTCTCCAGGGACTGATCCCTCCTAATAACACGTCCACAATATGTGAGACAAAATCTCGCCGTTCTTGCTTCTAAGGAGCATTCTGGTTGTACTTCTTCCAAGACAGGTTTGTTCGTTCTTTTGGCAGTCCATGGTATATTGAATATTCTTTGCCAACACCACAATTCTTCGTATGACCCAGCAATTCCACTCCTAGGTATATACTCAAAAGACTTGAAAGCAGGGACTCAAACAGATACTTGTACACCAGTGTTCACAGCATTAGCCAAAATGTGGAAACAACCCCAGTGTCCATCAGCAGATGAATGGATAAATAAAATATGGTATGTTCATACAAAAACAAGCACCAAACCTGTTGCCATTGTGTCAATTCCAACTCATGGCAACCCCGTGTGTTGTAGAGTAGAACTGCTCCACAGAGTTTTTCTTGGCTGTAATCTTTATGGGAGCAGATTGCCAGGCCTTTCTTGTGCAGTGCCACTGGGTGGGATTAAACTGCCAACCTTTAGGTTAGTAGACGAGTGCAAACCATTGGTGCCATGCAGGGACTTTGTATATTCAAACAATGGAATGTTATTCAGTCATAAATGGAAAGGAAGTTGTGGTACACGCCACGACATAAGTGAATCTGAAAATCTTAGCTGGGTGAAATAATTCAGATTCAAAGGGACAAATATTGTACGACCCCACTTATAGGAAATATCTAGAATAGGCAAATGCACAGAGACCAAAGTTTATTAGTGGTTACCAGGGGCGGTGGGAGGGGGAAATGGAAAGCTGTTGATTAAAGGGCACTGGGTTTCTGCTGGAGCCCTGGTGGTGCAGTGGTTAAGAGCTCAGCTGCTAACCAAAAGGTCAGCAGTTCAAATCCACCAGCTTCTCCTCGGAAACCCTATGCAGCAGTTCTACTCTGTTCTATAGGGTAGCTATGAGTTGGAATTGACTAGACAGCACTGAGTTGGGTTTCTGTTAAGAGTGATGAAAAAATTGGGAACAGATAGTGGTGATGTACTTGTATCACCCCATTTGGCAAATGAGGACGTGAAGGCACAGAGAGGTAAACAACATGCCCAAGATCACACAGCCAAGAAGTAATGGAGCTGAGATTTGAACCAAGGCAGTCTGGCTCCAGGGTTGTGTGAAGCCAGATTCCACGGAGGCTGTGATTTGTTTGTCCAAACCCACATGTCATCTCCTCCCTAGAAGGTAGGCCCTCTCCCCTGCCCTTTGCAACCTACTCTTCTCTACCCTGCTCTGAGGAGACCCCTTTTCCCTGTGATCCTTGGACTTGAGGGAGCTTGGAGAAGGGAGGAGGTAGAGTTGGCCTGGATGACTCTGAGGCCAGAATCAGGGTGACCCAGTAATTTTCCTCCAAGATCAGTATTTTCAGAATTAAGTTCTAATCCTCCATCCATCCATCCATCCATCCATCCATCCATCCATCCATCCACCCACCCACCCATCCATCCCACCCATCCCATCCGTCCGTCCGTCCATCCATCCATCCATCCATCCAACCAACATTTACTGAGGTGGTACAAATGGTTAATGTACTTGGCTGATAACCAAAACGTTGGAGGTTCAAGTTCACTAAGAGATACCTCGGAAGGGAGGCCTGGCGATCTATTTCTGAAAAACTGGCCACTGAAAACCCTGTGGAGCACAGCTCTACTCTGATACACATGGGGTCACTATGAGTCGAATCAACTTGATGTCAACTGTTTTTTTTAAATATATGCCTGCACTATGCAGGTGCAGAGATTGGGGACCAAACAGGGACCAGACAGGCCTCTCGGGCCCCTGCCCTCCTTATTCCTGCTCCCACCCTCTCCTGCTCTGGGAAGACCCCTCTCCTGGGAGATCCAGGGGCTAGGAGGAGCTGAGGTGGGGCAGGGGTTGGGGCTTCACTGGCATCTTTCTGTGGAGGCCCCAGCATCTCCTGCCACGTGGAGAAAGTGAAAACCTGCGGTTTCCTTCCCGGGACTGAGGCCAGTGGGGCCAGGCCGGGGCTGGACTCCTGGAGCCTGAGAAAGAGGCTGGTGGTGGGAACATTTCCTTTAGGTGGGGGAAGGAGAAGGGAGGTGAGGGTATGTGTATTTCATCGGGTGGGTGGTGGGAGGGGGTAAGGCAGAGACACACAGCAGAAAGAGAGAAAGGCAGACAAAAAAAAGCAGATAGAAATAGAGATGGAAAAAGGGGAAACCAGACAGACAGAGGGAGATTTAGAGACAGAAGAAGCAGATGTGCCTCTGGCTTTGAGAGACGATGCATGGGACCCTGTCCTTCCCCTGCTCAGACCTCCAGGGTCCCACTGCCCTCAGGACAAGCCCAAACCTTCCCTTCCTCATCTTGTGACCCCACCCGGCCACTGCTCTCCCCTCTCCTCTGCTCCTCTGACCAGACCACAGCCTCTCCCTGGCCTCTGGGCCTTTGCACAGGTTGTGCCTTGTGCCTGGAACATTTTCTGCCCTGCTCATCCTGCAGGTCTCAGCTGAGACCTCCTTCTCCTCCAGGGAGCCTGCCCTGATTCCCTCTTCAGGGCAGGTGTCTCCCGCAGGCCCTTGGCCTTCCTTCTCCTGTCCCAGCTCTGGTTTCTCTACCCACCAATCTGCTGGGATTCAGTGGTCCCTGCTCCCATGAAGTTAAGCCAACCTTCCCCATCCCCTGAGGCCACACAAAGGTGGTGAGGGTGCCCAGAAGCTGGGCAGGGCAGTGACGGGCCTGTGATTTGTTTGGAAGACATCCAGTGTTTGCCCAGAACTAGCCAAGAACCTCCAGGACCATCAGGTCCCGTGCCTCTGGGCACCACCAGCCTTTTCCTTCCTCTCCCCTCCCGTCCCCTTTCCTCTCCTCCTCTCTCCTTCCCTTCTCTCCCTCCATCTTCTTTAAACACCTGGCCCAGGTATCCCCAGGCTGAATGGACTCAGCCACAGGGCAGAGGGCCACACACCCACCTCAGCCTCCAGTCTGCCTGAGGGTCAGCCTGGGACCCCCTGCATGGTGGAAAATTCCTACAGGTAGGGAGTCATTTGTGGGTTTGAATCCCACCATATACATGGCATCCTACCATACACACCATTGCTTTCCTCCCCTACAGTATATCCTGCATCTCCCCATTCCTTAACCATGGCCTTTCCAGGAAATGGATGCCGTCAAGATTACTTAGCCTCTCACCACTCCCCAACACAGGGACATTTTAACTGCAGTCCCCTGGACAGAGCTGCAGCTATGTCTCAGGTCACTCACTTATTGTGAAGCAGAATTCATTTCACCCTGCCACCTGCACACCTATGTAATAGCCACCCATTTTACAGATTTGGGAACTGAGGCACAGAGAGGTTAAGTCCCTTCCCAAGATCACACGTCAGGGAAGCAGCAGAGCTGGGACTCGCCCCAGGCACCCTGGCTCCAAAGCCATATGCGTCATCAGCATCTTAGTGGAAAATCAGCCCCGAGGAGGGGCCCTTCTTCCACCCTTGTGGACCACAGCTGGACTCAAGAGGAGGACGGGAAATCACAGTAGCTCTGGTTCCAAGCCCTTGTTCCCTGAGTCTCAGTTCTAATATCACCTGCTCCCTCGTCATGCCCCCGGCTGCGTTACCCGCTCACTCCCGCCCCACCCCGGTTTTATCTGTACTCCTCTCGCTAGCACTGGGCCCAGATTTAATCATATAGTCACTTGTTGGTCACTTATCTCCAGGAGCTACACCATCAGGCCCTGCAACAGGACCTTCTCTGTCTGGTTCACGGTTGTGATGTGGCATCAGGCACATAGTATTTAATCAGTTTTAGCCAAAGACCTTTTGAGTTTGAAGTTGGCCAATTGTGGCTCAGACACAGCCCCACTACTGACTGTGTGGCCCTGGTAAGTCACATCCCCTCTCTAAGCCTTCCTTCCCTCGTCTGTAAATGGGTGCTGTAGGGTTCTCTCTTAGGTCCTATACATATTAGACACTCAAGGATACTGAGTAAGGGAGTAAGTGAGTGAGTGAGTGAATGAAATCAGACCAGGAAGGGCCTTTAGAGTCCAGCGTTACAAACTCAAGCATCCAAGAGCCAGACAAGAGTCAGGAGTGTCTGAAGGGCCTGGGTGGGGCCTGTGGCAACCAGCACTTGGCTCCAGTCACCAAAACTGCTAGATCTTCCGATTTCTCAAGAGAAGCCAAAGATCTAGAATGTACAAGAAGTTTCCCAATTTTTAAGCATTGGCCACTAATTTATGCATTTTTAAACATGTCTTTGGTTAGGATATGGCTGAAGGCTGCCGGTCTGATTGAGTCCAACCATTGGTGGACCAGAGAGAGTGTGCCACCAGCCCCAGGTCACGGAGCACAGGAAGTGGAGGGGAAATGGTGACCTTTCTCCCCTGGCCACAATCCCGCTGCCCAAGCTCAGGGTACAGGCTGGCCTGCATGGCCGTGACCCGGGGCAGGCGGAACAGCCTCCCCTCCCAGCTCTGGCAGTTCCGGGGTGAAAGAGAGGTTGAGATGTCTCTGCTGGGGTGGGTGGCCACCTCACACCCTGCCTGGGCCAGGCCATATCAGGCACTGAGCTCGAGAAAGTAATTCCAGGCAGCAGTGCCACTAGAAGGGTGTGGGGGGTGCAGACCGTACCAGGTGACACTGTCAGAGGGGGTGACACCAAAATCACTGCCTATAAAATTTCTGTACAGTATTTCAGCAGAAATTTATTATTTTTTTATAAAAATATTTCTGTAGTTAGTTATAACAACAAAAAATTTTTTCCTAAGCCCAGCTTACATGTATCAATATATCTACAAGGCTAAAACGCTATGCTGATTTACTTTTTTGAACCTTCTAAGGTGCTCCCGTCAGAAAAAAAAGAGCTGTCATTATTACCCAATTACAACGATGCATGTGCTACAAGCACACACTGTTATTTTCATTGCCGCCGTTGTTTTTGCAGTCACTGATTTTGTCAAATTTTCTGGTGTTTTAGCTACAAGATAGTGGTAATTAGCGTGGGGGGTTCCACCGTGAGTTACCACACTGGGTGACGCTAACACTAATTGATTCCACTGATTCCAAGCAAATCACTTCTGCAGGCCTGGGCAGATCTGGAAACGGCCAGACTTTGGTTCAATTCCTGTTTCTAGAGAAACACACTCTGCACTGAGGCTGGGACCTCCAGCTCAGCACATCCCTTAGAGGACTGGGAACATTTGTCGAGGTGCTACTATGTGCCAGGCCTACCTCACAGGAGCTCATCTGATTTTCCCACCACTTCTGAGCCCCTCTCCCTACCACCACCCCCCCACCCACTCTGGCCCAGCTGCTGTAGCTGCCCTGCTGTTCCTGGAACACAGCAGGTACACTCCCACCTCAGGACCTTTGCACTTGCTGTTCCCATTACCTGGCCCACTTCCTCCCATGATCCATATAGCTCACCCTCTCACCTCCCTCAGGATCGTGCCAAAATATCATTATGAGGCCCTCTCTGCCTGTTCATTCTGTTGAAAATTGCAAACCATTTTTCAACATTCTCTGTCTTCATCCCAGAATTATTTTTCCCCACAGCACTTACCACCATCTGACATGCTGTATGTTATACTTGTTTAAGGACCCCTGGTGACACAGTGGTTAAGTGCTCAGCTGCTAACCAAAAGGTTGGCAGTTCGAACCCACCAGCCTCTCTTTGGGGGAAAGATGTGGCAGTCTGCTTCCGTAAGGATTACAGCCTTGGAAACCCTATGGGGCAGTTCTACTCTCTCCTACAGGGTCACCGTGAGTCAGAATGAACTTGTTTATTTGAGTATTAGTTTCCTGTGGCTGCTATAACAAATCACCACAGACTTGGTGGCTTAAAACAACACCATGACACTCTGCTGAAAAACCGCTGAGTAACAGAAGAAATAAAAAATGAAATATAAAAATTCCTAGAATCAAATGAGAATGAAAACACAACATACCAAAACCTTTGGGACACAGCAAAAGCAGTCCTCAAAGGTCAGTTTCTACCAATAAATGCACACATCCAAAACGAAGAGCCAAAATCAACACCTTAACCCTGCAACTCCAACAAATAGAAAAAGAGCAGCAAAAATGCTCACAGTCAACAGAAGAAAGGAAATATTAAAGATTACAGCAGAAATAAATGAAACAGGAAACAGAAAAACAATAGAAAGAATCAAGAAGACTTAAAGTTAGTTCTTTGAAAGAATTAATAAAATCACAAACCACTGGCCAAATTCATGAAGGAGAAGACACAAGTAAGAAATGAGATGGGTGAGGTTACATTACAACAGAACCAACTGAAATAAAAAGGGTAACAGAATACTGTGAAGAACTGTGCTCCAACAAATTTGAAAACCTAGAAGAAATGGACAAATTTCTAGAAACACACTACCTAACTAAACCAACACAAACTGAGGTAGAAAATTTGAACAGATCCATAACAAAAGAAGACATCGAAGTGGTCATAAAAAAAAAAAAATTCTGAACAACAAAAAAAAACCCTGGTTCAGACAGCTTTACTGGAGACTTCTACCAGAGAAAAGCCGACATCGATTCTACTCAAACTATTCTAGAACAAAGAAAAGAATGGAATATCCCCAAATTCGTTCTATAAAGCAAGCATAACCCTGATACCAAAGCCAGCAAAGACACCACTAAAAAAGAAAATTACAGACCAATATCCCTCATGAATATAGACGCAAAAATTCTCAACAAAATCCTAGCCAATAAAAACCAAAATGTGTGAAAAATAATACATTTTGACCAAGTGGGATTCATATCAGGTATGTAAGGATGGTTCAACATTAGAAAATCAATCAGCGTAATCCACCACATAAATAAATGAAAAGAATCACATGATCATATCAATCACTGCAAAAAAGGTATCTGATAAAATTCAACACCCATTCCTGATAAAAACTCTCAGTAAAATAGGAATAGAAGGGAAATTTCTCAATATAACTATGGACAAACCACTAGTCAACATTATTCTCAATGGTGAGAGACTGAAAGCATCCCTCTTGAGAATGGGAACCAAAGATGTCCTTTATCACCACTCTTATTCAATATTGTACGGGAAGTCCTAGCCAGAGCAATAAGGCAAGAAAAGGAAATAAAAGGCACCTAAATAGGTAAGGAAGAAATAAAACTGTCTCTATTTGCAGATGATATGATCCTACACATAGAAAATCCCAGAGATCCTACAAGAAAGCTGCTAAAATTCATAGAAGGATTCATTAAAGTGGCAGGGTACAAAATTAACATATAAAAATCAGTCGGATTACACTAACAAAGAGAACCCCGAAAAGGAAATCAGGAAACAATACCATCTACAATAGCTCCCAAAAAGATAAAATACCTGGGAATAAACCAAACCAGGATGTAAAAGACTTATACAAAGAAAACTACAAAACACCACTTCAAGAAATCAAAAGATGTCGTGGGGTAATTACCCAACGTCATAAAACATTATGTGTACTAACTGTTTAATGAGAAACTAGTTTCTTCTGTAAACCTTCATCTAAAACCAAAAAAAACCAAATCCACTGCCGTCGAGTCAATTCTGACTCGCAGCGACCCTATAGGACAGAGTAGAGCTGCCCCATAGAGTTTCCAAGGAGCGCCTGGTGGATTCGAACTGCCGACCTCTTGGTTAGCAGCTGTAGCACCTAAACACTATGCAACCAGGGTTTCCCCTTCATCTAAAGTACAATAAAAATAATAATTAAAAAAAAAAAAACCCAAAGTAAATGAGGAAAAAAAGAAACCAAAAGAGACCTACATAAATGGAAGAACATACCATGCTCATAGAAAGGAAGATGTACCATTGTGAAAATGTCACTACTACCCAAATCGATCTGTAGATATAATGCAGTCCCGATCCACATTCCATCAACATTCTTTAACAAGATGGAAAAACCAATCATCAACTTTATATGGGAAGGAAAGGGACCCCAGATAAGCAAAGTACTACTGAAGAAGAAGAACAAAGTAGGAGGCCTCACACTCTTCAGTCTCAGAACCTACTATACAGCCACAGTAGTCAAAATAGCCTGGTACTGATACAATGACAGACACAAAGATTAATGGAACAGAATTGAGAACCCAGAAGTAAATTCATCCACCTATGGACAGCTATCTCTTTAACAAATGCTGCTGGCAGTGCTGGACATCCATTTGGAGAAAAATGAAACAGGATCCATACCTCACACCATATACAAAAACTAACTCAGATGGGCCTAAGACCTAAATATGAAACCTAAAACTATTAAGATCACAGAGAAAAAATAGGGACAAACCTAGGGGCCCTAATTTATTGCATAAAGACACTATCAAACATAACTAAAAATGTACAAACATCAGAAGATAAACTAGACAACTGGGACCTCCTAAAAATTAAACACTAATGCACATCAAAAGACTTCTCCCAAAGTGTAAAAGAGAACCTACAGACTGGGGGTCGGGGTGGGGAGGCACGACATATCTGACAAGAGACTAATCTCTAAAATTTATGGAAAACTTCAACACCTCAACAACAAAAAGACAAACAATCCAATTAAAAAATGGGCAAAGCACATGAACAGACACTTCACCAAAGAAATTCAGGCTGCCAACAAATATATGAAGAGATATTTGAGTCATTAGTCATTTGTTGTTGTTAGGTGCTGCTGAGTCAGTTCCGACTCATAGTGATCCCATGCACAACAGAATGAAACACTGCCTGGTCCTGCCCCATCCTCACAATCCTTGCTGTTTGAGCCCATTGCTGCAGCCACTGTGTCAATCCATCTCGTTGAGGGTCTTTCTCTTTTTCACTGACCCTCCGCTTTACCAGGCACAGGGCCCTTCTCCAGGGACTGGTCCCTCTTAATAACATGTCCAAAGCACTTGCGACACAGTTTCGCCATCCTTGCTTTTAAGGAGGATTCTGGCTGTTCTTCTTCCAGGACAGACTTGTTCATTAATTCTTCTGGCAATCCATGATATACTCAATATTCTTTGCCAACACCAAAATTCAAAGGTGTCAATTCTTCTTTGGTTTTCCTTATTCATCGTCCAGCTTTCACATGCATAAGAGGCTATTTAAAACACCATGGCTTGGTCAGGTGCACCTTATTCCTCAAAGTGACATCCTTGCTTTTCAACATTTTAGAGGTCTTTTGCAGGAAATTTGCCCAACACAATAGGTCGTCTGATTTCTTGACTGCTGCTTCCATGGGCTTTGATTATGGGTCCAAGTAAAATGAAATCCTTGACAACATCAATATTTTTTCATTTTATCATGATGTTGCTTATTGGTCCAGTTGTAAGAATTTTTTGTTTATGTTGAGGTGTAATCATATCCATATTGAAGGTTATAGTCTTTGATCTTTATCAGTAAATGCTTCAAGTCCTCTTCACTTTGAGCAAACAAGGTTGTGTCACTGGCATGTTGCAGGCCGTCAATGAGTCTTCCTCCAATCCTGATGGCCCGTTCTTCTTCACACAGTGCAGCTTCTCGGATTATTTGCTCAGCATACAGATTGAATAAATATAGTGAAAGGATACAACCCTGACTCACACCTTTCCTGACTTTAAACCACATGGTATTCCCTTGTTCTGTTCAAACGACTGCTTCTTGGTCTATGTACAGGTTCCTCATGAGCACAATTAAATGTTCTGGAATCCCCATTCTTTGCAATGTTATCCATTTTTCATTATGATCCACACAGTCGAATGCCTTTGCATAGTCAATACAACATGGGTAAACATCTTCCTGGTATTCTCTGCTTTCAGCCAAGATCCATCTGACATCAGCAACGATGCTCCGTGTCCCCTTCTGACTCCAGCTTGAGCTTCTGGCAGTTTCCTGTCGGTGTACTGCTGCAACCGCTTTTGAATTATCTTCAGCAAAATTTTACTTGTGTGTAATATTAATGATATTGTTCAATAATTTCTGCATTCTGTTGGATCACCTTTCTTTGTAAGGGGCAAAAATATGGACCTCTTCCAGTCAGTTGGCCGGGAAGGTGTCTTCCAAATTTCTTGATATAGATGAGTGAGCACCTCCAGGGCACCATCCGTTTGTTGAAACGTCTCAGTTGGTGTTCTGTCAATTCCTGGAGCCTTGTTTTTCACCAATGCCTTTAGTGCAGCTTGGACTTCTTCATTTGGTACCATCGGTTCCTGATCATATGCTACCTCCTGAAATGGTTGATCATTGACCAATTCTTTTTGGTACAGTGACTCTGTGTATTCCTTCCCTCTTCTTTTGATGCTACCTGCGGTGTTCACTATTTTGCCCATAGAATCCTTCAATATTGTAATCCGAGGCTTGAATTTTTTCTTCAGTTCTTTCAGCTTGAGAAATGCCGAGCGTGTTCTTCCTTTTGGTTTTCTAACTCCAGGTCTTTGCACATTTCCTTATAATACTTTTTCTTCTTGAGACACCCTTGGAATCTTCTGTTCGGATCTTTTACTTCATCATTTCTTCCATTCACTTCAGCTACTTTATGCTCAAGAGCAAGTTTCAGAGTCTCTTCTGACATCCATTTTGGGTTTTTTTCTTTCTTACCTGTCTTTTTAATGACCTTTTGCTTTCTTCATGCATGATGTCCTTGATGTCATTCCACAACTCATCTGGTCTGTGGTCATTAGTGTTCAATGCGTCAATCTATTCTTGAGATGGTCTCTAAATTCAGTGGGATATACTCAAGGTAGTACATTGGCTCTCATGGACTTGTTCTAATTTTCTTTAACTTCAACTCGAATTTGCATGTGAGCAGTTGATGGTCTGTTCCACAGTCACGCTGGGCCTTGTTCTGACTGATGATATTGAGCTTCTCCATTGTCTCTGTCCATAGATGCAGACTATTTGATTCCTGTGTATTCCATCTGACAAGGTCCACGTATATAGTTGCCATTTATGTTGTTGAAAAAAGGTATTTCCAATGAATAAGTTACTCGTCTTGTAAAATTCTGTCATTCGATCTCTGGTGTCATTTCTATCACCAAGGCCACATTTTCCAAGTACCGATTCTTCTTCTTTGTTTCCAACTTTTGCATTTCAATCACCAATAATTATCAATGCAGTTTGATCAATTTCAGACTGCAGAAGTTGGTAAAAATCTTCAATTCCCTCATCTTTGGCATTTGTGGTTGGCGTATAAATTTGAATGACAGTCATATTAACTGGTCTTCATTGTCAGCTCAAGAATATTATCCTATCACTGACAGCATTGCACTTCAGGATAGACCTTGAAATGTTCTTTTCGACAATGAATGCAATGCCATTCCTCTTCAATCTGTCATTCCTGGCATAGTAGACTATATGATTGTCTGATTCAAATGGCCAATACTAGTTCCTTTCAGCTCACTAATGCCTAGGATATTGATCTTTATGCATTCCATTTCATTTTTGATGACTTCTAATTTTCCTAGATTCATACTTCATACTTTCCATGTTCTGATTATTAGTGGATGTTTGCAGCTGTTTCTTCTAATTTTGAGTTGTGCCACATCAGCAGATGAAGGTCCCAATAGCTTGACTCCATCCACGTCATTAAGATTGACTCTACTTTGAGGAGGCAGCTCTTCTCCAGAAATGGTTTGAGTGCCTTTCAATCTGAGGCACTCATCTTCCGGTACTATATCAGACAATGTTCCACTGCTATTCATAAGGTTTTCACTGGCCAATTTTTTCAGAAATAGACTGCCAGGTCCTTCTTCCTACTCTGTCTTATTCTGGAAGCTCTGCTGAAACATGTCCACCATGAGTGACCCTGTTAGTATCTGAAATACCATTGGCATAGCCTCCAGCATCACAGCAACACACAAGCCACTATGGTATGAAAAACTGACAGATATATGGTGAGTGGACATCTAGGGGGCCATTATTCTACCCAACATAGACGCATACTAAAATGCTAGCACCAGGAGGACAGGGAGTGTTATTTGTGTGGTTTGGTGCTTTCTGCCTAGTGCCCGGCACTTAGTAGGTACTCAGTGAATATTTGGTGATTGACTGGGTGGGTGGATTATAATGAAGGAAAGGGAGGAACGAAGGTTACTCAGTCATTCCAGGGTGTCCTCCCCATTTCATCCATGAGGAGACTATGGCTCAGAGACCCCACATGCCAGAGGGCTGGGAAGCTGTGACTGTGACAAATCGAGAGCTTCCTGAACCATCATTCTGTGACCACAAGAGTGGTTGGGTGTGGGTGGTTTTGCTCCCACATCACTTATCTCAGCAAATTCCTGGAAGGAACTGGAGCCCCTCATTTCTCTGACAGGCCATGTGCTGTGTTGGGGAGCCCCAGAGAGAAGGCCTGAGGTGTGGGCAGCTCAAAAAGAGATAGTTCTGGCCCTGACCCATCTCTCTGCCACCCCCCTCCCAGGCCGTGCCAGGCAGTGGGTGGAAACGGCTGCCCAGGCCTGGCCACATCTGACCTTCTGGGGTCTGTGGCAGGCGGGGAGCTCAGCAGGTCCAGGATTAGTCACGTAGCAGCTGTAGCTCTCTCCCTCCCTCCTAGCGCTGCGCGTCTTCCCGGCTTCAAAGGAGACAGGCTCATGGCCCAGGTTTCCTCATGACTGAAAAATGTTCTGCCCCAAAGGACACGAGCAAATGCCTGCCAAAAAGGAAACACAAAGAAATGTACTTTCAGCGTGGTAACATGCAGAGGTCTTAGAAACAGAATGTTGGGTGAAAGGCTAGAGAAAGAGAACTCTTTAGTAAATTAAAAACACACATAAAATAAAACTGCTTGTTTTGGAAAAATACATATACATCCAGAGATATATGTCTTGAGCCTGCGGGTCAAGGATGAAGGAGAAAATGAAATAAAATAAAAATAGTGGAAGTTTCTGACACATACCAATGACAGTATGTTTAACTAGACAAAAAAAGATGTTTTATTTCACTCTTTTTTTTAAAAATAGCTATTTAATGTCTGCCTTCAGCATTATGCTTTTTAAAGAACTATTCATATGGGATCAAACTAACAACACTAACTCAAAAAGTCAGATAATAAAGCTTAGGGGCAGTGAGTTTATGTTAATGGGGTGGAACAATTTGGAAAAGGAGGGTAAGAACAGTTGCATAACTCAAAGAGTATAATCAATGTCACCGAATGGTTCATGTAGGAACTGTTGGACTGGTGTACGTTTTGCTGTGTATACTCTCAATAACAACAAAATAAATTTTAAAAAGCAATTTAATGGCATAGACATTCCTACAACAATAATATTAACAAACACAAATTTACGAATGGACACATAGATAGATAGGTACGCCAAGAGGTGTGGGAGGGTTTAAGGAAACACACTCACCTGCAGATATAGGTTTAGTGGTGGATATTTCTACATACATAAGTGTAGGTGTTGTTGTTGTTAGGTGCCATCGAGTAGGTTCCAACTCATAGAGACCCCATGCACAACAGAATGAAACATTGCCCGGTCCTGAGCCATCATTACAATCATTGTTATGCTTGAGCTCATTGTTGCAACCACTGTGTCAATCCACCTCCTTGAGGGTCTTCCTCTTTTCCGCTGACCCTGTACTTTGCCAAGCACGATGTCCTTCTCCAGAGACTGATCCCTCCTGACAACATGTCCAAAGTATGTAAGATGCAGTCTTGCCATCCTTGCTTCTAAGGAGCATTCTAGTTGTACGTCTTCTAACGCAGATTTGCTCATTCTTTTGGTAGTCCATTGTATATTCAATATTCCTCGCCGATACCACCATTCAAAGCCATCAATTCTTCTTTGGTCTTCCTTATTCATTGTCCATCTTTCACATGCATATGATGCAATTGAAAATACCAGGGCTTGGGTTAGGTACACCTTAGTCTTCAAGGTGACATCTTTGCTCTTCAACACTTTAAAGAGGTCCTTTGCAGCAGATTTATGCAATGCAATGCGTCTTTTGATTTCTTGACTGCTGCTTCCATGGGTGTTGATGGTGGATCCAAGTAAAATGAAATCCTTGACAACTTCAATGTTTTCTCTGTTTATCATGATGTTGCTCGTTGGTCCAGTTGTGAAGATTTTTGTTTTCTTTATGTTGGGGTTCAATCCATACTGAAGGCAGTGTTTTTTGTTCTGCATTAGTAAGTGCTTCAGTGGAATATCAATTGAGATGTTTCAACAAACAGATGCAGCACTGGAGGTGCTCACTTGTCTATGCCAAGAAATATGGAAGACAGCTTCCTGGCCAACTGACTGGAAGAGATCCATATTTATGCCTATTCCCAAGAAAGGTGATCCAACTGAATGTGGAAATTATAGAACAATATCATTAATATCACACACAAGCAAAATTTTGCTGAAGATCATTCAAAAGTGGGTGCAGCAGTATATCGACAGGGAACTGCTAGAAAGTCAGGTTGGTTTCAGAAGAGGGCGTGGAACCAGAGATATCATTGCTGATGTCAGATGGATCCTGGCTGAAAGCAAAGAATACCAGGAGGATGTTTACCTGTGTTTATTGACTATGCAAAGGCATTCAACTGTGTGGATCATAACAAATTATGGATAACATTGTGAAAAATAGGAATTCCAGAACACTTAATTGTGCTCATGAGGAACCTTTACATAGATCAAGAGGCAGTTGCTGGGACAGAACAAGGGGATGTTGATTGGTTTAAAGTCAGGAAAGTTGTGCGGCAGGGTTGTATTCTTTCACCATACCTATTCAATCTGTATGCTGAGCAAATAATATGAGAAGCTGGACTATATGAAGAACTGGGCATCAGGATTGGAGGAAGACTCATAAACAACCTGAGTTATGCAGATGAAGCAACCTTGCTTGCTGAAATTGAAAAGGACTTGAAGCACTTACTAATGAAGACCAAAGACCTTACATAACTATAGGTGTTGCTTATATATTAATGTACACAAGAGAGTTGCTGTCAGGGCAACTTCTTAGACATAACCAAAAACCACACAGGGTGAAGTTCCTAGGCTCGAATGCAAAGGACCATAGATGCGGGGGACACCTATGTCAATTGGTACAATATACATGAAGACAAAGTTCTGCATCCTACTTTGGTGAGTAGTGTCTGGGGTCTTAAAAGCTTGCGAATGGCCATTTAAGATACAACTATTTGTCTCTTACCACCCAGAACCAAAGAGAATCAAAAAAATCAAAGACCCAAGGGAGCAATTGGTCCAGGGGACTAGTGGCCCACACAAACCACAGCCTATATGACCCCAACACCAGAACTAGATGGTGCCTGGCTACCACTACTGACCATTCTGACTGAGATCACAATGAAGGGTCCCGGACAGAGGGGGAGAAAAATTTCAGAACAAAAAATCCAGTTCCCAAGGAAGACCAGACTTACTGGGCTGACAGAGACGGGAGGAGCTCAGAGACTGTGGTCCTAAGACACCCTTCTGAACTGGAACTGAAGTCATTCCCAGAGACCACCCTTTAGCCAAACCACAGACACCATAAAATAAACAATAACGCCTGAGAGGAATGTGCTTCTTAAAACAAGCAATTATATGAGATCAAAAGGGCAACATCTGCACAACAGCAAAGACGAGAAGGCAGGAAAGTGTAGCAATTCAGATTAAAAGAAAATGGGAAACCTAGGATGGAAATGGGGGGAGTGCTAGCACATTCTTGGGAATAAAGCCAATGTCATGGAACACTTTATGTACAAACTATCAAATAGGAAACTAATTGGCTCTGTAAATTTTCACCGAATACACATGTGATCATTGGGCTGTAGCCCAACTTGACTGGGCCATGGTTCTCAGTGATTTGGCAGTTACGATGTAGTTTGTCAGTCGTATAATGATGTAATCACCTCCATGATGAGATCTGATGCAATGTGATCACCTCCATGATGGGATCTTCTGTGAGTAGCCAATCAATTGAGAGGGAGTTTCCTTGGAGGTGTGGCTTGCATCCAATACAGGCAGACTTTCTGGCAAGGCTCAGGGGCTTTTGCTCACTCTGTACCCTGCAGCTGGCTCCTGTTCATCTAACATCTGGTTGCTGGGACTTGAGCTAGCAGCTTACCTGCCACCCTGCCTGCCAATCTTGGGATTCTATGGTCTTTACAGCCTGTGAACCAGAGCCCCGCTGTCTGACCTGCCAATCTTGAGTCTACCACCCCTTGCAGCTACATGAATCAGGGGAGCCTCCAACCTGACCCATGCATTTGGGATGTTGCAGCCCCTACAACGGTGTGAGCTATTTCCTTGATATAAATCTCTCTCTATATGTATTTATACACTTTACTGGTTTTGCTTCTCTAGAGAACCCAGCCTAAGACAGCACAATAATTAAAAAAAAAAAAAAAAGCAATTTAAGTTGTACTGAGATACCTGCATTTATCTATTCAAAAAAAAAAAAATCTATTAGGGAGACCAAAAAAAAAAAAAAATTCAGAATACACAGTGTTGTCAAAGTTGTGGGGGAACAGACACCCTCAGATACTGTTGGTGGGGGAACTGGTATACCCTCTACAAAGTGCAATTTGGCCATATGCAGCAAAATGTAAAAATGCACAAATCTGCCATAAAATCCCACTTCCAGGGATTTAGCTCACAGATATACTCACACACAGGCACAAAGATATGAAGTATAAAGACAATCACAATGATATTGTCTCGTAATAGCAAAATGCTGGAAATAATCTAAAGGTCCATCAATAAGGAAATAAGTAAAATATGATATAGCCAGCTGGTGGAATACTACACAGCAGTGAAAAAGGATGGTACCAATGTGTAGATGATGAATTAGGAAAATCAACAAGATACGTTAAGTAAGAAATACACAAGAGGAAAATAGTGGTACATTATGTTTCTATTCATGCAAATAGTGTGTTTAGTACTGTGTGGAACCCTGGTCGCACAGTGGTTAAGAGCTGTGGCTGCTAACCGAAAGGTCAGCAGTTCAAATCCACCAGCCTGTCCTTGGAAACCCTGTGGGGCGGTTCCTCTGTCCTGTAAGTTTGCTCTGAATCAGAATCAACTCTACAGCAATGGGTTTGGTTGGTTTAAGCAGCCCTGACGGCACAACGGTTAAGCGTTCCTCTGCTAACTGAAAGGACAGCAGTTCAGACCTATTAGCTGCTCCACGGGAGAAAGATGTGGCAATCTACCTCCATAAATGTCAAACCAAACCAAACCCACGGCCATCAAGTCAATTCCAATTCATAGCAATCCTAGCAATAGAGATTATAGCCTTACAAACCCTATAGGGCATTTCTACTCTGTCACACAGGGTCACTACGAGTTGGAATCGACTTGATGACACACAACAACAACACTTGGACCAACAAAGAGACCCTGTGTACAACAGAACAAAACACTGCCTGGTCCCACACCATCCTCACAATCATTGCTATGTTTGAGCCCATTGCTGCAGCCACTGTGTCAATCCATCTCATTGAGAGAGACTTCCTCTTTTTCGATGACCCTTTACCAAGTCCTTTTCCAGGGACTGATCCCTCCTGAAAACATGTCCAAAGTATGTGAGACAAACAACAACACAGTCGTGTGTATTTGCATTTATGAACAGGCTTTCCCTGGAAGACCCCACTGGAAAAAGGGTTGCTCTGGGAAAGAGAACGGTGAAAGCTGGGGGCCAAAGGTAGGGAAAAGGCTTAATTTTCATTGCATGTCTTTTGTGCCATTTCAATTCTTTACCATCTACATGCCTTGCCTGTGTTTTAAACACAATTTTTTAAAAAAGAAAAGCAATTCGGTATGGCGGCAGCATCAGACTTTCTGGTCTACTTCACGAGGGTGAGAGAGAATCATTCACAGCTTCAACAGCCCAAGGCTGATTCCTATGAGTTGGAGGTCAGACATACCTCCTCTTTCTAAACTTTTTACCAATTCTGACAACAGCCGTCCCTCCTATAGCACTCTCTACTGAGTTGAATAATTCGTTGCAATGACCACACAGAATTCACAGACAATACTCACAATTATGGGATTTATTAGGGAAGCAACGGGTAACAACTCAGTATCACGAATGACTCAGGATACAGTTCTTGAGTCAGGACAGCTTCTCAGCGGTACCCACAGGCAGGCCTCTCTCTGGCCCTCAGCCACTTGGCCCTAGTCCCATCTGGCCTCTTGGACCTCTTGGGTCAGCCCAGCCTCTGCCCTGCTTGGGCAAGGGTTACAAAGCTCTTTAGCTCCACCGATAAATGCCCAGAGGCACCCTATTCCACCAATAAGCCTTGGCCCGAAGGCACTCAGCTCTCTAGCTCCATGAATCAGTGAGCCTAACTCTGCCAAGTGCCTAGAGGCACCCCACTCTACCAGGAAGCCTCCTGCTTGAAGGTGCTCAGCTTTCTCTCTCCATGAGCCGGCAAGCCCACCACCTCATCTCCTGCCAGGCTCCTGGGTCCTGCTGTCTTGAGCTGCTACCATTCTTCCTACTGCTATACTGCTGTCTCTCATTGTCTTCCATGTCTCCTGGGGCTAGGAAGTTCTCAGTTTAGGGACCCCAGCTCCAAAGGACACACCGCACTCCCAGCTCTTCTTTCTTGGTGGTATCGAGGTCCCCCCTTTCCACCTCTGAGATGATTCATTTTAAGCCTAATGGGATAACCAAGCACCTCGTTAGGGTTCCATTCCCTTATTCGCATGGCCCCACCCCCCACAAGGGTGCCATGCACCTCATCTGCATTATTAGCAAACTATCCAATCCCCTTGGTGGGCAACAAGCGCCCTATTTACGTAGTCCCACCCAATCATTTGATGGAAGTTACAAGGCCATGGGGAGAAAGGTCATATAAAAGTGATCCATGGCACCACAGAAATGCAAACAATAAGAACTTAATTGCCCCTTAGCTCTTCCCTGAAACCACTACTAACAAACAAGTCATAGCTTTCCAGACTTAATGTCATTAAATTTTTACACGTGTCTGTGCTATTTGAACTTGTACCACAGGCTGCGTGAGGATGTTAAACATAAAACCTTTTTTCTTTTTAAACAGAGGCTAGCAAGGAAGCCATTGCAGTTGTAGGCAGGCAGCCTAGCAGGGAAGTGTTTTTGTTCCCACTTTACAGAAGAGGAAATTGATGCTGAGACGATAAATAACGTGCCCTGCTCATAAGTGGCAGATGGGGGTGGTAGATAACTAAGACACTTGGTAAAGTAGTGGGTCAGCAAAAATGAGGAAGATCCTCAACGAGATGGATTGACACAGTGGCAGAAACAATGGGCTCAAACATAACAATGATTGTGAGGATGGTGCGGGGCGGGCAGTGTTTCGTTCTGTTATGCGTGAGGTCACTGTGAGTCGGAATTGACTTGACAGGACTTAATAAGTTGATTGCAGTCAAGTCAATTCCAACCCATAGTGACCCCATGTGACAGAGTAGAACTGCCCCACAGGATTTTTCTAGGTTGTAATCTTTATGAGAGCAGATCACCAGGTTTTTTCTCCCATGGAGCTGCTGGGTGAATTTGAACCACTGACCTTTTGGTTAGCAGCTGAGCACTTAATCACTGTGCCACCAAGACCCCTTATGCATGACTATACCAAAAACCAAACTGAACCCATTGCTGTAGAGTTGATTTTGACTCATAGGAACCCTATAGGACAGAATAGAACTGCCTTATAGGGTTTCCAAGGCTATAAACTCTACGGCTAGGGTTGCTACGAGTCGGAATCGACTTGAGGGCAACAGGTGTGGTTTAATCTTTATGGAAGTAGATTGCCCCAACTCTCTCCCATGGAGTGGCTAATAGGTTTTGAACTGTCAACCTTTCAGTTAGCAGCGGAATGCTTAACCATTGTGCCATCAGGGCTCCTTAAATCAACCAAACCTATTGCCATAGAGTTGATTCCAACTCATAACGAACTTATAGGACAGAGTAGAACTGCCCCATAGGGTTTCCAAGGACAGGCTGGTGGATTTGAACTGCTGACCTTTTGGTTAGCAATCATAGCTCTTAAGCACTCTGTCAGCAGGGCTCCACACAGCACTAAACACACTCTTCACACTGATAGCACAATGCACCACTGTTTTCTGGCTGCCATTGTTATTAGCTGCCATCGAGTCAGCCACCAATTCATGGTGACCCCATGCACAACAGAGCAACACTGGCCAGTCCCATGATGGGTCGTGGATCAGTTCAGTGGTAGAATGCTCATCTACCATACAGGAGACCTGAGTTTGATTCCCAGACAACGCACTTATTATTGTGAGATGTTACCAAATGTCCTTCAGAGAGATTGTGTTAATTGATTCTTGCACCTAGAGTGAACCTGAGTGCTTATTTCCCCACATCCATGCCAGCATTGAAAGTTGTCAGTGTTTATAATGTTCACCAGTCTGGCCCTTCCTTACAGCCCTAGGAAACTCAGGAGCACTGAGAAGCAGTCATGTCCCAGCCCCAGGCATGCAGCCTCCTTCCTGGAACTGCCCATGCAGGGGTCACCCTGGACCAGCTCGCACCTGGGCATCCAGTGCAGATGGAAACACAGCCAGTGCCTATAACATCAGTGCACAGAGAAGGCCTCTTTACCTACCAACCCCCAAAAATCCCAGGAAAGACGCTTACTGGCCTGGCTTGTTTCATCCTCCATGTCCCACTAAGAGGTTTCTTAGAGTTCATTATACTATTTTTGCATTTTTTTTTTTTCAAAACAGAAAGTCTTTCAAACGCCTCTAAACCCTGGTGGCATCGCGGCTAAGAGCTACAGCTACTATCCAAAAAACAAGTCCGCAATTTGAGTCCACAGGCGCTCCTTGGACACCCTATGCAGCAGTTCTACTCTGTCCTACAGGGTCGCTACCATTCGGCATCGACTCGACAGCAACAGGTTTGGTTTTGGGTTTTAGTTCCCACCCGCAGGGGTAAACCCTTCCATGGTGTCAGCTCATGTGACGATTTTCAGTTCCTCTTTGCCCTTAGCCTCTGGGGATTTCCTGAAATTCTTGTGATCTCAGCCATACGCTTAAAAGACTTCCCGCCATGTTTTACCCAGAATCCCTAGGTGTCCAGGCAGGAGGGTTTCTAGTTCCCTAACTTGCCTATTGCTGAGCTCTCCCGGAGGGCTGGAATGCATCCCTTTCACCGTGTGTTGCTGGCAAAGACTCAGGGGTTGGCAAATGTTTGTTGAAGGAATAAACACTCTGCAGGTTCCAGGCTGGGTTCAAATCACAGCTCTCTACTCCCTGCCCATTCAACCCTGGGAAAGCTACTTCACTCCATGAAGCATCCATTTCCTCCATGGAGCCTCCATTTCCTCATCTGCGTGGAGGTAGTTGATAGTTCTATTTTTAAAAATCCTTTTTTTTTAATAAAATAAAACACAGGTAGAGAAAAACACAGCACAAACATATTCCTTAGTGAGTTCTTATAGGGCACCTAAGACCAAACCAGTTGCCATTGAGTTGATTCCGATTAATGGCTGTCCCATGCGTGTCTGCGCTTCATAGGGTTTCAAATCACCAGGCCTTTTTTCCGAGGTGCCTCTGGGTGGACCCAAACCTCGTGTCTTTCAGTAAGCATCCAAGTGTGTTGGCCATTTTTGTACCACCTAGGGACTCCAAGGCAACTAAACACTCAAAACCACCTCCAGGTCAAAAAATAAAATTTTGCCAGCCACCCCAGAAACCTCTGCAGAAGCCCTGCCCACTTACAGCCTTCCTTTCCTCTAAACATTGCCACTGTCCTGACTTTCATAGTCATCACTGTGTTTCTTTACAGTTCTGTCACTGCCGTGTGTGTCCCTAGACACTACATTTTGTCTTACCTGTTCAAAAAAAAAAATTTTTTTTTTTTTTATATGTCTTTTAAGTCTCTTTTAATCCGCACTCCCTCTTGCTCACTTCCTTTTTCTTACAATTCCTCTCAGGTTGGACCTGCAGGGTCTCCAGTGTCTGGGTTATGCTGACGGCAGCACCGTGGTGTTATTCAAAGCGTTCTTCTATCCTCAGGATTTCCTGCAAAATGGCAGCTGGATCCAGAGACTTGGGCAGGGATATTTCCTAGCTCCCACCCTCATGAGGTTGTAGTGAGAATTGAGTGAGGATGTGTGAGGAGTACTTGTCGTGAGTGGGCAGCCCCTCAAACACAGTAGTCTATACTACTGCCCAGAGGTGCCCATGTAGCCTGAACACAACTCAGCCAGACAAGACACCCGTTCCCAAGGTCTGCCCTGGCTTCTCTCCTCGACTCAGATCCTCCAGCCCCAGCTCCGGAAATTTCTAGGGCCGTGCCTGGCTAGTCCCAGCAGGAGCTGGCAGCAGAATGACCTGTAATTTTAGCTGTTCCTCTTCCCTAAAATTATTTCCCATCGGATAATGGTTTCCAAACCCCGCCCAGGAAAGAGCTGATGGTGCAGGGAACATTTTTCTATTAAAAACTAAACAAAACTAACCATCAAACATTCTGGAGGCCTGGCTGAGTGCCAGCTGAATAACCTGCCTGGAGGGGCCTTGTCAGGGAGGAGCGGAGGCTAAGAAGAGACAGTCGGGGTTCTGTGTCCAGGACCCCTGAGACAGGGCGTGGAGACAGACCCCCATGCCAACCTGGGCACAGGGCCTGGGAGGGCCCAGAAGGGCTGAGAAGGCTTTGGCCTGGGGTTGGGGATACGGAATATCTCTGGATGGTTCTAGGCCATTGTTGTTGTTGGTAGGAGTGGTCGAGTCAATTCCAACTCATAGTGACAGAGTAGAACTGCTCCATAGGGTTTTCTAGGCTGTAATCTTTACAGAAGCAGGTCACCAGGTCTTCCTCCCTTAGAGCTGATGGGTGAGTTCGAACCGCCAACCTCTCAGTTAACAGCTGAGTGCCTAACCATTGTGTGCCAGGGTCGTATAGGGTATCAGGTTACAGAAATGAAGTCATTCCTTTAGGGGCGCCCTTGAAGCTGCTCTGAGGGCCTCAAGGACAAAAGCTCCCGGACTGCTAACTCTCCTGGTCTATCAAAAAAAGGTCTATCAAGCTCACTAATATTCTCTCAAATCCTTTCAACAACACTCAGCAGGCCTTAGACTCCAGACTTGGGCAAGCAACAGCGTCCGGCAAAGCTAAAGGCAAAGCTAATGAAGCTGCTTAGTTCTTATCATGTTTATTTTCACAATTACCTTCAATTCATGACACAAGACACAGATTTTCCATTTTTGCCAATGACATGAAATTTCATTTGTACAAAAACTGGCTTAGTTAAAATACATGTCAAGGAGAGCAGAACACAGAGAGCTCAGAGCTCAGAGTTGCCTGGAGTTTGGGAAACTCTGGTGCCAGTTAAGAGGGCAGATTCTAGAGCCTGAAGGCCTGGGCTTGAACCCTGGCTCTGATACTTGTGGGCTGTGTGACCTCGGGCAAGCCACTTCCCTTCTCTGAGCCTTGGTTGTTTATCTGAAAAAGCAAAGAAAGGAGTAGCACCTCACTCATATGGATATTTCTGAGGTGAATCAGTGAATCGGAAAACACATGAAGGACACAATAAATTCATTCATTCAACCAGAATCCATGAATGTCTCTCCTGAGTTGATGGTGTTTCCTCAAAAAGTAGCAAAGCATGGAGGTGCTGCTGGTTCAAATCCCAGCCCCGCCGCTTACTACCTGTCAGGGCAAGTGTCCCCACCTCTCTGAGCCTCAGTTCCTTCCTCTGCAAAAAGGGAACATTGACAACTCTTTGAGGTTCCCGCAGGAAGTGAAAGATCCGCCTTCTGTGACCCCACAATCCCCTGCCACGTCCTATGTCTGACCCCCATGCTCTGCCCTGCCTCTAAGTCTCTCAGCCTCATCCTGCCCTCCCCACATCACTTTTCACACCACTTTAGCCAGACTCAGCTACTGGGGTTTCTTGAACCAATCCAGGCCTTTGTAGGTGTTGTTCTTTCAGAGATATCTTGCTGCCTCTACCTAAGGTGAAGCAAGTGAGGTGTTTAAATGGCAAAATTCCCTGATGCTCTCCCTCTCAGGGCTCTGCATCTGCAGACCTGGGTTCTATGAGACGCAGTGCAGTTCCTGATCGCCACTCGCCCCCTGCTGGTCACTCTGCAGAATGACACCCCTTCCCTCCCTGCTCCCAGGGTCGCCTGACCCTCACTCCCAGAGCTGGAGGGAAGGAAGGCTCCTCCCCAGCTTCAAGGGACAGGTCCTGCCTCTGCCCTTGTGGGAGCCTGGGTTTCTTCATCCATAAAATGGGGCAGACGATCAAACAATAGTTTAGCCTAATTTGTAAAGAATATCAGCCTTGAGCACTGTGCTCTTTTAAACACTGTTTATATGGATGTCAGAGGAGACTCTGAAACTTGCTCTTGAACGTCGAGCAGCAAAAGCTAAAGGAAGAAATGATGAAGTAAAAGAACTGAAGATTTCGAAGGGCGCTCGAGAAGGCAAAGTAAAGAATTATGATGATAAGAGCTGGAGATAGAAAACCAAAAGGGAAGAACAGGCTCAGCATTTCTCAAGCCGAAAGAACTGAAGGAAAAATTCAAGCCTCGAGTTGCAACAGTGAAGGGTTCTATGGGGGAAAACATTAAAACGACGCAGAAAGCATCAAAAGATGGAAGGAATACACAGAGTAATTATACCAAAAAGAATTAGTCGATGTTCAACCATTTCAAGAGGTGGCATATGAGCAGGAACCGATGGCACTGAAGGAAGAAGTCCAAGCTGCTCTGAAGGCATTGGCGAAAAACAAGGCTCCAGGAATTGATGGAATATCAGTCGGGATGTTTCAACAAACGGATGCGGCGCTGGAAGTGCTCACTGGTCTATGCCAAGAAATATGGAAGACAGCTACCTGGCTTACCGAAGAAAGGTAATCCAACCGAATGCGGAAATTATCTAACAATATCATTAATATCACACGCAAGCAAAATTTTGCTGAAGATCATTCAAAAGTGGCTGCAGCAGTACATCGACAGGGAACTGCCAGAAATTCAGGCCGGTTTCAGAAGAGGAGGTGGAACCAGGGCTATCACTGCTGATGTCAGATGGATCCTGGCTGAAAGCAGAGAATACCAGAAAGATGTTTACCTGTGTTTTATTGACCATGCAAAGGCGTTCAACTGTGTGGATCATAACAAATTATGGATAACTTTGGGAAGAATGGGAATTCCAGAACACTTAATTGTGCTCATGAGGAATCTGTACATAGATCAAGAGGCAGTTGCTGGGACAGAACAAGGGGATGCTGATTGGTTTAAAGTCAGGAAAGGTGTGGGTCAGGGTTGTATCCTTTCATCACACCTATTCAATCTGTATGCTGAGAAAATAAGCCAAGAAGCTGGACTATATGAAGAAGAACTGGGTGCCAGGATTGGAGGAAGACTCATTAACAACTTGTATTATGCAGATGACACAACCTTGCTTGCGGAAAGTGAAGAAGACTTGAAGCACTTACTGATGAAGATCAAAGACCACAGCCTTCAGTATGGATTACACCTCAACATAAAGAAAACAAAAATCCTCACAACTGAACCACATCCTGATAAACAGAGAGAAGATTGAAGTTGTCAAGGGTTTCATTTTACTTGGATCCACCATCAACACCCATGGAAGCAGCAGTCAAGAAATCAAAAGACGCATTGCATTAGGCAAATCTGCTGCAAAGGACCTCTTTAAGGTTTTGAAAAGCAAAGATGTCGCCTTGAAGACTAAGGTGTGCCTGACCCAAGCCATGGTATTTTCAATTGCATCATATGCATGTGAAAGCTGGACAACGAATAAGGAAGACTGAAGAAGAATTGATGCCTTTGAATTGTGGTGGTGGCGAAGAATATTCAATATACCATGGACTGCCAAAAGAACGAACAAATCTGTGTTGGAAGAAGCACAATCAGAATGCTCCTTAGAAGCAAGGATGGTGAGACTGCGTCTTAAATACTTTGGACATGTTGTCAGGAGGGATCAGTCTCTGGAGAAGGACATCATGCTTGGCAGAGTACAGGGTCAGCAGAAAAGAGGAAGACCCTCATGAGGTGAATTAACACAGTGGCTGCAACAATGAGCTCAAGCATAATAACGATCGTAAGGATGGCTCAGGACCGGGCAGTGTTTCGTTCTGTGGTACATAGGGTCACTTTGAGTCAGAATCGACTTGATGGCACCTGACAACAACAACAACAACACATGGCATCAAATTCACAACAGCAACTAGAAAGGTTAGATAGAAAACTTAACAGGCAGTGAGTTTGTGTTAATGAGGGAGGAAAAACTCGGAAAAGGAGGCTGAGAATGGTTGCACAATTGGAAGAATGTAATCAATGTCACTGAATTGTACATGTAGAAACTTGAATTGGTGTATTTTTGCTGTACATATTCTCAATGGCAATAACAAAAAAATTATTTTTTTAAATGGGCTAGAAGAAGCTGCTCACTGTGCATGGCAAACAGGAGGGGACTCCCCAGACGTCTATGTCCCTCTCTCAGTGAGCACCTACTATGTACAACAGACCAAAGAAGGTGACTCAGACATAAGCCCTTCCCTTCAGGGGCCTGGGTAGGAGGTGTGGAAAAGCCAGAAATATTGACTGAAGTAAGAAACTGACCCCAGTGAGCACATACTGGGTGCCACACACTGTTTTAGACACTTTATAAGGATTTACTCATTAACACGCTCAGAACACAATGAGGTGGGTACAATTACTAGGCCCAGAGACATTAATTAGCCTGCCCAAGGTCACACAGCCTATTCATGGTGGAGATGAGACTAGAGCCCACACAGTTCAAGGCTGGGTTCTGTTCTTTAACCATGGTGCTGTTGTTGTGCAGATCCATTCATTCATTCATTATTCACTCAGCAAACATTTATTGAGCACCTACTATGTGCCAGTCACAGCACTAGGTGCTGGGAGACAGCAGTGACCATTCAAACACCGCCCCTGCCCTCAGGGAGATATTCGCATGAAGAGAATGGACAATAAGCAAGAAAAATAAGTGAAATATATGGCAGTTGGTGGCTTGTGCTGTTCAGAAAAATTGAACAGAGAAGGGGGAGAGGAAGGAATGGGTATAGTTCAGATTTAAATAGTGGGGTCGGGGCCTTGTGGGCCATTCAAGGACTTGGGCTTTTACCCCTGAGTGAGGTGGAGCCATGGAGGGCTCCAAGCCGGGGAGGGACATGATCTGACTTTTGTTTTCATAGGGGCCCTCTGGCTCCAGGAGGAGGACAGACTGCAGGGGCAAGAGTGGAGGCTGGGAGGAGGTGTCTGTGGACTTCCCGGCAGGAGATGATGGGGCAGGCATGGGTGGGGACAGTGGAGGTGGGGAGACACCATCAGATCCTGGGAGTATTTTGAAGGTGGAGGTGACAGGATTCACTGATGGATGAGATGTAGAGATGACTGGCAGAGAAGTATGGGGACACCTCCCTGAGCATCTGGGGAGGGTGGAGCTGCCTTGAGCCAGCCGGGTTCGGACACAGCCATTCTGAGTTGCCAGTTACCGTGGAGTCTGGGTTCATCCGAATAAAGCACCTAGTACTGAGCCAAAATTTGTTGTTTTTACTGAGCCAGCCCCACCAGGAGCTCTGGACAAGCCAGTGATCGCTGCTGTTGTGCTGTGACAGCAGCTACAGTATCACCTGAATGCTGAACTGATCGTTGCTGAACACTTGGCTCCATCCAGGGCTGCTGCCATGTCTCTATAAAGCCACCAGGTGGCTCCAACCCACAGCAGGCAGACCAAGGCCGCACACACTGGACACAGCTCTCCGGCCAGATCTTTCAACTGGCTATATTTGGACTGGATAGTTCTTTCTCTTGGGGGCTGTCCTGTGCACTGTAGGATGTTTAGCAGCACCCCTGGCCTCTACCCACTAGATGCCAGCATCCCCCCCTTATCCCTAGTGTGACAACCAAACATGTCTCCAGACACTTGCCCCCCAAGTGTCCCTGGGGGGCAAAATCCACCAACCCTTCCCAGAACCACTGCTTTAGCACCTATTCAATGGTATTCGTTTACAAAGCACACACTGAGTCCCCGAGCCTGGCTCACTGGGATTCACAGAGGTGGACAAGTCGGGCCTATTTCTTGCCCTCGTGGGGCTCACAGCCCAGAGCATCTACTACCAGCAGGGGCCACTCGCTCAGACAGAGAGGACCCCAGATGACCACTAGGCAACTGGGGAAGATAGTGGAATGCCAAGAGTCAAGTTCATCCACCCCCATTGGGGAGGGGAGCCATGGGTTCAATCCAGGCTTCTCCATTTATTAGCTGTGTGACCTTGGGCAAGTCAGAGTAGTTCTCTGAGCCTCAGTTTCCCCATGTGTAGAATAAGGTAGGAGTTGATTTCAGAGCCAGGCAGCCTGAGGCATCGTATGGAAACCTACGTCAGGTCATGTCCCCCCCCCCCTCCGCCCCACTCAGAGTGAAAGCCAAAGTCCTCCTCATAGATTCTAAGGCCCTACAGGACTGGCCCCACTCCATCTCCCTGACCTCATCTACCTTCTCTTTCGCCCTCCCTCTGCCCCAGCTACTCTGACCTCCTCGTGGCTTCTCACACACTGGCACATTTCTGCTTCTGGACCTTTGCAATCACTGCTCCCTCTGCCTGGAACTCTCTTCCCCCAGACAATAGCATGGCTTCTTCCTCCCTTTCATCTAGGTCTCTGTTCAAATGTCACCTCCTCAGAGATGCCCCCTGTCCATGGTGATATTTATAGCACATATCACTAGAGGAAAGGACTTGTTGGATTGTCAGCTGCTTTATTTTTGGTCTCCCCCACACAGCAGACAAACCCTTGCCCTCTTGAAGCTTATATTCTAGCGAGCCAGGTGGTTAGGAAGGGCCTCTTTGATCCAGTGACATTTGAGTTGTGACTCAAAGGATGACAATGGGCTGGTCATGAGAGAAATTGAGTAAAGGTCTTTCCTGGCACAGGGAATAGGAAGTGCAAAGGCCCAGGGGCTGGACAACCCCAGAGTCTGCCTTAGGGCAGATGTACCTGGGCAGGTCCTGATGATTGGGGTGGTGAGTTCCCAGGCCACACACAGGTCCCCTCTGAGAGCCCTTGATTTGTCAGGAAGTCATGTGGTGTGGTCAGGGGCTGGGCCAGACCTGTTCACACAAAGGCCTGTTGACAGCCAGAGGGAGGGGCCCTGGGACAGCCCAAGTGGGCGGCTCCCTCCCTACAGCTCCCAGGAAGCTCCGTGTGGGAATGCTTCAAAGGCTGCAGGTTCTCAGGAGTCTTGTTTCCCTAGGTGGGGAGAGAAACGTGGCACTCGGCCACTGGGACACCTGGGCAACTGTGTGAAGTCCCACAGCCTGGCCCTCACTCGCGGACTGAACGTGGCCAGGTCATGCCCCTTCTCTGAGCCTCAGTTCCCTTACCTCTAAAAAGATGGACCTCATGGGGGTGGTGCGAGACTGAGACAACGCGGACAGCGAGTTTGGAGCCGTGCGTGACCCAGCAGCTGTGGCAGATGCATCAGTTCCCTGTGCTGCCATAATAGAGCACCACAAACTTGGGGGGCTGAAAACAACAGAAACTTATTCTCTCACAGTTCTGGAGGCCAGAAGCCTGAAACGAGGTGTCAGCACGGCCGTGCTCTCTAAAAGCTCTAGGGAAAGGTCTTTCCTTGCCTCTTCCAGCCTTCTCGTGGTTGCCTGCTATACTTGGTGTTCCTTGGCTGGTAGGTGCATCATTTCATTTTCCGCCTCCTTCTGCACATGGCCAGCTTCTCTCTGTGTGTCCTCTCATCTTGCTAAAAGGACGCCAGTCATATTGGATTTAGAGCCCACCTTAATCCAGTATGATCTTATCTTAACTACTTACATCTGCAAAGACTATTTCCAAACAAGGTCACATTCACAGGTTCCAGGGGGACATGAATTTTGGGGGACACTACTCAACTAGTCCCCACACATCTGTCAGTCTGTCATACTGTGATGGCTTGTGTGTTGCTGTGATGCTGGAAGCTATGCCACCAGTATTTCTAATACCAACAGGGTCACCCATGGTGGACAGGTTTCAGCAGAGCTTCCAGACTAAGACAGACTAGGAAGAAGAACTTGGTAGTCTACTTCTGAAAAAACTGGCCAGTGAAAACCTTATGAATAGCCATGGACCATTGTCTGGTATAGTGCAGGAAGATGAGCCCCTCGGGTTAGAAGGCACTCAAAATACAACCATGGAAGAGCTACCTCTTCAAAGTAGAGTCCACCTTAATGATGTGGATGGAGTCAAGCTTTTGGGACCTCCATTTGCTAATGTGGAGGGGCCAGTCCCTGGAAAAGGAGATCATTCTTGGTAAAGTAGAGGGTCAGTAAAGGGGAAGACTCTCAACGAGATGGATTGACACAGTGGCTACAACAATGGGCTCAAGCACAATGATTGTGAGGATGGTGCAGGACCAGGCAGTGTTTCATTCTGTTGTACATGGGGTTGCTATGAATCAGAACCAACTTGACAGCATCTAACAACAACATTCAACTAGTAGTTGGTTACAGCGGTGCTAAGTGTGAAGACCAGCAGAGGAGCAGCACATGGGTTTTTGATTCAGACAGACCTGGGTTTGACTCCCAGCTTTCCTCCTTTCCAGCTTGGGCAGGTGTGATCTCTGCTCTCTGAGCCTCAGTTTCCCCATCTGGAAGACAGGGATAATGAGAGCCCTGCATAGGGCAATGATAGTAAGGTACCCAGCACAGGGCCAGGCTGGGGGGCAGCCTCAGGAGGGCAGGACAAGGGAAGTACAGGCCTCCAGACCAGAGACATGAGAAAGGGACTGGAGGAAACCTGGAGCCAGTGGGTGAGGAGCTACTGTGAGCAAGCGTTAGCACAGCAGGAGCCAGGCTGCCCTGCAAGGGTAGGTGGGAAGTCTGAGACAGTGTCCCCCACAAGCTGGTAACAGGAAGCATTTCTGGAAAGTCACAGCTGAATAGCTGAGGCACAGAGCAGCAGGGTGAAGAACCCAGATCTGGGGTCAAACTGCTGGGTTCCAATCCCATCCTAGTGTGTGTGCTTGGTCAATTTACTGAACCTGTCTGTGCCTCTGTTTCCTCCTCTGTGAAACAGAGAAGAAATCATCCCTACTAAGCTGCGAGGCTGGTGTAAGGCCCCAGTGAGAGAGATAGGCCGAGGGCCCAAAATTATGACAAGAGGCTGGGAGGGGAATGAGGATGCGAGCAGGGCTTGGAAGTCAGATTATGGGACCCCTGTGTGTTTGTGTGAACACACTTTCAAGGTTGGCCGTGGGTTGGGGGGGTACACCTCCAGCTGGGGGAACAACAAGAGCGGCGACCTGAGCCTCAAAAACAACACGGGGTCAGCAGCAGCAGCCATAGGCACCATGAGAGATCCTACTAGAACTGCCAGCTGGGCCCAGATAAGGGAGAGCAGACATTCTGAGATAAAGAGTATGGACTTTGGTCTGGGGCCTTAGGGAGCCACTTAAGGTTTGGGAGTTGGGGTTCCTGCCACCCTTTCCCTCAGAGTTGGCACAACATGGATACTCCACTCCACTGCTTCATTCAGGACCCAGCTCAGGCCTGGTACACTTAGGTGCTCATGGAAATGGTTTGGGATGAACAAATGAATTAATGGGTGGATGAGAAACCAGCCGCCAAAGGTTGGCCCTTATCTCAACCTTCCCTGCTCCCACAGGACTGGGTACATCCAGGGACTTAGAAATGGTTCTTAAAAACTTATAGTAGCTAGTATTTGTTGAAGGAACCCTGGCAGCGGAGTGGTTAAGCACTCAACTGCTGACCAAAAGGTCAGTGGTTCAAATCCACCAGCCGCTTCCGGGGAAGAAAGATGTGGCAGTCTGCTCCTGTAAAGACCACAACCTTGGAAACCCTATGGGGCAGTTCCATTCTGTCCTATAGGGTCACCATGAGTCTGAATCAACTCTACAGCAATGTTTTTTTTTTGAACATTTGTTGAACATTATTTATTGAGCACCTACTATATGCAAGGTATTGGGAGAAGCCAAGAATGAAACATATAGTCCACACATTTGTGGGGCTCTTATTTTAGTTACAGGCAAGGAGCAAAGAGACAAATAAGATTCTTTCACCTGGAAGAGCTAGATGGTCCCTGGCTACCACCACCAACGGCTCTGACAGGGGTCGCAATAGAGAGTCCTGGACAGAGTAGGAGAAAAATGTAGAACAAAATTCAAATTCACAAAAAGACCAGACTTACTGGTCTGACAGAGACTGGAGGAACCCTTGAGAGTATGGCCCCCAACACCCTTCTAACTCATAACTGAAGCCACTCCCGAAGCCCACTTTTCAGACAGATTGGACAGGCCTATAAAACAAAGGAAACCCTGGTGGCATAGTGGTTAAGTGCTACAGCTGCTAACCCAGAGGTTGGCAGTTCGAATCTTTCAGGCGCTCCTTGGAAACTCTACGGGGCAGTTCTACTCTGTCCTATAGGGTCACTATGAGCCGGAATCCACTCGATAGCAGAGGGTATAAAACGAACAATAACACACATGAGGAACCTGCTTAGTTCAATCAAGTATATGAGACCAATTGGGCAACGCCTGCCAAAAGCAAGATGAGAAGGCAGGAAGGGGCAGGAAAACTGAACGAATAGACATGCGGGACCCAGGGGGGTAGAAAGGGGGAGAGTGCTGTCACATTGTGGGGATAGCAACCATATCACAAAACAATATGTGTATACATTTTTGATTGAGAAACTAACTCGAACTGTAAACTTTCACCTAAAGCACAATAAAATTAAAAAAAAAAAAAGAGATTCTTTCAGGTGGCGTAAAGTGCTGTGGAGTAAATAATACGAGAATGTGAAGGAGTGAGGAGGGTGGTGGTTGGAGGCCTCTCTGAGGAGGCAGCTTTGAGGGGAGTTGAAGGAAGGCTGAGGAACTGAGAGAAAGGCTTTCCAGGCAGAGGGAACAACAAAGGCAAAAGTCCTGAGGTGGGAACGAGTTTGGTGAGCCAAAGGAGCCCAAGGAGTTGAGTAGCTGACATGGAGAAAAGCAGGTGAGACTGGGAGAGGAGGTCAGGGAGGTGGGCAGGGCCCAATCCTGCAGGGCCTGGTAGGGTGAGGGGTTAGGACTTCCCTCAAGGTGCAGTGGGGAGCCACTCAAGAGTTTTGAGCAGGGGAGCAGCTTGATCTTATTTACATTTTAAATCCTTTGAGTTGATGTTGTATGCCTTCGAGTCAATTTCAACTCATAGCAACTCCATGTAATGGAGTAGGATTTCCTAGGCTGTAATCTTTACGGGGAGCCCTTGTGGCGCAGTGGTTGAGATCTCAGCTGCTAACCAAAAGTTGGCAATTTGAATCCACCAGCCACTCCTTGGAAACCCTATGGGGCAGATCTATTCTGTCTTGTAGGGTCGCTATGAATCACAATCGATTCAAGAGCATCGGGTAGGGTTGGTTTGAAATCTTTACAGAATCAGATTGCCAGGTCTTTCCCCCACAGAGTGCTGGTGGATTTGAACTGCCAGCCTTTCAGCAGTTAGCAGCCGAGCACTTAATTGTCATGCCACCAGGACTCCTTTAGCCACTATTGTTATACCCGTTTTACAGCTGAGGAAACTGAGGCTCCAGAGTTTTAATGAAACCCTGGTGGCAAAAGGGTTTAAGAGCTATGGCTGCTGACCAAAATGTCAGCAGTTCGAATCCACCAGGCATTCCTTGGAAACCCTACGGGGGCAATTCTACTCTGTCCTATAGGGTCGCCGTGAGTCGCAATTGACTCAATGGCGATGGGCTTGTTTTTTTTTTTTTTACACAGCTACTAAAAGGCAAAGCCAGGATTCAACCCGTCCCCTCAGACTCCATGGCCTGCTTGAAAGGAACAGAAAGATACTGAGCTCGGCTAACACAGGTCCCCACCTTCCAAGCCCTGCCCTGCAAACTCTAGGTGACACTGGGTGTTGGCGGGTATGAAGGGCCTAAGCCATAAGGCAGTGGAGGACATAACCAAACCCTGACCAGCGACTCCTGAGTCACCAGGCTGGGCCCAGAGCAAACCTTGGGCAGCCATGAGCTGCCCCAGGGAGGTGTCCCATACAGCTTCTGTCCTTGGCATCCTGCCCCAGTGGCTACCCAGTGCATCCATGCCCTTTCTGCTCCCCAGGCTGTGCTGTATACCCCACAGGACACCAGGTGAAAAGCTGCCACCAGATCTACCGTCCTTCCTTTGCTGTGTGGCCACAGGCAAACCCCTGCCCTCTCTGAGCCTGCAGTGTACCTGCTGCCCGGCCCAACCCCCCAGTGCCCTTGTGCTCCTCCCTTTGTACTTTGTAGAGTCCCAGTCAACTGCTGATATGAGTCCAGGTCGGGGGACAGAAGGGCATGGCAGATAAGGGGAGGCATGGGGAGACTCCCATGGTTGTGGCAGGGGCAAAGGCTGCCCATCATAACCCGGGCCCTGGCCCCACCCAGATAACAGGGAGATGCTACAGGGGAACTCAGCTTCTATAGGCAAGAAAGAACACAACCAAATAAAAGTCACTGAAAATAGCTGGCATTTATTGAGCACTTAGGTATTTACATATCTCATTTAATCCTCATAACAACCCCATTACTAGTAATATTACTGTTATTATGATAATGGTGCTCATTTTACAGATAAGTAAACTAAGACTCAGAGAAATCAAGTCCTTGCTCAAGGTTCTCAAGCCAGGAAGTGGCAGAACCAGGATGGAGTCCAGGCTTGTCTCATTCCAGGAACCTCTGGCTGGGTCTGGCAGCCCCTCAGATGCTAAAGCTCCCGTTGCCCAACCCAAAGTACGGTCTGAATGGAGCTTCAGGGGCTACCAGGCCTGGGTGTGAACTCCAGAGCAGGGAGGGGCTGGTCAGTGCAGCAAGGGAGGGCTGGAGTGCCCTGGCCTCCCCGGGGAAAGCCCAGGACAACCACACACTGAGGATTGTGGAATATCAGAGGAGTCTCTCTGCTTGCTCTGTCCCAGGGACCTCTTCCACCCAGGACGAGCCCACCTCAACACTCAGTCTCCATCTGTGACCCTGTGGCGTTAGCCTTGCTTTATCGGCCCAGAATGTCCCCATAACTCAGCCAAGGTCTCACAGGAAGAGAATAAATGCAATTGGTGATACTGGACCCCTGGCACATAGTAGATGTTCAGTAAATATGTGTTGAATTAGTGGATGGATAGGTGGATGGATGGATGGATGGGTGGGTGGATGGATGGATGGATGGATGGACAGATGAATATGCAACCAGAGAAATAAACTATACCATCATGTCACTCTCTCACTCGAGAACTTCCTCGGCTCCCCACTGCATATAGAATGACAGCAAACTCTTCTGTGTGATATTAAAGGCTCTTTGAACTCCCAAATGGTGCTTACTGCACCCCTAGAAAATAAACCAATCATTCAAACTGAACCATTAGGAAGTGGACCACTTAACCACTTGCCTCCCTCACCTGCCATAGGCCACTTGAGGGCAGGGTCTGGTCTCCTTCTCATATCGAGGCATTTAACCCTGTTTGGCAACACCAGAGATGCTTGATGAATAGACAAATGAATTTGTGAGTGAAATAGTGACTGAGTGACTGAGTGAGCAAGCGAGTGGGCGAGGAGTGAGTGAAAGTAGCCCACAGTTAGTGAGAAAGCTCAGAAACAGGAGGCTTCAGGTGCACTCGGCACATTTAGAATCTGGAGTCATCTCACTGTTTCAGGTATTGCTCTCAGTCAGGGTTTCAACAGTATGTAAAGCTGGGGCTCTGTGGTGACAGAAAATTTTGAAACTGACCAGAAACCAGGCTGGCAGTGCCTCTCAGGAAGGACTGATTTGCATGACAACGGCCAACTCTCCAATCCCACCAGCTGTGCCACATCTGTTTAGTGAAAGCATACTCCCACACAATTTCAGCCAAAGCCATGTAAACCCACAGACTGGGAGGGAAGGTCCTTGGGACTTCCAGTCTTGCTGACCAACTTCTGGCCTGTACAAACCTCTCAGGCTCCTTCAAACTCATGTCTCTTGCTTTGCAGATGGACAGAGCAGAGCTGTGACACAGGAGGGGCTGGGGTTGGCCTCAGGGCTGCCATCAGCCATGTGCCCTTGGAGGGGGACCCTTCTCTGAGTCATCATTTATGGAGAATGAGGGAGTGTGGCCACAGTGACACCCGATATTTTTATGGTTCTTCTAATTCATTTCCATCTTTGATTGGGTTCACTGGGAAACAGACTAGAGGCTGAACTTTGCATGCAGGTGGTTTATGGGGGGTGCTCTCTCTCCTGGAAAGTACACATAGGGAGTGAGGGGTACAGGACTCTGCAGAGGGAGATGTGGGGCTGTGATGCAGTAGCAACAGAGACCCCAGCCAAGCTCTGAACCTGTGATGGCCCTTCTGAATTAGCCCCCATCGGGGCAAGGGGACTGTGTCTTGACCCCATGTCAACCACACATTGGAGGAAGGGGCCTGGTCTTGGCAAGGTGGTTCTCTTTGGCTAAAGGTGGATCTTGGAGAGAGCTAGCTCTAACACTCCCTGGTCCATTAATGAGGTTCTTGGTATACAACATGGACTCAAAGGCTAGATCCCTCCTAACCTGATACCCACGAGCCACAGGTACAGGGCAGGCAAGCTGTTTCCTTAATAAATATGACCGCTGGGGTATGATTGATATTCACCATTGAACACAAACTAGCTGTGAGGATAAACTGTTAAGGGTAATATGTGCCACTTGTGAAATGAATTTGGGTAATTTGTGGCAGAGGTCCCTGGGAGGTTATGAGCCCCGCAGCTCCTCGTGGACGCCCCGAGGCAAACCTTTCCTCTTTGCCATGGCCCCCCTCAACTCCCCACTACTACTAGACACGTGACCCATAGATGCTGTTTATCTCCAGGACCGAGGTGGGTGCCTTGGTGAAGTACCCATGTAGGAAAGAGGTCCCTACTTTTGGGGGGGGGGGGGCAAAGGTAATGAATAGGTGGGAGTAGGGAACAAAATTTGCATCTGAATTCTAGAGAAAATGGGGACCATGAAAGCTGCTCTATAGCTGGGTTCTGGTTCTATAGCCAGGCCTGGGGCAGCCATGGCACTCCTCTGGGACTTTGCTTCCTTAGCAGTCAGATGAAGAGAAATTAGACAAAACCAAACCAACTGCCGTGGAGTTGATTCCAACTCATGCCGACCCCATGGGTGTCAGAGTAGAACTGTGCTCTGTAGGATTTTCAATGGTTGATTTTTCAGAAGTAGATCACCAGGCCTTTCTTCCAAGGTGCTCTTGAGTGGACTTAAACCACCAACCTTTCAGTCAGCAGCCAAGTGCTTAACTGTCTGCACCACCCAGGGACTTCAGATAAAACCAAGGTGGTCCACATTTTTGTAAGAAGGACAAATTGAAAGCAATCTGGGCAGGGACATTTCGTTCATTCATTCAACAAATATTTTAAGACCTATTTAACAGTCTATTGCCAGACACCACCCTGGACTGTAGGGAGAGCCGAGATCCCTGACTTTAAGGAAGAGTTCACAGTCTAGAGAGAGAAGACAGATAATAAGCAAATGATCAAATATATCAGCTTTAAACACATTCCAATCATTTACTTACTATCCTATATAAGAAGTGCCAGATGCAAATAAAAATTTAACCTCTTGCCCTTTAAACTGAATTAGTTAGGCTAGGGACCAGCTAACTTTTTTTGTAAAGAGCCAGGCAGTAAATATTTTAGACTCTGGGGTCATAGGGTCTCTCTCATTGTAGTGTGAAAGCAGTCATGAACAATACATAAACAAATGGCATGGCTGTGTTCTAATAAAACTTTATTTACAAAAAACAGGCAAATGGCTGGCCATGGTTTGCCAACCCCAGACTTAGGCTACATTTAATAGAAACACAAATGGTAAAGGAGAATCACAGAACAAGGAAGGAGTCCCGGAAAAAGAACAACTTAGCAATGTGTAGTAGCTGGTTCATCACCATGTAGTACAGGAGAGCAGTAACATGGAAGGAAATGAAACTGCCCCATCAAAGAAGAGCAGTCAAACAAGTCAGGCTATGTCAATACAAAGGAAAAGGAAGTGGCCACGAGGAACGACAGATTACACAGAAACACTGAAAATCAAACCTGCCAAGTGAGGGAAGGGCACAGCACAGGAAGAACGTGTTGGTTACAATACTTAAGTGTACATTCTTTGATCCTGGGCCACGGCGAAAGTGCTAGAGATACTTGGAGGGGTACACGTTTTGTCAGTCTGCCTGAACTGATTGAAAACAGAATAGAGCAAAACAGTTTGGAACTGAGAGGACAATTGGTACATGCTGTCACTCCCTAAAGCCATGTACACTGTGAAATGTTTTTTTCTTCCTTCCTAACAAGAATGAAGGAGTGTTTTGCTCACTGCTCAATCCTCAGGACACAGATACTGTGGACTTAAGGTACACTGTTAGGTGCTCAAATATCTGCTGAATGAATGAAAGGGTGGGCCTTTTCAATTTGAAGGATAAAGAACCAAATGAGAACTGACTGGGAGAATATCTTTGGAAACCCTATCTTTGATAAGAATCTAGTAATCAAAATATATATAAAAATTCGATGACTTAACAAGAAAAAGACAACTCGATTCATAAATTGGGCAGAAGACTTGAATAGACATTTCACTAGAGGGCATGCAAATGCCCACCAAATACATGAAAAGATGCTCAGTGTCATTAGCTGTCAGAGATATGCAAATCAAAACCACAATAAGATACCATTTTACTCCCACTAGTATGGCTAAGATAAAAAAAGAAAATAACAAAGTTTGGCCAGGATGTGGGGAAATTGGAACCCTTATCCATTGCTGAAGGGGATGCAAAATGGTACAGCCATTGTGGAAACAGTGTGACAGTTCCTCAAAAAACTAAAAATAGAACTACCATACGACCCAGCAAGTCCACTCCCAGGTATCTACCCGTCTTAGTCATTTAGGGCTGCTATAACAGAAATGCCACAAGTGGATAGCTTCAACAAAGATGAATTTATTCTCTCACAGTCTAGTAGACTAGAAGTCCAAATTCAGGGCTTCAGCTCCAGGGGAAGGCTTCCTCTACTGGCTCTGAAGGAAGGTCCTTGTCGTCAATCTTCCCTGGACTAGGAGCTTCTCCACACAGGAACCCCGGGTCCAAAGGATACGCTCTACTGGTACTGCTTTCTTGTAGTATGAGGTCCCCAACTGTCTGGTTGCTTCCCTTTCCTTTTATCTCTTGTGAGATAAAAGATGATAAAGGTCACACCCCAGAGAAACTCCCTTCGCATTGGATCAGGGATGTGACCTCAGCAAGGGTGTTACATCCCACCCTAATCCTCTTTAACCACAGGAAGAGATTATGATTTATAACACACAGAAAAAACACAAAATGGAGGACAACCACACAATACTGGAAATCATGGTCTAATCAAGTTCACACATATTTTTGGGGGACACAATTCAATCCATGACAATACCCAAATGACATGAAAGCAGAGACTCAAACAGAGACTTGTACACCAATGTTCATTGCAGCACTATTCACAATAGCCAAAACGTGAAAACAAATTAAAGGCCCATCAATAGATGAATGGATAAACAAAACGTGGTACATACATACCTTGGAATACTACTCAGCCAGTAGGAGAAATGAAGTCTTGATACATGCTACAATATGGATGGAGCTGGAAGACATTAAGTTGAGTAAAATAAGTCAATCACAAAAGGACAAATATTGTATGACCTCAGTTACGTAAAAAGAAAAGAAAAGGTAAATGTACAGAGAACAAAGTTTATTAGCTGTTACCAAAGGCGGGCGGGAGGCAGAAAGTGGAGGTTAACAGTGAAAGCAATAACCACACTGATTAAGGGTACGGGTGCACAGGTGATTACTGCAATTGCTGTCAATAAATTGTACACTTGTAAGAAGTTGAATTGGCAGAATTTGTGTGATAGATATATTTACGAAGACCAAAAAAAAAAAAAAGAGTAGCCGCCAAGCCTGCTTATGTGCAACCAAAAACCTCTTATGATTTGGTTTCTTGATTTTGAGGTTTAGGGCCATGGTTTCATGAGACGTCCCAGTTAATTGGCCTAAGAAATTGTTTAGTGCTTCTCTTCTACCTCTTAGTTTATCGCGTAGTGCTTGGGTCTTAAAACCTTGCAAGCAGCCATCCAAGGCACAGCAATTGGTCTCTATTCACCTGGAGCAACAAAGGAAGAAGGAGAGTCAGGAATTGGAAGAGGATATAGAATGTGTGGCTCATTGCCTCCATGAACAACTGCCTCCTTTGCCATGAGACCAGAGGTCACCAACCAGAGGGTCCCCAGCTACATTACTTAACATTTTGATCAAAGATTCTATAGAAGAATTCTGATCAAAGGGGGAAAATGAAAAACAAAATTTCAAATTCTCATGGACTCCAGGCTTCCTGCCGCAATGAAGGTTGGACGAACCCCTGAAACTATTGTTCTGAGATAATCTTTAAACCTTAAAGAAAAAATATCTTCTGAGGTCTTCTTAAAACCAAACAATAGTTTAACGTAATTAGTAAAAAATATCTGTCTTGTGCACTATGCTCTTTTAAGAACTATCCATGTGGGATCTAAGTGAAAACAGCAACTTGAAAGATTAGGTAGGAACCTTAGGGGGCAGTGAGTTTATGTCAATTGGGGGAGTAACAACTCAGGAAAGGAGGGTGAGAATTGTTGTACAACTTGAAGAAAGTAATGAATGTTTGGTACTTGTAGAAACTCTTGAATTGGCATAAGTTTTGCTGTGAATATTCTCCACAACGACAACAACAACAAGAGAAAAAAGAACCAAATGAGATAAGATAATGGATGCAATCTGGGAAGAAGTATAGCCAGAATATTCCTTAGAAGCAAAGAATATACCATGGACTGCCAGAAGAATGAACAAGTCTGTCTTGGAAGATGTACAGCCAGGGTGCTCCTTGGAACCGAGGATGGTGAGACTTCATCTCACATACTTTGGACATGTTATCAGGAGGGACCAGTCCCTGGAGGACATCATGCTTGATGTCTTAGTTATCTAGAGCTGTTGACAGAAATACCACAAGTGGATGGCTTTAACGGACAGAATTTTATTCTCACAGTCCAGTATGCCACCTCCAGGGGAAGGCTTTCTCTGTCAATTCTGGGGGAAGGTCCTTCTCATCAATATTCCCTTGGTCTAGGAGCTTCTCCATGCAGGAACCTCGGGTCCAGAGAACGTGCTCTGCTCCTGGCGCTGCTTTCTTGGTGGTATGATGTCGCCATGTCTCACTCTTCACTTTTATTTTTTATTGTGCTTCAGGTGAAAGTTTACAGCTCAAGTTAATTTCTCATACAAAAACTTATACACATATTGTTATGTGACCCTAGTTGCAATTCCTATAATGTGACAGCACACTCCCCCTTTCCACCACATTTCCTGTGTCCATTCAGCCAGCTCCTATTCATTCCTGCCTTCTCATCCCGCCTCTGCACAGGAGTTGCACATTTACTCTTATGTATCTTCTTGAACTAAGAAGCACGCTCTCCACAAGTATTATTTTATATTTTATAGTCCAGTATAATCTTTGTCTGAAGAGTTGACACTGGGAACGGTTTTGGTGTCTGGGTTAACAAAGAGTCCGGGGACCATGTCTTCCGGGGTTCTTCTAGTTTCAGTCAGACCATTAAGTCTGGTCTTTTTATGCGAAAATGAGTTCTGCACCACACTTTTCTCCTGCTCTGTCAGGGGCTCTCTGTTGTGTTCCCCATCAGGGCAGTCATTGGTGGTAGCCGGGCACTATCTAGTTCTTCTGATCTCAGACTGATTCTTTGGTTTATGTGGTCATTTTGTCTCTTGGGCTGATGTTTTCCTTGTGTCTTTGATGTTCTTCACTCTCCTTTGCTCCAGGTGGGTTGGGACCAATTGATGCATTTTAGATGGCAGTTCTCTAGCTCTTAAGACCCCAGGCGCCACTCATCAAAGTGGGAAGTAGAGCATTTTTTAATAAACTTTGTTATGCCAATTGACCTAGATGTCCCCCAAAACTCCAGGTCCCTACCTCTGCTACTCTGTCCCTCGAAGTGTTTGGTTTTGTTCAGGAAACTTCTTAGCTTTTGGTTTAGTCCAGTTGTGCTGACTTCCCCTGTATCGTGTATTGTCCTTCCCTTCACCTAAGATAATTCTTGTCTGCTATCTGGTTAGTGAATTCCCCTTTCTCTCCCTGCCCACCCTCATACCCATCAAAGAATGTTTTCTTCTGTGTTTAAACCTTTTCTTGAGTTCTTATAATAGTGGTCTCATACAATATTTGTCCTTTTACAACCGACTAATTTCAATCAGCATAATGCCTTCCAGATTCATCCATGTTGTGAGATGTTTCCCAGATTCATCATTGTTCTTTATCGTTCTGTAGTATTCCATTGTGTGAATATACCATAATTTGTTTATCCATTTGTCTGTTAACGGGCACCTAGCTTGTTTCCATCTTTTTGCTATTGTGAACAGTGCTGCAATGAACATGGGTATGCATATACCTATTTGTGTGATGGCTCTTATTTCTCTAGGATATATTCCAAGGAGTGGGATTGCTGGATCGTATGGTAATTCTATTTCTAGCTTTTTAAGGAAGCGCCAAATCAATTTCCAAAGTGGTTGTACCATTTTACATTCTCACCAGCACTGTATAAGTGTTCCAGTCTCTCCACAACCTCTCCAAAATTTATTATTTTGTGTTTTTTGGATTAATGCTAGCTTTGTTGAGGTGAGATGGTATCTCATTGTAGTTTTGATTTGCATTTCTCTAATGGCTGATGATCATGAGCATTTCCTCATGTGTCTGTTAGCTGCCTGAATGTCTTCTCTGGTGAAGAGCCTGTTCATATCCTTTTCCCATTTTTTAATTGGGTTAATTGTCCTTTTGTTGTTGAGATTTTGCAGTATCTTATAGATTTTAGAGATTAGACCCTGATTGGATATGTCATAGCCAAATTTTTTTTCCCAGTCTGTAGGTTGTCTTTTTACTCTTTGGTTAACGTCTTTTGATGAACATAAAATGTTTGATTTTTAGGAGTTCCCAGTTATCTAGTCTCTTCTAGTGTTTGTGCATTGTTAGTTACGTTTTGTATTCTGCTTATGTCATTTATTAGGGCTCCTAGCATTGTCCCTATTTTTTCTTCCATGATCTTTATTGTTTTAGATTTTATATTTAGATCTTGATCCATTTTGAGTTAGTTTTTATGCCTGGTGTGAAGTATGGGTCTTGTTTCATTTTTTTGCAGGTGGTTATCCAGTTATGCCAGCACCATTTGTTAAAGAGATTGTCTTTGCCCCATTTAACAGACTTTGGGCCTTTGTCAAATACCAGCTGCTCATAGGTGGATGAATTTACTTCTGGATTCTCAATTCTGTTCCATTGGTCTATGTATCTGTTATTGTACCAGTATCAGACTTTTTGACTACCATGGCGGTATAATAGGTTCTAAAATCAGGTAGTGTAAGGCCTCCCACTTTGTTCTTCAGTAATGCTTTACTTATTCAGGGCAACTTCTCTTTCCACATAAAGTTGATGATTCGTTTCTCTGTCTCATTAAAAAATGTCACTGGTATTTGGATCGGATTGCATTATATCTGTAGATCGCTTTGGGTAGAATTGACATTTTCACAATGTTAAGTCTTCCTATCCAGGAGCAAGGTATGTTTTTCCACTTATGTAGGTCTCTTGGTTTCTTGCAGTAGTGTCTTGTACTTTTCTTAAGAGTGTAGGTCTTTTATGCCTCTGGTTAGATTTATTCCTAATTATTTTATCTTCTTGGGGGCTATTGTAAATGGTATTGATTTGGTGATTTCCTCCTCGAAGTTCTCTTTGTGGTGTAGAGGAATCCAACTGATTTTTGTATGTTTATCTTGTATCCTGATACTTTGCTGAAGTCTTCTATTAGTTCCAGTAGTTTTCTTGTGGATTCTTTGGAGTTTTCTGTGTATAAGATCATATCATCTGCAAATAGGGATACTTTTACTTCTTCCTTACCAATTTGGATCCCTTTATTTCTTTTTCTTGCCTTATTGCTCTGGATAGAACTTCCAGGACCATGTTAACTAAGAGTGGTAATAAAGGGCATCCTTGTCTGGTTCCTGTTCTCAAGGGGAATGCTTTCAGACTCTGTCCATTTAGGGTAATGTTGGCTGTTGGCTTTGTATAAATGTCCTTTATTATGTTGAAGAATTTTCCTTCTATTCCTATTTTGCTGAGAGTTTTTATCATGAACATGTTTTGGACATTGTCAAATGCCTTTTCTTCATGTGTTTCTTATCCTTTGTTTAATTTATGTGATGGATTACATTGATTGTTTTTCTAATGTTGAACCATCCTTGCATAACTGGTATGAATCCCACACGGTCATGGTGAATTTTTTTTTTTTTTTTTGATATATGTTGTTGAATTCTGTTGGCTAGAATTTTGTTGAGGATTTTTGTGTCTATGTTCTTGAGGGGTATTGGTCTCTAATTTTCTTTTTTTGTGGTGTTTCTACCTGGCTTTGGTATCAGGCTTATGCTGGCTTATATGCTCTGAAATACCATTAGTGTTACTCGTATTAACTCCTCTCTGAAAGTTCGGTAGAATTCTCCAGTGAAGTCATCAGGTCGGGGCTTTTTTGTTGGGAGTTTTTTAATTACCTCTTCAATCTCTTCTTTTGTTATAGGTTTATTTAGTTGTTCTACCTCTGTTTGTGTTAGTTTAGGTAGGTCGTGTGTTTCTAGAAATTTGTCCATTTTCTCTAGGTTTTCAAATTTGTTGGAGTACAGTTTTTCATAGTATTCTGTTATGATTATTTTAATTTCAGTTGGATCTGTTGTGATGTTGCCTATCTCATTTCTTATTCAGGCTATTCGCTTACTCCCCCGTTCTTTTGTCAGTTTGGCCAACGGTTTATTTTGTTGATCTTTTCAAAGAACCAGCTTTTGGTCTTGTTAACTCTTTCAGTTGTTTTTCTATCCTGTTTCATTTATTTCTGCTCTAAATTTGTATTATTTTCTTTCTTCTGGTGCCCATGGGCTTCCTTTGCTGCTATTTGTTTGAGTTGTAGGGTTAATGTTTCAATTTTGGTCCTTTTTTCTTTTTGGATGTGTGCATTTATTGCTATAAATTGACCTCTGAGCACTGCTTTTGCTGTGTCCCTAGGGTTCTGCTAGGATGTGTTTTCATTCTTATTTGATTCTGTGAATTTCTTTATTCCATTCTTAATTTCTTCTCTATAACCCAGTAGTTTTTGAGCAAGGTGTTGTTCAGTTCCCATGTATTTGATTTTTTTTTCCTTGCTTTTTCCCTTATTGATTTCTACTTTTATGGCTTTATGGTCAGAAAAGATGCTTAGTAATATTTTGGTGTTTTGGATTCTGTTAAGGCTTGCTTTGTGGCCTAATATGTGGTATATTCTGAAGAATGTTCCATGTGCTTTGGAAAAGAAAGTATACTTGGCTGCTGTTGGGTGGAGCATTCTGTATATGTCTATGAGATCAAGTTGGTCGATTGTGGCATTTAGATCTGTTGTATCTTTATTGAGCTTCTTTCTGGATGTTCTGTCCTTAACTGAAAGTGGTGTGTTGAATTCTGTTACTATTATTGTAGAGCTGTCTATATTTCTTTTCAATGCTGTTAGAGTTTTTTTTATGTATTTTGGAGCCCTGTCATTGGGTGCCTAAATATTTATTATGGTATGTCCTCCTGGTGTATCGACCCTTTAATCATTAGTGTCCTTCCTTATCCTTTGTGGTGGATTTTGCTTTAAAGTCTATTTTGTCAGAGATTAATATGGCCACTCCTGCTTTTTTTGTTGTTGTTGTTGTTTGCTTATTTTTTTCCATCCTTCAAGTTTTAGTTTGTTTGTGTCTTTGAGTCTAAGGTGTGTCTCTTGTAGGCAGCATATAGATGGATCATGTTTTTTTAATCCATTCTGCCACTCTTTCTTTATTGGTGCCTTTAGTCCATTTACATTCAGTGTAATTATTTATAGGTATTTTTTGTATGAGTTTAGTGCTGTCATTTTGATATATTTTTTCCACATGTGTTGTTGACAGTTTCTTTGTTCCACTTAATTTTCTGTGCTGTTGTTTTTATGTATTTTTTCATCTTTTTCATTGTTGTCATTTTGTATTTGCTGAGTCTTTATGTTTTTCTTCTTTTCTATTTTGATGTGTAGGATTGTTAGTTTCCCTTGTGGCTACCTTAATATTTACCTCTATTTTTCTAAGTTTAAAACAATCTTTTATTTCTTGATATTTGCTTGACTTCCTCTCCATATGAAAGGTCTATGACTACATTATTTAGGTCCTCTTTTTTGTTTTAATGTTGTCATCTTTTACATTTTGATGTCTCTGTTTCCCTATTTTCAGTGTTTTAGCTTTATTTTTGTGAATTCCTTACCTGGATTGATATCTGTTTGTTCTGTCCTGTGTTCTAGTCTTGGGTTGTTACCTGATGTTATTGATTTTGTAACCAGAGGACTCCCTTTTGTACTTCTTGTAATTTTGGTTTGGTTTTTACAAATTTCCTTAACTTCCATTTATCTGGAAATGCACTGATTTCACCATCATATTTGAGAGACAATTTTGCCAGATATATAGTTCTTGGATGGCAATTTTTTTCCTTCAAGCCTTTATATATGTCATTCCATTGCCTTCTTGCCTGCGTGGTTTCTGCTGAGTAATCAGAGTTTGATCTTATTGACTCTCCTTTGTAGATGACTTTTTGTTTATCCCTAGCTGCTCTTAAAATTCTGTCTTTGGTTTTGGCAAGTTTGATTATAATATGTCTTGGTGACTTTCTTTTCAGATCTACCCTGTGTGAAGTTAAATGAGCCTCTTGGATAAATATCTTCTAGTCTTTTATGATATCAGGGAAGCTTTCTGTCAACAAATCTTCAGCAATTCTCTGTATTTTCTGTTATTCCCCCTGTTCTGGTACTCCAATCTCTCATAAGTTATTCCTCTTGATAGAGTCCCACATAATTCTTATGGTTTCTTCATTTTTTAAAAAATTATTTTATCTGATTTGTCCTCAAATAAACCGGTGTCAAGTGCTTTGTCTTCAGTTTCACTAATTCTGACTTCCATTGCCTCAATTCTGTTCCTATGACTTTCTACTCACTTGTCTAATTCTGAAATTTTATTGTTAACCTTTTGGATTTCTGTTTGCTGTCTTGCTATGGATTCTTGCAGCCTGTTAAATTTGTCATTATGCTTTTGTATAACCTTCTTAAGTTCCTGTATTTCTTTGTCTCTGTGTTCCTTGGCTTGGTCTACATTATGCCTGATATCCTTTCTGCTCTCTTGAAGAGCTCTCTATATTAATCTTTTGAATTCTACCTCTGGTAATTCCAAGACCTTCTCTTTTTCTGGAAGGTTTGTTGGTTCTTTGTTTTGTTCACTTACTGAAGCCGTCATGGTCTGCCTCTTTATGTGATTTGATATTGACTGTTGTCTTCAAGCCATTAATAAGTTATTATATTTATTTTATGTTTGCTTACTGTGTCCTAGCTTCTTGTTTTGTTTTGATAGGCCTAAGTAGGCTGGTCGTGTGAGCTACTTTGATTATTGGTGTCTTTGAAGTATTTACACCCTGTTACCTGGTGGTTAGAGCTGTTACTAGGTATGCAAGCCCAGGAGTCCATTTAGTTTTCTTGTGTGGATTCAGCTAAGGTATCCAGGTCATTGGTCAGTGAGTATGTGGTGCAGGCTCTCACCTACAGTGCTAGATGGGCATGGCTACATAGCGGTGATTCTAGTAGGCACAGGTATCTGGCTGAAGTAGGGGGTTATGTGGTGAGCAAGGTAGGGGCTGACGGCTGCCCCAGTGCCTGAGTAGAAGGCATGTCCCTGTTCCCTAGAGCATGTAGGTAGGTGGGTTTTGCAGCTGGACTTTGGGCACCCAATGCTGTTGGCTGTAAGGACTGGAAGGCACTATTTATTCTCAGACCCATCACGGGAAGCTAGCTGGAGTGGGGGGAGACACCAGTCCTCAGGCCCCTGATGTGAGCAGGTGAGGACCCTGCTTAATGGGCAGGGTGGTGTCAAATGTCATGAATCTGCCACTCCCCCTTAACTGTTGCAGTTGAAAATAGGCTTCAGATATATATATATTCTGTTGTACTATGCTAGTGAGGGCCTATGCTGTTGAAATAGGCCCACGCAAGTCTAGGCAGGGGTGAAAGGAATTCAAAGCCTGTGGACCCCTTATGCCTGTGCCTAGGCAAAGGGCTGTGCCTGCCCTGAGTTCTCAACTCAGGGGAGCTGGCAGATTATTTTTTCCTGTTGATTTGTTCCCTCTCCAAAGCCAGGGGAATGCCTCAGGGTGTGCAACAGGCCCCACTTTTGGCCCAGGGGGTGCGGCAATCGCTGAAGCTGGACCAGGACCTGAGCAGAGTGGGGACGGGGCAGGTAAGTGAGAGAGAGGTACTTCCCAGAGGGGTGAAGGGTTTTTTATCTCATCTAGATTAGATGCTTGCACTTAAGTTTTGCAGACTCAGCGCCACTTTCCCCTGGTTCCACAGGCTTGTGCAGACTCTCCGCCACTTGGTTTCTCCGGGTGTGGATAACGCATCCCTTGTGCTCCTGCTTGCCTCAGCGCGTGTGCACTGTCTGATCCAGGCTGCAGGGTGCCACCCAGGTCAGGTCTCATAAGTCCTGGCTGCTTCTGAACTGTCTCTCCCTCCCCTTGCTGCTCAGTCCAACTCCTCTACTTTGTCTTTTACGTTCAGGGCTCTTAGATTGTCATATATAATTGATTCACTTGTTTTTTTGGGTCTTTGTTGTGAGAGGGACCATAGAAAGCATCTGACTACTCTGCCATCTTGCCCCTCCCACCTCGCTTCTCTCTTCCGTATCTCAAAAGAGATCAGCTCAAAACACAGTCCAATCTTGTAGATTGAGTCCTGCCTTATTAACATGACTGCCACTAATCCCATCTCATCAACATCATAGAGATAGGATTTATAACACACAGGAAAATCACATTAGATGACAAAATGGTAGACAATTACACAATACCGGAAATCATGACCTAGCCAAATTGATAAACACATTTTTGGGGGACACAATTCAATCCATGACATTTGGTAGACGGTCAGCAAAAAAGAGGAAGGCCCTCAACAAGATGGAATGACACAGTGGCTGCCAACAACGGGCTCAAGCATACCAATGATTGCGAGGATGGCAGAGGACCAGGCAGTGTTTCATTCTGTTGTACATAGGGTTGCTAGGAGTTGGAACGGCACCTAACAACAGCAATCTTACGGAAACAGACTGTCACATCTTTCTCCCACGGAGTAGCAGGTGGATTTGAACCAATAACCTTTTGTTTAGCAGCCAAGTACTTTAACCACTGCACCACAGGGCTCCTTCTCTCCTACACCCAGAGACCCACGAACCCATCCGCGCTGTAGAGTCCCTGCACTGGGACATGTACAAGCACCTACTTGTCATTTCTGTTTGGTTGTCTCAAAGCTCCCAGAACTCAACACACCCAATTGGTCTTATGACCTCCATAAATCTCGTCTGACTCCAGGGTCCCCATCTCAGGGAATGGCCTTGCCATTGTGTAGGTGGCTTCCTTCATTCTGCATGCTGTCCATTCACAGGTCCTGGGGGTTTACCTCAGCCCCCACCCCACACCTGCATGCACCTAACCGTACCTTCTACTTCTCAACACCCACGCTTCCTACGGGCAGACCCATCTTTTAAATTTGCTATCTAATCCCATCACACACTGCAGTACCTGCTGAAAACTCTTGAACCATTGCCTCAAGGATAAAATCCAAAGGCCTCACCTCTGCCTACAAGGCCCTGCGTTGCATGGTCTGCCCTGTCCATCTCCCCAACCTAGCAGCGCCCAGGCTCCCCTTGCCTTCTCTCTGCTCCTGCAGCTTACCGTGCACCCTGCTCTCCCCACCCCCAGGAACCCTCCCTTCCCAACCACAAACCCTTACTTCGTGCATATTTCTCCTTTCCAGCACTTAGCATGGCTCTGATTTTAATCATAGCCCCCCACTGGCATTAAGCTTTATGGGATCACTGACCCCATCTCATTTTGCTCATCATTCTATGCCCGTCACCTGGGCACAGAGCCTTACACTATTTGTGAGTGGTAAACATTCAATAAATAGTAGCTATGAATACAATGTCTAAGCAGAATGAGGCAGACAGCAAACCCTGGATTGGCCCCAGGGAACCTTCTGCAGCCCAACTCCATCCACTCTCACTGCTCCTCCCCCTAGTGTCCACTGCCCAGGTATCCTGTTGCACTTTATCGGCATCCCCAGCGATTTTCTAAAGAAAATCCAAGGACGGGAGAGGCCTGGCTAGCACTCTGCGTGAGCTCCAGCGCTCTTGCTCCATTGCCGAATTTTCCCATCCCTGGACACTGGCCCAGCTGCAGCAGTTGGTGGGGCATTTCTTCAGGAGCACCCATAGGTTCACTGAGCACAGAGGAAGCCAAGTTGCTGGAAGGGACACAGGAGTGAACTCTCACAGCAAAGAAGCCAAACCATCCGAGACACAGAGAGGCAACCACCGAAGTTTGGTTCTTGAATATGTAGTTTTTACTGAAAAAATCATTCATAAATTAACATACAAAAATGTACAAACACATGAGTAAATAATGTAATGACAACGGACTACTTTTGTGAAAAGTGTTCTTTAAAACATCTTTAGATTTCAGTGCAAAAATGTACCCCTGGCACCTCTTAAAACATAAGAGCAAGCTCAGAAACAAACAAAAGACGTAGTGATGGAAATCGGCTGGCTGTGTTCAATGCCGTCGTCAAGGATGAGTGTATACAATCAATATGTGTGGTGCTGCTCAGTCTGGGGTGGAGGAGCTCTAACCAAAGTCCCAGTAATCTCAAAAGAATATTTTGCAAATAATGCCCCCCACCCCACCCCCCAAAAAAACCAGAAAGGGGGAAAGAAAGGCCTGCAATTTTTCATGAATCTTTCCCTGCATGAGGCGATCAAAGACAAGATTGATTTAAGGGGTCGCCCATCAGTAGCCTTGAAAGATTTCAGCTGCCAAAATATGCACAAGGTCACATTTGGTTCTTATCGTTCTTTTTTTTAATAGTAGAATTTCACACAAGAACAGCACAGGCACCTGGCTGTAGCTTTTCCCGACATTTTCAATGTAACATTCAACTCTCTGGAGAAATGACTAACAGTGTGCAACTGACAGGTTCCACGTTAATGAAAGGAACGCGTAGATGATTGCAAGAGAATCTGAGTGACCCTACTGTAAGCAGTTAAAGAGACCTTTCCTTTTGTCCTCAAACCAACATTTCCTTTTTAAATCAGGCACTAGCCTCTTGCCAGGAGTCGGTACTTGGTGGCAAACATGTTTGTGGAGCGTCTGATAAGGTCCTCTTACCACATCGCCAGACACAACACACCATCCTTAACCAAGAATGAGAGGGGTCTGACCTGGCAAAGCCTTCCAGATTACATCGGCATTCTGTCACATCAAAAGCTACTCATACCCCTCAGTGAGGAAAGAGAACGAACGAGAAGGGTAAGGAGAGCCCAGGCCAGCACAATGGTCTGGGGCAGGGGGAAGCGGGAAACCTTTATTGCTGCTATATGAATCATAAAGACAAAGGAAAACCAAATGAACTTTTGTGGGTAATGTTCCCTTGTGAAGGTACTTTAAAGCACGAATGCTCAAAATTCTTTTAAAACATATGATACAACTTACCAGCGTTCTCAAGGGCAGTGCCTGCTCTCTCATATGAGCTGATAAGAGCTTTACAAAGCAGTGTATTTCCTAAATATCACTCTGTCCCTCCCCCGAAACAAAAAACACCAACAAAACAAGGCCTGGCCAATCACTCCCACAGCTTGTGGGGATCATATGTCCATGGAACCAACACATGCCAAGGAAAAAAACCCCAACCCACACATATGTACACACATATACCCCCTACACACACACCCATGTAAACCATGAAAATTAAGGAAATTGAAGGCAAACAAGGCAATTAAAAAAACTATGAAGTACTCTTCAGAAAGTACTCCTAATCACAATATATAAATATGTTCTATGGAAAAAGAAAAAAACTGGCATTTTTTCAAGAATTCTGCAGAATCTGACAGGGACTATGAATTGAAGGATTTGGCTCAGGGAAAAACAAAGAGGCACAAATTCAAATGCTGTTTAGACTCTGACTTCAAAAAGCAAGTGGGAGTATGAAAAGAGCTGGTAGGCTCTATGGTTCTGGAGCTTCCTTAAAGTCAAAGCCTGATTTGGTCTCCTCACCTGGATCCCGGTCCCCCACAGCACAAGCTTCACCTGCTCCCTGGCTGAATTCTCCATTCTATTGTTCATTAGTTCTACATGCTAGTTAATAATGTTACCAAAGCACCTTCGCGGAAACCAAAGAGGGAAATAGTCACAGGAATCACTGAAGCCAGTTGGTAATTTAGGCACAGATTTAGAAACTGTGGCCAAGTTCCACAAAGCCACTGCCGCCAAGTCAATTCCGACTCATAGCAACCCTACAGGACAGAGTAGAACTGCCCCAAAGGGTTTCCATGGAGAGGCTGGTGGATTCAAACTGCCGACCTTATGGTTAGCAGCCAAGCTCTTAACCACTGTGCCACCAGGGCTCCAAGTTTCACAACAGGCTAAAAAAAACCCCACACCTCTCTGTTTCTGATGATGTGAAAGGACAAAAATAAAGTCCAGGGTACATGGGAAGAGTACATAGACAGCCCTCCTGTGGGCTTGTTCTGAGCAGGTGAGCCACATGCTACAGAACAGCCTTCCGTGGGCCTGTTCCGAGCAGGTGAGCTACATGCTATAGAACCACCTCCCGCAAGCCTGCTCTGAGCAGGTGAGCCACGTGCTACAGAACTGCCTCCCATGGGCCTGCTCTGAGCAGGTGAGCCACGTGCTACAGAACCGCTTCCTGCAGGCCTGCTCTCAGCAGGTGAGCCACATGCTACAGAAGGCCTCCTGCTTAGCCAAAGACTGGCATGGGAGTGTACATTCCCATCAGGGAAGACAGATCCAGAGCAAAAATCAAGACTTTTGGGAAGGAAATGGGGATGGGAAGGGACAGAGGAAACCAGCTCCCACTGACAGAAATGGGATGACTTTGTTCTTTTGTGACATGCCCCATACCCGCTCCCTTCCAATGTGACAGCAACTTGGGAGATACTATTCCTCAACTGCATTTTAACTGAGTTCCTGCATCTGCCAATCAGGTAAGGGATCCAATGTACAAATCCTGTTTGAATTGGAGCCAGCTATAAAATTAAATTTAAAAAGGCATTTTACATGGCTTATTTACAATTATACTTCTTCAAGAAGTGATTGTTATATATATGTCTATTTATCTTCCCCAATCCCTCCCCCCCTCCACCCTCAATCCCCACCCAAAGCAGGTAACTTTTTTTTTTTTTTTTAAATGAAACCAAAGAGAACACCAGAGATGTGGAGAATGGTGTGTGGAGTTTCATTTGCTATCTGACGACACAGCTGCCCTGCATTGGGTTCGTTCGCCTCTTTGCTCTGAAGGCCAAGAAGTTCCCAGGTCATTCGTAGGAGCAGGTTCCACAGCGGGACCACGGCAGATCACACTTCCGGTCCTAGAGATTGTGGTAAGATGAGACGTAGGGGCAGGAGACAGGAGGGAGAAGAGCAGCAGGACTGACGTCCGTCTGGTGAAAATCAAAAGCAGTCCTGATGAAGGGCGTTCACAAGCTCACGCGACTCGATCCCAGCAGGTCAGGACGGCCAAGGCGCCTTGTGCATTTCCCTCCTTGAGCCCTGCGGTCTTTCACTGACCCTGTATTTCCACCCCCTTCCTGTGCAGACCCCCACAGCATCTCGCCAGGCTGCTTTCTTGGTGGCGGCAGGCAAAGCAAACGTGTTCTCTCCTTGACTTAGTACTCGGTCACCTGAGCCAGCTCGGGTGTCAAGTTGACAGTTATGTTTTTATACAAGGCGTCATATGTGATGTTTGCAAAGTAGTTCAAGTTGTTGAGACCATCCACCCCTTGCCGTTCTTTTGACTTCCTCAGCAGAGCGTACCTGTTTAAGCAGGAAACAGAGAGGGAGTTTGCGGCTAGGATCACAACCTCACATTCACAGAGGACAGACCCGGGCAGACCACAGAAGAGGACACAAGCCAAGCCCCACCTCTGCAACGTGTGCGCCATACACTGGGCAAGCGCCGCTCCAAGTTAAACATTCTTATTACTAGAAACACCTCTCAGTTCTTGCCAGGTGCTTTACCTACTATGTTATTTCATTTAATGGGGAAACCAAGGCCCAAGGTCACAGAGTGAGGAAGTGGCAGACAAGATATTAAAAACAGATCAGACGACAAAGTCCGCAATCTGTACTCAGTGCCCTCTTACTCCTGTGACACCAGAGTTGAAAAAATGAGGATCAGATGTCTAGAAAATTGTCTTCACCCCAATTTACAAAAGACAACACGGGTCACTCTTGAAAACACAGAGATGTCACTCCCACCGCACATCCCGTCAGTCCGATCTGGAATTACTTATTCAAAGAAGGTAGAAGAGCAACTGCAACCGCAAAAATAGAAGCTCAGGACACCCTTCCAGAACGGGAGCCTGCAGAAAGGGTGCTCTGTCACGTCAGCTGTGACAAAGGTCACACAGAGACTCTGACCTGCCTGAGTGGACTTCTCTACAACTCCCTAAAGGCTGCAGAGGAGACCACAAAGCTTCAGAAGGAGAACGAGTGCTTCCCTTGGAAAATCTCACTGCCAGATTTTTTACCACCAGTGTGATTTCACCCCCAAATGTCTGCCTCAGAGCTAAATTAGAATGTACGGAACAACTGTGAGACAGCTGTCGGAAGAAGATCTTGGAGGGAGGGTAGGGAGTAAATTCAGGGGCCGTAATCTGCTCTCAGACATCTGGAAATGAAAGCATTGAGGATATTTGTAAGAGGGATCAATAAATCGCACTGACCTCCCCAGAAACTGGACTTCTCCTCGATGGTGATGAGGAATGGACTTGTACTTCCCCGTGTCGCCCTCTGGCCGGCTCACGGAATAGCCTGCATTTTGTACTCTGTCCAAGACAAAGAGAAGGGGCTTTGAGATAGAATGACCAAGCCTCACAGGCGATGTGACACAAGCTCACGTTCGCAGTCAAGTACACCAAAAAGCTTTCTCAACTCACCTCCATTTAACTGACTCACAGGTCGACTGAGGCTCTCCAAGCCCCTTTAGCCCCACTGACCGGTGCTCACAGATCCCTGAGTGTGTGCGGCTCATGGGCCACGCTCTAATGTGCTTGTATGACTCAATGCTTATAGCTGGAGGCTTGCCGAGTCAGCTCTATGAGACCTTAACCCCTTATGCCAGCTGCACTTATTATTACAGTTATGTAATTTCGTTAATTCATACACAAAATAACAAAATAGTGCAAAACGGATGATTGCTTCCATGAAAAACAAGTTGATGGCTTTGAAAAGATTTGATAAAGGCAAGTTGATTAAAAAAATTCGCTAAGTTAGGTAAGGGTAAGATAGCTATAAAAGATTGAAGGGAAAATCACAAATACTTAGAAGGATTTGACACTCAGCAGTTATTTGAAAGCTGTTCTCACTCTAGTTTAAAGAGCCCAGGACTGGAAATTGTGTTTGGGACACTGTGAATGTGATTTAAGTGGCAGAGATGAGTGTGCCCGCATCAACGGAGCTGTGATCAAAGGCGGGGCTAGGCCCCAGACCAAAAGGCTGGGGATGAATGTACAACGTACACACCTGGGCCTGGGGTGGAAACAAAACATTCATCTCTCTTATGATTCCTTTAGGAGCCCTGGTGGCTCAATGGTTAAGCGCTCTGCTGCTAATCGAAGGTTGGCAGTCTGAATCCACCCAGGGGCTCCATGGGAGAAGGACATGGCGATCTGTTTCCATAAGGATTAAACCTCACCCCCCCCCCAAAAAAAAAAAAAAAAACCCAGACACACTGCTGTCAAGTTGATTCCGACTCATAATGACCCTACAGGACAGAGAACTGCCTCACAGGGTGTCCAAGGCTGTAAATCTTTACAGAAAAACAGGCTGCCACACGTCTCACCCGCAGAACAGCTGGTGGGCTCCAGATGCCTACCTTTTTGTTAGCATACGAGTGTTTTAACCACTGCTCCACCAGCGCTCCTCCGTAAAGATTACAGCCTAGGGCACCCTATGGGGCAGTTCTACTTTGTCACATAGGAATTGCTATGAGTTGAAATCGACTCGATGGCACCTAAGGAGAGTATCAACAATGTGATTACTTAACTGATTAATCTGAAATAGTGGTTCTCAACTAAGGGTGAGACAATGTTTGGAGACATTTGTGGTTGTCACAATTTGAGGGAGGGTGCTGCTGGCATCCAATGCATAGAGGCCAGGGATGTGGCCAAACATCCCACAATGTGCAGGACAGCCCCCTCAACAAAGAAGTATCAGCCAAACATGTCACGGTGCCAAGGTTGAGAACCCGAGTTGAACAACAGGACGACTTCATCTAAATACTCCTTCTGCCACCCTCTGGGTAAGTTCATGGGTTTAGAAAAGACACTGACAGTACATCAACTTTAGAAAAAGAAATTTAAAAGAAACTAAAAATCTTTGAATGTGAGGCTTGACGTGAGGTCTCAGTGAGAGGTACCACACAAATACTTCCTCTTAGCCTGCGTGCTTCCCATCAAAACCATTTTTTCATGGTGGTTTACAGTACCTTCTCCTTCCACAGCCTACTATAAAGCAACTGAGCAAAGTCACAGCACTGATTAATTTTCCCTAATTAAGCAGAAATCATGTCCCCGCCCACCTTCCCCACTGCCATCAAACCTACGGCTGTCGAGTCGATTCCGACTCATAGTGACCCTACAGGACAGAGTAGAGCTGCCCCATAGGGTTTCCAGGGAGCGCCTGGTAGATTCAAACTGCCAACCTTTTTGGTTAGCTGCCGTAGCTCTGAACCACTATGCCACCAGGGTTTCCCACTGCCGCCAGGATGAACTCATTTATATGGCATGTGTCCATCTAAACATAAACCTTCACAATTTATGAAAAGTCACTGTGAAGGAAGTAGAATTTGGAGGTGATTACCAGGGGATTTATCTTTACCAACGATAGTATTTACCTTTACTATTTAAGGTATTTACTTCAGGTCAGTAAAAAAGGGAAGGTTTTCCCAAACTGGGTTACTGGAACGTTCACAGGGCTCTCAGAAACAACTCATTCCTGGAGGGCAACTGTGGAGACCTGGGTGAAATTAACGGTCATTTTTTACATTCTCAAGTAGTGAGAGAATATTATTTCAGGATCCTCCTCTTGACTCCAAGCTACGCTGTCATATTGACATAAGAAGATGTGTTCTCATTCACATTTGAGACAAACAATTACGGAGCGCCTGCTGTGTGCTTGGAATCGTGCAGGGTGCTGGGGGAAACCAGCCACAGTCCTGCCCCAGGAGCTCCTGCTGAGCTGGAAAGAGCTGCCTGGGAGAGCAGGATGAGCACCAGGACAGACAGAAGCACAGGGGCTGTGGGGCAGTGAAGAGGCAAACACAGAGGCTAGGAAGAGCATACCTGGATTCAAGCACTGGACGAACCAATTCAGTGTACGGAAAAGACGTTCACCTATCCAGGTTCTAACAGACCAAAGGTAAATGAATGAGATGCTATTTTCACCCATCAGATTGGCAAAAATGTTAAGGGTTGTTCATAGCCGAAGTTGGCAGCGATGTAAGAAAATGGGCATGCTAATCACTAACAGGCATGGTAATCACTGTTTGGCTATAGCTATCCAAATTTTGAAAGTATATATACTTCCTGATCCTGTAGTTCCACAACTGAAGATTTAATTTCAATTAATATTTGCACATGAAGAAACGGCATTCAAACTTGCAAACAGCTGATGCCCATCAATAAGAGGAGTAAAATAAATCACAGTGTATCTGCATAACAGAACACCACGTAATTGTTAAAAATAATGAAGAGGCTCTCTATATAATTGAGAGGGATGGGAAGTGAGAAAGGATGTGTCTATGTTGTTTATATATGAATAGATGGAAACAAAAGCTTCTTAAAATGGCTACTGCCTGGGAATGAGCTAGGATGGCACTGGGGATTAAGACTTTATACCTTTTGGTTTATGTACTTTTGTATCATTTGATTTCTTATCAGTAAATTAATACTTTGTAGTTAATAACCAATATATACTTTCTTTTTTAAAGCCAACCTAGAAAGTAAACACACTTTTTTTAAAGCCAACCTAGAAAGTAAACAGATGTTATAATGAAAATTCTTAGTTACTCTGTAAAAATATTACTTTGTAACACTCGCCCACAGGGTTATTCACAGAAATTTGTGTAACACAAGCCTTATCTGATGGCGTGCATAAACCTGTGTATGCAGGTCACTAATATTTGTGAGGTTAATACTGGTGCAAATTCAGTGATGGGCATTTACAAAGACTGCTGGTGAAGTGTAAATTTCTGGCAGAACTTTTGAATGGATGTAGGGAGGCGGCACTTAATTAGAATATGTCTTAAGAACCTTTAAGTAACCATATTATTACCCTAGTAATTCCACTTCTAGAGTTTTTTTCTAAGAAAGAATAAGAAACAGGCAAAGAACATCTACTGTTACCATCTGTTGGTTGTGTTGTTAGGTTCCAACTCCTACAGACCCTAGTACAGCAGAATGAAACACTGCCGGCCCTGCACCGTCCTCACAATTGTTGCTATGTCTGAGCCCATTGTTGCAGCCACTGTGTCAATCCATTTCATTGAGGGTCTTCCTCTCTTTTGCTGACCCTGTACTTTATCAAGCGCGATGTCATTCTCCAGGGACTGGTCTCTCCTCATAACGTGTTCAAAGTATGCGAGGCAAAGTCTTGCCATCTTCTCTTCTAAGGAACACTCTGGCTGTACTTCTTCCAAGACAGATTGGTTCACTCTTCTGGCAGTCTATGGTATATTCAATATTTGTCACCAACACCATAACTAAAAGGCATTAATTCTTCTTCCATCTTCCTTTTTCACTGTCCACCTTTCGCATACATATGAGGTGATTGAAAATTCCATGGCTTGGGTCAGGTGCACCTTAGTCCTTAAAGTGTCATCTTTGCTTTTTAATACTTTAGTTTTTTTGCAGCAGCTTTGCCCAGTGCAATACACTGTTTGATTTCCTGACTGCTGCTTCCACTGCTATAGTTTGTAGCAGTAGGAAAATTGAAAAGCCTCTAAATGTACAATAGGGGCCTGGCTACGTAAACTACCATACAGCCACATAATGAAATTAAAGGCAGCCATTCAACATTCTGTTCTCAAAGAATATTTAGTGTTGATATAATAAAAGCCATAATGTCTACTGAGAGCTTATCAGAATCAAACACTATGGAAAGTTTCATATACATTATCTCACAATCCTGAGTTTTGTACTACTGATATTTGACAGTTAAAAAAAGATGTAGATTGAAAAAAAAAAAAGACAATTTAAGTTATTGTTCATCCATCACTTTTAAAATACAAAATATATTCATTGAAATGGTAACCAGTGTTATTTCTGAGTGTTCAGACTGTGGGCAATTTACTTCATTTTTAAACTCATCTGTATTTTAAGAAAAAAGAAACTGTTAAATCATTACTGAAGTTTATGTTAGCATGTTAAAGGAGCATTAAAAAATGAAAAGAGCTCTTTGTTGGGATGTTTTGTTTTTTAGGGTGGTAAGAAATTTTTGTGTTGTTTATGATGTTATAATTGTGTAATTTTTTAAGTGAATAAAAATCATTTCAAGGACTCCAAATATTCCAGTGTCTATTATAAATAAAAGTGGAGCCCTGGTGGTGCAGTGGTTAAGAGCCTGGCTGCTGCTAACCAGGAGGTCAACAGTTCAAATCCAGTAGCTGCTCCTTGGAAACCCTATGGGGCAGTTCTACTCTGTCCTATGGGGTCGCCATGAATCGGAATCAACTCGATGGCAATGGGTTTGGGTTTGGGTTTCATTTGGTCATAAAAGAAATCACCCACTCCTAAAATCCAATCATGGAAAGAACTGCCTGGAGCTGTTCTGTCCAATATGATCGCCACAAACCACATGTGGCCACTGATCACTTGAAATACGGACGGTCAGAAGGGAAATGTGCTATGAATATAAAATACACGGTAGATTTTGAAGATTTAGTAGGAGGAAAATAAATGTAAAATATCTCATGAATAATTTTTATATTGATTACATGTTGAAATGATAATATAGGACTATTAAGGGAAACCCTGGTGGCGTAGTGGTTAAGTGCTACAGCTGCTAACCAAAAGGTCAGCAGTTCGAATCTGCTGGGCGCTCCTTGGAAACTCTACGGGGCAGTTCTACTCTGTCCTATAGGGTTGCTATGAGTTGGAATCAACTTGATGGCAGTGGGTATTATATTAAGTATATTGTTAATATATCATTAAAATTAACTTCACCTTTTCTTTTTATCTTTTTAAATGTGGCTACTAGAACATTTTAAATTACATACATGGCTCACACCGTATGTTATGGATTGAACTTTGTCTCTCAAAAATGTGTGTCAACTTGGCTAGGCCATGATTTCCAGTGTTGTGTGACTGTCCACCATTTTGTCATCTGATGTGATTTTCCTATGTGTTGTAAACCCTACCTCTAAAATGATGTTAATAAGGTGGGATCAGCAGCAGCAATGTTAATGAGGCAGGACTCAATCTACAAGATTAGGCTGTGTCTTTAGCCAATCTCTTTTGAGATATAAAAAAGAGAGTCCATCATAGAGACATGGAGACCTCATACCACCAAAAAAGCAGTACCAGGAGCAAAGCGCACCTTTTGGAACCGAGGTTCCTGTGCAGAGAAGCTCCTAGATCAGGGGAAGATTGATGACAAGGTCCTTCCCCCAGAGCCCACTGAGAGAGAAAGCCTTCCCCTGGACCTGACACCTTGAATTTGGACTTCTAGCCTACTAGACTGTGAGAAAATGAATTTCTCTTTGTCAAAGCCATCCACTGGTGGTATTTCTGTTATAGCAGCACTAGGTAATAAGAAGCTGGACTATATGAAGAAGAATGGGGCATCAGGATTGGAGGAAGACTCATTAACAACCTGCATTATACAGATGACACAACCTTGCTTGCTGAAAGTGAAGAGGGCTTGAAGCACTTACTAATGAAGATCAAAGATCACAGCCTTCAGTATGGATTGCATCTCAACATAAAGAAGACAAAAATCCTCACAACTGGACCGACAAGCAACATCATGATAAACGGAGAAAAGATTGAAGTTGTCAAGGATTTCATTTTACTTGGATCCACAATCAACAGCCACAGAAGCAGCAGTCAAGAAATCAAAAGACGCATTGCATTGGGCAAATCTGCTGCAAAGGACCTCTTCAAAGTGTTGAAGAGCAAAGATGTCACCTTGAAGACTAAGGTGCGCCTGACCCAAGCCATGGTATTTTCAATCACATCATATGCATGTGAAAGCTGGACAATGAATAAGGAAGATCGAAGAAGAGCTGACACCTTTGAATTGTGGTGTTGGCGAAAAATACTGAATATACCATGGACTGCCAAAAGAAAGAGCAAATCTGTCTTGGAAGAAGTGCGGCTAGAATGCTCCTTAGGGGCAAGGATGGCAAGACTGCATCTTACACACTTTGGACATGTTGTCAGGAGGGATCAGTCCCTGGAGAAGGACATCACGCCTGGCAAAGTACAGGGTCGGCGGAAAACAGGAAGACCCTCAACAAGGTGGATTGACACAGTGGCTGCAACAATGAGCTCAAGCATAACAACGATTGTAAGGATGGCACAGGACCGGACAGTGTTTTGTTCTGTTGTGCACAGGGTCACTATGAGTCGGAACTGACTCGACGGCACCTAACAACAACATTTCTTTTGGATAGGGCTGGTCTGGAGAGTCTAAGGTAGCATTTCGAAAAGGCACCAGAAGAAGGTAGTACCTGTTCCAGAGGTCATCGTCTTCTCCACCCCAACCCCAGAAAGCATTAGGAAAGCCATTGATTTTCCGAAACTGTTCCACTGTTAAGCCACTCACTCCACCGAAGAACTCAGTGTAAGGAAGCCTAAGAGGAGAAATACAGCATCAATCACCTGTACAGTAAAGAATGACTCTTTCTCTCCCTGAACAGCCCATCCCGCTTGAGAACTAAGTCTTAAGTAAAACAATAATGTCTGTGCTACTGCTCTGAATCATCTGAAATCATTTCCTCTTGCTGAGATGTAACAACTTGAATAGCTAATTGGATTTTTTAAACTGATTTTTTATAACAGGTCTATTGAAACATAATTGACATAACATACAATTTACTCATTGAAGGTGTACCACTAAATTGTGCAACCATCACCACAATCAATTTTAGAACATTTTTCATCACCCCCAAAAGAAGCCCTTGTACCATTAGGCAGAGGCAGATTATCCAATAGGCAAGGTAAGCACCATGCTCACCAGATCATCTGAAGTGAACAATTTCACATTTTTTTTTATCACATCAAAGATGCTGCTTCCAGGTACGGCTGGCATCTCTCTCTCTCCCAACCCCATAGCACCTTACTGCAGAATCAAAGCCTCTTACATTTACAATCCCTTACAGGGGTGCACGACCCAGTAAGCAAGGTAACCATGGGCTTACTTGTGCTTACTTACTAATTTGTAGTGAACAGCTTACCATGCTTATTGGATAATCCACCCCTGCCATTAGCAGCCACTCCCTATTTCCTCTCATTCCTCTAACCCTAGGCAACAACCAATCTTCCTGCCTGTATAGATTTGTCTATTATGGACATTTCATATAAATGGGGTCACACAATATGTGGTCTTTTGCAACTGGGTTCTTTCACTCAGCACAAGGTTTCCCAGGTTCATCCATGTTGTGGCATGTATCAGTACGTCACTCCTTTTACTTGCCAACCATTGTATGGCCATACCACATTTTGCTAATCCACTCTTCAGGTGATGGACACTAGGGTTGTAGCTAATTGGATTTTACCATCTTTGCCTCTCTCACATCCTTTTAGATTTAGCCTCTTTAATGAAGAAGAAATGACACTCACAGATACATATATTTATCCAATTTGGCTGCAAAGTGCCTTGGCATCTGTCCACATCCGTAATAGTTGCGATCGCTTTCTGGTATATGATCCACATCATGAAAAATCAGACAGTCCCAATCCAAGTCCTTCATTGCTTCTTGAAAGCCAACGTTAAAAAGCATGGCTCGATTAAAGGGTTGGGTACCAACCTGAAAGAAGCAGAACTGTATTTTTAAAAGGACTCTTGAAGCAACACCCTCACTGCCTTTGCCTTGGGAGAGCTTACTAGAACTGACTGGAAAAGATGATGGGGGTAGAAGTGAGATTAGGCCCAGTGTTTGCTCACTCACTTGCTGACTCATTGACTGTGTGACTCAGAAGTCACTTGACCTTTGGACTTGATCTCTTTAGAAATAAAAAGGAGATAGATGAATCAAATACCCAACTTATGACAGGCATAAAGTGAACCTACAAACCCCTCGTTCATCTATAGAGCTTCTGATTCAAGGATCATACACTTCAATGAAATTCCAGGCCTACTGAAGTTTACTAATGCCTCAGGTCACATGGCTAATTAATAGCAGACACAGGACAAGCACTGAGGCCTTCTGTGCTGGACCTCGGTGCAGCTCCTTTCTTAAGGGGAATTTCCTGGGTCTGGAGCCTGAAGATACCACCGAAAGCAGGCATTAGCAAAGGCATCATACAAGAGGCCTTTGTTCATGGCAGACAACTTTCACCCTGGACTCCAATTTGCCACGATTGAGCAACATCTCAAGCCAGGGGCACAGAACTGCTCTCTGTTCCTTTTTCTACTTCAGGGTGATTCAATTGTAACATTTCAATTCATTGGCTCTTCACACCAAAGATGGATTAGCTTGACACACTCAACCTCAGAAGAGAAAGAATGAAATAAAGAAAAAACCACTCACTTGCTCCACTACATAAAATGCAAACCACAGGCGCTGGCGCTGAAGCATGGGAATCAGGTGTCTGAGCAGGACCGGGAGGTGCTCGTGGCGATTCCGGAAGGGGATAAGGATCGCCACCTGGAGTGGGTCACAGCAAGAGAAGCCACCCAGTTAGTCCCCTGAACTTTTTCTTGGCAGCAAGACACCCCTGCAGAATCAGGGACCACCCCTGGGGAGTTCTGAGAGGCTGCAGCTTGTCCTCAACTTCCTCTGAATGAAGACCCGTGCTGGCAAGCGGGCCCTTGGAAGTAAACAGATCTGATTCTTGTGCGCCGTGCCTCGCACAGAGCAGGCTGTTGAATTCACTCTAGACCATAACCCTCAGGAAAAGACACATTTTTCAGTCTGACGCAGTACACAAATATATCTACCGCTATATACAACTAAAATAAGCTTCACAAAACAGTACTGCCCCATATAACACGCAATGCACTCCAATATTTTCTTTCTTACGCTTTTTCTTATTAGTAGTAGTATTTTTAATGGTGGTCTTTAGATCCACATGACTTATGTCTCCTGACTATAGTCATGCAAAAAAAAACACTACACACATCTCAGCATCAAGCTAGATAACTCTGCTTTTTATTCCACTAACCATACAGCAACCAGTGGAGAGTAAGGTATGAAGCACTGAACTGTGAGGACGACATCGACAAATGTGTCACAAGAGATCTGCCAGCCCCGCCCCTTGCTTAGTCAACATTCCTGTTAGGAAGACAAGAGGGTCCCGCTCCGTAATTAGAACCATGCAAATTCCAGTGGCTACGGAAGAGTCACTGGGCAAGTCCATTCCTCCAAAATGTTTCCATCAAATGCAAACGCTTTTCATGGGGTGGAAGGAAGCAAATGACTCCATGTCATAATCAGTGAATTCCATGGCAAGCCTCAGCTGGGCTTCCCAGTGCTTCGGGTCTGCCTTCACACCTTACCTTCCATCGAGGCAGGCAGTCAGAGGGCTTCCAATGACCTCCAAGCTTGATGGCTGGATCTTTGGAGAAAATTTTGTGAATGTCATCCATTGCGATTTCACTCATATTTATATCTATTGGGCCCTCTGAACAGAGAAGAAAAGAAAGGATTAGGCAGCCAGAAAATATGTTCTTTGCAGGGTGTTATTTTCTGGAGAAGTTCAATGTTTTTTCAGTTAATACTACAAGTCCCTTCCTCTGCTGTCCAACTCAATGCATTACAGGTCTCAAAGCACCACTATTATCTTTGTAAAGCAGCAAATCAAAAAAACGAGACTTTTGAATTCTGCTTCTGCCAAGGATGTCGAAAGAAATTACGGCTTTAAATAAAACAGCAGTTGAAAATGATTTCTGATAGCCAACTTTCACCCCTCCAACATCTCTTCTATTAAAAGCTAAACTTCCCAAAGGACAAGCAGGAAAGCAGCTGAGCTCAGAGCTCCCTCAGCGTGCTCCTGAGGCAACTCAGGCACACACCAGCCCTCCCAGTTAATTCCAGGTGAGCTGGGGGCCCTGAGGCCCATTTGGCAAACCATGTCTAAGCTCAGGACACTCATCATCTCTGACTTAAGTCAAGAACCACAGCTAAGAAGTCCAAAAGCACAAAAAAAGATAATATTTTAATGTTGCTGCTTAATGTGGAGTCCAAGAAAAAAAGGATAAAATATTTTTTTTTAACAACCAATACTTTGTTAAGAAAATAACTTCCCAATATCAAGTGTCAATGTGAGATTTACACTAACAGACAAAGCAGATTGTCTAAGTTCCTGTCTGTCTAAAATGCACATTTTCTTTAGAACATCCTAACAGACCCAAGCCACAAAGGAGGAGGTGTGTGCAAAGGAAAGAGTGAAAAATGTGGTAGAAAAGGCACCCAGGGGCATAGGCAACCCTGCAGAAAGGCTGAAGGGATGCTGATCAGAAATGACTTTCACAATCCCTGCTTCCAATGGCAAGAAGGCGTTTATATCCTTAAATGAGGCATGAGAGACCAAGAGAAAGCACTCCTGTTTTCCATTTTAACCAAATTAAAAAAAGTTTCAAAAGCTGAGGAAGACAACCTAGAGCTCTACTCACTCATGGAAGGGAGCCTTTCAGGGCAGGTATGGTTTGCAAAGTAGGTGAAGTCTTCAGGAAGAAAAGTTGTGGTTTGTAGGAAGGTTTCACTGTGATTCAAGTCAAGAGGATAATCTGGGGAGATAAAAAAAAAACAGAGTAAATCAGACTGGTATATGTTATCAGTTCTCTAAGTCTTAGAAGCCTGCCAAAGAAGAATTACTTTTTCTTAGATTTCATCTTTTGTGGAAGCAGGACTGGACTAACTCTTCACCAGTTAAAAATTTCAAACTGTCAATAAAAAAAAATGTTAACTAGGTGATAACCATTTTGACCAGCATTTTCATTCTTGTTGGTATCAGAGCCTGAAATACACTCAGTTTAGAGTCAAACAATAATTCTACAAGGTAATTAAAAATATATATAGCAGTTTCCAATGCTTCCCTCCATTTCTTATTCTCCAAGAAATTATTCTCACTGCTTTCAGTGAACTGTTTTAGAACTTACATTTAGTATTTACCTCCATAACCCTATGGGCAGCTCTACTCTGTCCTATACGGTCGCTATGAGTTGGAATCGACTCAATGGCAATAGGTTTGGTTGGTTTATTTACCTTCATTAGCCTGTAGAACTGTGACATCAATGGTCACACTAGCGAATCCTGCTGACTACACCAATTGTGCAAACCAGTCCAGGGAGACTAAGATCACCCGTTACTGATGCCAAACTGTGTGGTGGATAACAAATTCCACTCAACACACCAGCCACATCCTTTGGAAATCTCAGCTCCCCTTCCCTGTTCAGTCTGGACTCCAGCTACCCACTTAGCCCTTCTTTCTCTTATCCCTAGCTGCAAGGGCTTGATCAGAGGGTACCAACTGCCAAGCTCAGGAGTAAACACTATACCTTTGATAACAGCCTTACTATAACAAAAAAGTATACAAATGAAGAGATGCCTAGAGCAAGGTCTGGGAGGGGTCCCAGTGCAGAGCCTCCCTGTCCCAGGGGAATGCCTATTCTCCCAAGAGTAGGTACGTCCACTTGCCAACCAGGAAGCTCCATCTGAGCCTCAGGGCTTCTATCTGCCTCACCACAAGGCCATGATAGATTGTACCTTCTACCTTGTGAGGTTTAGTCAGATCGAGCCCCCAAGTGATCCCTCTTGGTCTGGTCAACCCCACTTATTGGTCTCAGATATAGTCCAGCTCTTAGGAACTCAGAATAAAAGGCCAAATTGCTTTCTGAACCTCACAAACACTGATCTTGATTCTTCCATTTTAGATTTTATCTATAGATTTGTCACTATGGGAGAGGAGGATATGGCTCCCCTTCCTACCTCTACTCCCACCACACACAGTACCCTTCCCATCTCCCTATGTCCCCCATCATAATTGTGGTTATGATAATCTTCAGTGTTTACATCATGATGATTTCATAAACATTATTCACAGTTGCAAAGTGTGGGAAGTTATTACTTTTCCTTTCCTGCACAACTCCCCCTGCCCGCTGGAGTGACTGTCTTGTTTTTCTGTTTGCTTAATTTTATATGTAATAATTGGTACTCAACACCATACCCTTCGCCAACACATTTCCTCTGAAGACATTCACATGTATCAATTTTATCTTCCCAAAAAGGTCCAGTGCTTTCTGACCGACACCAACCTGGACTGGCTTCCTCTGTGCCTGATGCACAGATGCCATCCCCGAGCCCCTCAACTCTCCACCCCAGTGTCCTGAGATTCCCTTCATCTCTCTTCAGTATTGAACCTCATGTTTCCTAAATTCCATTTTTCCCTTTTTGCCATCTGGTGAACACATTCTTCAAGTAGCTTCTTAAGGGAGGTTGGGAATTTGAAACCATGTGTATGTGATTGTCTTTATTCTTTTTCCTCACTTGATTCATAGTTTATTCGGGTTTATAACATCCCAGGTTGGAAATAATTTTTCATTACAATTGCGAAGGTATTGTTCCACTGTCTTCTGATTTCTGTGGTTGTCAGTCTGAAGTCATTTTAATTCCTGATCTTTCCAGTAACTCCTTTCTGGGAAGTCTGAAGAACTTTCTTTGTTCAGGAAGTTTCATGTTGGTGTGCCTTGCTGTGAGTCTATTTTTCACCCACTGTATTCACCATTCAGTGGGCCTTTAAAGACTGAAAATTCAAGTCCTTCTGTTATGGATTTTTTGGGGGGAGGGGGTGTTGGGGAGAGAGATTTAAGTTGGTGATGATTTCCTCCCATTTGCATTTTCTGCTCTTTTACTGGAGACTAGGAAAACCTAGAGGTGTAGTGGTTAAGAGTCTGGCTGCCAACCAAAAGGTCAGCAGTTTGAATCCACCAGGTGCTCCCTGGAAACCCTATGGAGCAGTTCTACTCTGTCCTATAGGGTGGCTATGAGTTGAAAGTGACTCGATGGCAGAGGGTTTCGTTTTTTTTGTTTTGTTTTGTTTGGAGAACATGAATTGGATGCTAGGCCTCCTGGCCCTCTCATTTTCTCATCTTTTCTATCCAACTCTCCGTCTTGCCATTTTCCTACTCTACTTTCCAAGCGATTTCTTCAGCTTTATCTAATCCTCTGTTAATTTTCCTTTCTGCTATCATTTTTAATTTCCAAGTGCTCTTTTTATTTTCTGAACTATCTTATGATATATTCTTGTTTCATGTTTGCAATCATATTCTGTTATCTCTCAGGATATGTGATAGTTATTTTAAGTTTTCTTCTCCCTGCATAGTCTGTCTTTTCCAATTTGCTTTTGATCTTTAGCATGGTGATCCTTGGCTGTCCAATAATACTTAAAAGCAGAAGGGTTTGGACTATGTGCTTCTTCATTGCAGGGTGTTCTGGTTGGAATATTTGGTTTGGAAACTTCCAGTGTCAATTATCTTTAGTTCTTTCCTCTTGTTCTGGTCACATTCCCTAGAAAAGACTATTTAAATTTCCTTCCAGAATGATACAGGCCTGGCTACAAGCATCCTGGAACTAAAGAGGAGGAAAACGTGGATGGGCGTATGTTGCCTCCTTCTTTTCAATACTGTACTCACACCCTAAACCATGTCTGGTGTCCCTAAGACCAGAGACCCTCTCTTTTACCATCTTGAGAGGTTAAGGCTTTTGCCAGTATAGAGCAAGGAATCTGGGTATTTGACTCTTTTCAATAGCTTTCACCCAATCCTTATCTTAGCCCCTGCCTTTATTCCTACTTCTAAACGGACTTAATATTGCTGATTCCTGAACTTCTGGGGGATTCTGGGGTATAAACTGGGTGGTTCCTGGCCTTCCCTGCTGTCATATTAGGAGTCAATTTTCTTTGGTCTGTTAAGTCCTTTATCAATTGTCCATCTGCTTTTCAACTTTCAATTTTTTTTGCCAAGGTCTCTTTTCCTCTTCTCCTCATTCTTAACAGTTTATGGCACTTAAAAAATACCATTAAAAAAATAAACCCCTAATGCATGTGCATATATTCCTTTACTGTCATCTTAGTGGAATTTAAAAGTATGAAACACACGCCTTTTTCCTAAGGGACTGTAACAGTGGAATAGGATGGGGCTCCTCCAACCTCTGATTTTTTACAGATGAAGAAACTGAGATCCTATACGCACAACTTACGCCGAGAGACTTGGCTGGTGCACACCAGAGCTCCAACCAAACTCTGGGTCAGTGATATTCCCATTACACTTAACTATATTTCACACAGTATCCAAATCTCTCCCATCAAATCCTTTTAGATTCTGTCCCATTTTGTTGTTGTTGTTGTGAATACACACAGCAGAACACACACCAATTCAACAGTTTGAATTCAGTGACACTAATTACAGTCTTAGAGTTGTGTAAACATTTCTGGTTTCAGGTTTAAAGATTATCTCAGAGCAATAGTTTTGGGAGTTCATCCAGCCTCCATGGCTCCAGAAAGTCTGGAGTACACGAGAATTTGAAATTCTGTTCCGCATTTCCCCCTTTTTGATCAGGATTCTCCTATAGAATCTTTGATCAAAATGCTCAGTGATGGTAACTGGGCACTATCCAGTTCTGGTGTTGTGGCAAAAGAGGCAGTTATTCCTGGATAGTTCAATTTCTTTTTGATCCTCATACTGATTCTAGGAAAACTAAGACTTCCTGTCAAATTCACTTTCCATCCTACAATTCTAGAATCTAGAATTCCCACCCTGCCAAATTCATTTCCCATCTACAATTCTAGAATCTACAACTGAGGTATAATAAATGGCACTATGAGAGGATTTCTAGAATCAAACGGCTAACAATAATTGATTCCTTTTATATAGACACATGGCTGCCTAAAAAAAACCACTGCTGTTGAGTTGATTCCAACACACAGAGACCCCATGTGACAGAGGGGAATTACCCCATAGGGTTTTCTAGGCTGTAATCTTTATTTTTTAATCTTTATGGGAGCAGATTGCCAGGTGTCTTCTCCCATGGATCAGCTGGTGCATTTGAACCGCCAGCCTTTGGTTAGTAGCCAAGGGCTTAGCCACTGCGAGAACAGGAGACAAGACCTTTCTGACCTTAATGCACCTACTAATTAGGATTTGCTTGAAGACAAAGATAAATCTCTTCCCACTTCATTCAAAGAATGATATAATAAGCCTGGCAGCAATTAGCATGAAACAAGACGAAACAAAATCCCACTTTATTCTTTCTTCAGATTACTAAATTAATAACACATTCAAAAGAAAAAGAAAACCCTCAAATACACAGCTCCAAAGTGAAAGTTCTCCGTAACCTTGCCCTACCCCTTAAGGGGTAAAGAAAAAAAATTCTTTGTAAAATATGGAGCCCTGGTGGTGCAGTGGTTAAGAGTTCAGCTGCTAGCCAAAAGGTCAGCAGTTCGAATCCACCAGCCACTCCTTGGAAACCTTATGGAACAGTTCTACTCTGTCCCATATGGTCACTGTGAGTCAGAATTGACTCGATGGCCACGGGTTTTATAAAATAAAGACATAAGAAAATCTCCTTTCTCACCAGCAGTGAAAACCTTTTAAAGATGTGAAAGGGGCAAAGGAACTCATTGCTCATGACCTGGCAATACTGTACATGGTTAGTTGTAGAAAGTCCTAACTCTTCTCCTTCTCCAGTGCCTAGAAATGGGTGGATTACACTGTGTACTCTCCCCAGGGGGTTCCAGGCGTCAATTTCTTACTCTTCTAAAGTGTGTACCTCCTGAAAGAGGGAACTTCAGAGAGAAGGTTGCTGAATTTCTATGCCTACAGTTTACTTTTTAAAACTATTTCACATCAGGACATGTTCTTCCAATGAGGGAGGTAGAAGGGCAAAGAAAACAGCTGCCTTTATATTTATAAAAGGGGAAAACTGCAGGCATCCTATCTACAGATTCGAATGGCCATTACCTCTATGGGGCTCATATAGGAACATTTCTGTCCATCAACTTCACATTACACCAGTGGTTCTCAGCCTTGGTTGCACACTAGAATCACTATGGGAGCTTTTAAAAATCCTAATGCCCAGGCAGTACCCCACACCAATTACATGGGAGTGGGACCCAGCCATCAGTAGTTTTAAAAACTCACCAGGCAATTCCAGCGTGCAATCAAAGTGCTATCCAACAGATTACAGGAAGAACTACCTCTTTCCCCTCACTTGAGAAAAGACCAAACACTTCTTTGCTTAAAAAATGGTGAAACCCATATATGCTAGAAAGATGTCAACAGGACAAGTATCTGTGAAACAGGAATTAGTATTCATAAAGGGTTAGCACCCTTCCCCCGGACACCCTTTTAACTCAGTACTGAAGTCACTTCTGAGGTTCATCCTTCAGCCAAAGATTGGACAGGCCCATAAAACAAAGACTAAATGCACACACTAGCCCAGGGGCAAGGACAAGAAGACAGGAGAGGACAGGAAAGCTGGTAATGGGGAACCCAAGGTCAAGAAGGGGTGAGAGTGTTAACACGTAACCAATGTCACAAAACAACATGTGTATTAATTATTTAATGAGAAACTAATTTGCTCTGTAAACCACCATCTAAAGTACAAAAAATTAAAAAAATTCTATAAATGTAAAATGCACGCCAGATTTCAAAGATTTACTACAAAAAAAAAATAAAAGAATGTAAAAATCTCATTAATAATGTTTTTATATTGGTGATGTGTCTAATGATGCTTTGCATATATACTGGGTTAAATAAAATATACTATTAAAAAAAAAAAAAAACAACTTAGCACCCTCAGGGATGACTCTCTACTGGGAGAGCAGGCATAACAGACGATGGACGAGGCATCCAAAACCAGAGAGAATGAGGTTAAGAACGCCCACCTCACTGAATATATTACAAAACACCTGGCAATGACTGCATTCATTTTACTTGCTCTTGGCAATCAAGTGTTGTTTTGAACCACGTGGGCAGTAGCACAATTTTCTGAGTATGTGACTAGAAGGGGACTGGAGCCATACGTGTGAGTGTGTGTGTGACCACGCACAAATGCATGCAGGGGGACGAAATCAACTGCCCTGGTTGAGAGTAAGTAGGTAGAATGGTACCCGGAAACTTCGATTATTGAAGGATGAATGAGAACTGCCAAGCTACTTAACCACTCATCTCCTGACCCCAGAGAATTCTCTTCTGATGCCAATGTTCTTTTGATCATTTTCCCCAGCTGCCCATAATAAACTTTGTAGGATTCACAATCTCACATGGCAATGGCTTTCAGTGACATCTACAAGCTTCTCCAGGTCCTTACTTCAGGCTTATTCCCAAGCTCACAGTCTTGATCCCCAAAAGCACATTCTTATCAGGCAATTGTCAGTTCTAGGTTTTAAGCTTCAAGAAAACCATCATTATTTAAATGTCACTTAAGTACTACTAAGTGCCTTTATATCTACACTTGGCCTAATGAAGGCCTCTGAATGTGGGTGTGTGCCTCAGCATTATTTCCAGGGTGGGGCAGCAGAGCTGGTGGACTACCTGCCCAGCCTTCATCTAGACCACAGAGTTGCTGGGTTGGGAGTAGCCCAGTTAGAGGTGTCAGCCATCTGGCCATATCAGCAGCTTCAGGCCCAGAATATATTCTCTGACCGTGTGAGGCAGAGAACTGCTTTGAAATGAATGAATGAAGATCACTTCCAATGAAATGATATTTCCTCTTTAATTCTTACTTGCCAAGGATGTGACAGTAACACGGAAGCCAATCAAGATGAAATCTTAAAAATATGTTACACCACCTAAAATGTGTTTTCTTGTTAAATCAACTCATTCATTCTTGCACTCAGTGATCATTTATCGTGTGCCTCCTATGTGTTGGGCAGTGTACAAGGTACTGGGGATACAAAGATGACTAAGGCTATGAGGGTATTGCTGGGATTCAAAGAGTCAGCACTATCAGCACACCACTGCTGCATGGAGTTCTTTCAGCTTGGTATGCCTTGGTCCCTTCATCCATAAAATGGGGACACAGTAGCTACCTTACTGGCATCTTGAGAGGATTCCATGAGATAATCCAAGTAAACTAGGCTACTAGCATATGGTAAGACTACCCCTGATGGCAGACTCCCAATATATGTAGGAAACAGATATTAAACACAAAAGGGGTGCTTGGAAGAATTACTTAGGTGTATGATAATTTGAGACTAAAAGCATGAAAAGTCAAATAATAATGGTCACTGGATATACTTCCCAAGGGTGAAAGTCATGTCTGTGCTCAGTTTTCTTGTGTGGGAGGACCAGCAGTGTGTGGGGGTGCAGTCATGCTGTGCACCCCTCTCCCTTATGAAACAGAAAAGACAACCTCATCAAATGCCCAGATAAGTTCTAGTGTCATCTAACCTTGGAGAAGAAGCATGGACTCTTGGATTGGAAAAGTGTCATGAGAACACAAATGCTCCTTTATCCAGAATGACACAGGACAAAGAGCTCTGGAAGGGGAGTCAAGAGACTCTATGGTTTCATCACTTAACTAGAAGCATGTCTTTGGTAGGGCTTACAGAAAGAGTCTCACGTAACCAAGCCACTCCATCCCCCCAAGAGTATTTGTGTACCTGTAAAAAATAAAAATAACATGAAATCCTCCCTACCTCACAGAGCTATACTGAAGTCAGGTGAGACAACATGTGGAGGTCATTTGCCAACCCTAATACTACACATGATATGATGAGGACAGCAAAAACGTGCTCAGCTCAGCCTTTTGCCATGACTTCTGGACCTGCAGCAATTCCTCTGCCAGGTGTGGTTCAGAGCTCAGGCAATTCATCCCAGTAGGACAGCAGCCTGGCTTAAAAAACTTGCTCTTTGCAAACAAGAAGGAAGGAAGTACCAAAAGCTTATTATCAGCTTGTTTGCTCCTGCGTTTGTTGCTGCTAAGCTAGCCAGCAGCACAGGCTGATGAATTAGGATGAGGTCAGTTCTTGTAAGGATTTTACTTCCTCTTGAGAGGCACAGCTTTCCTTGAGATCCCAAGCACCACAGGGTTAACTCTCACTTGCAATGTTTGCACAGCAATTTCACATTCTGCAGAAAGCCTCACACAACCTTAGGACTTGCTACAGAAGAAGAGAGAACAGACTCGGAGGGAAGACTATTTTTTTAAACTATACGGATTACTTAATTCTAGGCTTGGATAAAGTAAGAAGCCACAGGAAAGCACATTAAATAAATAAAGAGAAAATTCATGAATACTTATTACCAAAATGAAATCTCAGAATCTATGTTTTAAATAAAAACTATCCATGGCCGGACTGGAGACACCTCATCAGAATTCCATTTAACCAACCATATGAAAATACCTCCTGTATTCAATTTTTAGAAGAGTTAAAAAGGAGGGGGGAAAAAGGCAACTTTATTTCAAAGGTAAAAAAAATTTGACATATATAGTCTTTTTTCTTTCCTTTTTTTTTTTTTTTTTAATAAAAACAGCTAAAGTCAAAACCATGATTCAGGAATGCTAAGTTCTAATGTAACGTTGTGCAGGGCATCTGACCTCTCTGTGTTCTGGTTTCCTCTTTATACAATTAGTACTTATAATAAATGCCACAGGTAAAAGTTCCAAAAGTTGAAGCAGAAATGTGTACTCCCGTGTCCATCACTGCTACATTTGGTCGATGAGTCTGAAAAGCTTTCTTAGAAGCTGAACAAGTGTGACAGGAATTAAACCACGGCTGCCTGGGGAAGGAAACCCTAGTGGTGTAGTGGTTAAGAGCTATAGCTATTTACCAAAAGGTTGGCAGTCTGAATTCACCAGGCGTTCCTTGGAAACTCTATGGGTCAGTTCTACTCTGTCCTATAGGGTTGCTTTGAATTGGAATTGACTTGACAGCCAACAGGTTTGGTTTTGGTTTTCGCCTGGGGTAGATGAACCAAAGGTACCAAGCTTTTCTTCCAGAAGTCACTTTTTGGGATCATTATGAAGTAAAAAATTTTAAGTTTCAAGTAAAGTATTCATAAACAATAATGTAAAGGCCTACAATGAGGCTGAACAAATTCAAGCAGAGCCAACAAGAACAGAGTTGGACCTATTCTTCCTGTGTAGCAGCCACGGCCAGATTTGTCTTAAACTTTCAAAGCACCACAGACCATCACCACCATGTGTAATTCAAAATCACAGAACAAACAAACCCCACAACATTAAACCAGGAAATAAGTGTAAGGAAATTCAATCAAATTCTGTTTTTCCCCTTTGGCTATCTAAATTAAACTCTTTGAAATTAAATATTAAATTATTTCTAAAAACAGCTTTTGGTGCTGTTTTGTAGGTGCTTTAAGTATATGCAACGGCAAGATTCTGGTGGTAATTACATTGAAAACAGCAGTGTTGAAATAATACTCCTTACCTCACTGAAAAGTATTAGGAGCTGTCTCCTTTGCCATGAGAGCAAAGAACTGGATGGTGCCTGGCTACCATTATTGAACATTTTGATCAAAGATTCTATAGAAGAATCCTGATCAAAAGGGGAGAAATGCAGAACAGAATTTCAAATTCTCATGGAATCTATTCTTTCTGGAGCCACTGAGGCTGGATGAGCCCCCAAAATAAATGTCCTGAGATAATCTTTAAACAAACCAAAACTATCTCCTGAAGTCTTCTTAAAATCTTGAGCACTGTGCTCTTTTAAGAACTATCTACATGGGATCAAACAGGTAACAGCAACTCGAAAGAGTAGGTAGGAAACTTAGAGGACAGTGAGTTCATGTTAATAGGAGAGGAGCAATTTAGAAAAAGAGAATGAGAATGGCTGCACAACTTGAAAAACATAATGTCACTGAGTTGTATATGTACAAATTGTTGAATTAGTCCATGTTCTCAACAACAATAAAAAAATAAAATAAATTTTTAAAAGACGTATTAGGCATGAAAAAGGGTCAAGGGGACATTCAGTCACTCTTAATATACTGTTAGCAAAATGAACAAGGACTCATTTTTCATGAGCTCCTTTTTGAGCAGTAAAGTTAAGACTTAGCCAAAACTTCCCTTTTTTACAATGTCCCTTTTTTCATTAAAAATACTTATTCAAACCAAATTTATCTCTCCTCAGAAGAGACATTCTAATCAGACCAGCTCTTTGCTAAAAATATACCTGAGTCGTTTACACTGCTATTCCTCTTGGCATATGCGCTCCGAACCACCTGCTCATAAACCTGAGCGCCTATTGTTCTCATGTTGTCCCGGATCAGGATGCCTTGAGCCTGCATCATGAAGATGTAGGTGTTCACTGCAGAAAAGAGAAGGGAAGGGGAAAACTGGGGTGAATTCAAAGGAAATTACGGAAAAAAAAAACACAACTATGAGTTTCTTTGTTTTTCTTTCTTACAGTGCCCCAACTCTTATTTTCTAAATTGGGTTCATTTGTTTTCAAGATATCAATATTCCCTGGGTAGATGTTAAGGCTCAGGGAATTCCTGTGAATATTCAGCAGTTTAAAAAAAAAAAAAAAAAAACCTCATCAACTTAAATATTTATATTCCTCTTGGTCTTTGCATACCCAATCTGTGTCCTAGCACTGTGGTTCTCAGAAAGATCTTTATGAATCAATTACAGCATTTAAAAAAAAAAAAAAGGTCCCTGCTCTCTTTTAAGTTCATCATCTAAACACCTGATGACCTATATACAGAGGGAAAACCAATGATTGCTCTGTCTACTGGAAACACTTCAATCAAGGTTTGGCCTCAGCAATCTTTTTAAAAGTGGTGGACTACGTACGGTTCCAAGTATTCTTTGTGGGATTTGGAGAGAAAGAGGAGATAATGGAAGAATGTCAGCAGTCCTCTCTACCCACTGACCCCCCGAGCCCAGATGTCCAAAGCAATGGGAAACAGAAGGCAGCAACGGGCCAAGTGTCAATTAAAACATACTCTTAACAAATGATTCTTTGGACTCCCAAATATCCTGCTCCACTTTTCCCTAGGTCTTTCCTATCCAAGAATTCAAGTAGAAGTTATCTTTCCATACACGATCCTATTTAAATGGATCAGGGAAGAAAATACGTTGTATTTAGCAATTTAAGCAATTTTGAAACAAGAGAGTATTATTCGTAAGTGAATATATTTTACATGCACAATATAAAAGAAGTCCAAAATCAAATAAGTGTGCTCCTCCAAAATTTTTTCCCTATGCATACATGAAAACACGCATACACTTTTTTTTTTTTAAAAAAAAAACAGAAAGTGTTACATCCTTGTACCAAAAACCCAAAACCAAACCCACTGCCGTCGAGTCTATTCCGACTCATAGTGACCCTATAGGACAGAGTAGAACTGCCCTGTAGAGTTTCCAAGGAGTGCCTGGTGGATTCAAACTGCCGACCTTTTGGTTAGCAGCCGTAGCACATAACCACTACGCCACCAGGGTTTCCACATCCTTGTACAGGGCTCTGCAATTTGCTTTTTTTCACTTAATATTGCGTGGATCTCTTTCCATATCGGTATATACAGACGTATTTGTTTTTTAAACAGCTGCATGACACTATTCCACTGAAATAATAGCATTGAAGTTTATTTCACCTGTCCTCTACTTTACAGACATTAGGATGTTTCAATGGGTTACTCCTATAAGCACGCTTCACTGACCAACTCTGTTCGTGTGTAACAGGATACTGGCAAACTGCTCTCCAGGAAGTCTCCATCAATTTATTTTCATTAATTTAATAAGGAGTTACTAAGTGCCTGTCATAAGCTAGGCCAGTTTCTCCACACTACTGCCAACACTCTTATTAGATTTTTTTTTTTTGGGGGGGGGGGGGACCTTGGAAGCAATTTTTTGTAGAGATTTTTGGAGGGTGACAGAGGGAGGCATGACAGGTGCCAGATAAATGCCAGCTCCCTTTAGCAGGTGAACACATAGACTAACACAGGCTAGCCCAGCCACGTAATAGAATATAAGTGCTCCCCTCTATTCCAAAACAAAATTCAATGCATTTCAAAAAAAGTAAGCCTGGGTTACTCTCCTACCGGGAAATAACAAAAATTATAAAATTATAACAAAACTCACTGCTGTGAAGTTGATTCCAACTCATAGCAACCCTATAGGACAGAGGGGAACTGCCCCACGGGGTTTCCAAGGAGCAGCTGGTGGATTTGAACTGCCTTCTGGTTAGCGGCTGAGCTCTTAACCATTGCACCATCAGTCATTTTAAATTGTGTCTGAATGACTTTAAAGTACCAAAACCAAGTAATAAAACTTAAATCACACTCTGCAAACAAATCTGTGAGACACAATAGTACAGGCCCTTGCTAGAAACCCTTAACCCCAGCTTTCCTTATCTGCTCTGCCCTCTGATCTGCTCTTCCCCCCTCAACAACTTCTCTCTAACCAAACTTGTCATATCACTGCTCGCCAGACGCTTAATTCAATCATGCAGGTGCTCATGCTGCTTTCCCGTGTGAACTATGCTCCACTCAGTCTACGCAAACGGTATCCAGAAGCTTCTCCTTGCCTCCTTTGCCTGCATTTACTCTTCTCTCTGGCACTCACTCACTGAGGGATCTATACCACCGCGTTCCTACTTCATTTAAGAACTGCCTTGACGCCTCCTCTGCATCCTACAGATTACAGAAAGAATGTTAACGCTGTTTTACACCCCTTGAAGGCATCCTGGGGGCGCTCAGACCAGTATAAGGAATGACCTAGAAACTCTCAGGCCTTTCTGGTTCCCTCTATCTCAATAACCACTAAAGGCAACAACGCCTTAAAATATTCTACTGAACATCTATTGAAAGTTTGGTTCTCACTTGTTTTCATTTTCCTATTTTTTCCCTTTATTTCCATATAACTTCTGCTACTCCTAACTAGCCTTTATCCGTTTACAAGTCTTCTGGCATTTAAAATCTGTACTAACTTGGAGTTACACTGTAACATACTGTGTTGAAATAGAGATTCCATGTTCATTTTTTAATATGAATAATTACCAAAGGAAGAGGCCAAAGCTTCCTCAAACAGAGTCTAAGAGGCTTTCCTGTCTCTTTACCAGATAAATCACCCTTCCACCCCTCAGCTCATCTTCAAGTCAGTGGCAGACCCCAAACTTAGAACTCAAACTCTGTCCTGTGTGAAAATACTCCCTCATGAGTATTTTTGTCATCTTAGGTGACTGGTCTGCACCTGGATTTTCCTGAAGTCTCTTCATGATATAAAACTAGAAGACCATAAACACCAAACCCAAAAGCTTGTTGCCATGTTGAGTCAATTCCAACTCATAACAACCCTGTAGGACAGAGCAGAACTGCTCTGTCAAGTTTCCAAAGCTGTATTTTCACAGAAGCAGACTGCCACATCTTCCTACCAGGGAGCCACTGCAAGTGGCTGGGTGGGTTCAAACCTTTTCGTTAGCAGCCTCAGGCTTGACCACAAACACATCAGAATATAATTCCTATCTGTCACTTGCAATCTCAAACACTATGCCAACTAATTTCAACAAACTGTAAGGTTTAAAACTACCTTCTTAACTAGCCAACTCATTTATTTACTTCCCCGTCATCCTTGTGAAAGGAGGACACTTTACAGGGGCAGCACACTTACAAACCTAAACTCTGCTGTGTGTGGGGCCCCCCCCCACCCCCGACATGACCTACAGCCAGCCCTCAGGAGCAATACACATGGCCCGGGGCTGTCAGTTCTGGCTCATCAACAAGACATATTTTGTTGACACTCTGCTTCATCATTATTAACACAGCGTCCTACATATAATGGGCAGTAAAAAATGACAGAACGGATGGATGAAGCTTAGAAGTCAATTTACTTTATCTCAAGAGGCTGTTTGGTACTTTCACTGGTAATGGGGGTAGGGAGGGGACAAACCAACTGACACAACTCTCAGGGTGGAAAAACCCAGGGGGCCAACATTAAACAGGGGCATAGCATCTTTCCAAAGATTTGAAACCATCTCTAAGGTGTATTGCAAGCCATGAAATAAAAAGTGTAAGAAGTCAGTGGTCAGAATGCTTTTAGAAATGAGGGACCAGTTTTACATCATCCCTGGCACTGACTGGGGAACAACCACATACTTCACTTCCAGCATCGTCAGAGAAAAGATCAGATAGAATGTTTCTTTTCTATTAGCCGGAAAAAGTTGTTTAGGAAAAAAAGTAGTGTCAAATTCGAAAGAAAGCGTAATTCTGTGAAACCTCTGAAATCAAGAGTTTGAGTTCATTTTGTATTTCTAGCAGACAGCACAGTGCAGGCTCACAGTAGGTAGGCAGTCCATAAATACCTGTTACACACAACATTTACATTTTATCAAATATTAATCAAATGTCTAATTTGGTTCTATAGTGTTTTTATTGTTTGGGCTATATAATATACTCCCCCTGCCCTGAAATCTTCCTTCCATCCCCAACATACTAGTAAACCAGTTGTCTTCAATAATATAAACAAATATTGAACACTGTGTGTAAAGCTTCCTGTCAGGCAGCACAAAGAACTCACTACCACCTCCCTTCCCCAATCTCACAGTCTTCTTTACGCTTTTTAATCTTACCTCCTACACTGCGAATGACACTGTTGCTTAGTTCCTCCTCTAAATACACTCTCCTTTTCTTAGCTTGGAAGCCCTGGTGGTGTCGTGGTTAAGAGATGGCTGCTAACCAAAAGGTTGGCAGTTCAAATCCACCAGGCGCTCCTTGGAAACTCTATGAGGCTGTTCTACTCTGTCCTATAGGGTCGCTATGAGTCGGAAACAACTGAACAGCAATGGGTTTTTCTTAGCTTCTGCAATAACTCTCCGGTTCTCCCCTTAGAGTCCCAAATGTAGGATTTCTCTAGGACAGTCGTTCTCAGGCTTCTTCCTGCCCATCGCTGGAGAGCTTGTTGAAGCCTGTTTACAAGGCCCCATCCCCAGAGATTCTGATTCCGTATGTCTGAGTGTTGCCCATGAATTTGCACTTGGAACAAGCTCACAGGTGATCCCGGTGCTGCTGGTCCGAGGACCACACTTTGAGAGCCACTGCTTTAGGCAACTTCTGCTACAATAATAATGCATAAATATGGTATTTACAATAATATGCAAGAATAGTGACACTTATTGAACACTTAATTACATACTTTTTAATCTCATTCAATCCTCAGAATTACCCTAAAAGGCAAGTTGTTGTTGTGGCTGGGTGCCGTCCAGTCAATTTCGACTCATAGTGACCCCATATGACAGAGCAGAACTGCCCCATAGGGTTTTCTAGGCTGTAATCTTTATAGATGGTTCCCTGGTGGCACAGTGGTTAAGCACTTGGCTGCTAACCAAAAGGTCAGCAGCTTGAACCCACCGGCCACTCCACCGCAGAAAGATATGCCAGTCTGCTTTTATAAAGATTACAGCCTTGGAAACTCTATGGAGAAGTTCTCCTCCATCCTATAGGGCTGCCTTGAGTCGGAATCGACTTGCCGGCAACAGGTTTAGTCTTTAAGGGAGCAGATTGACAGGTCTTTCTCCAGGATTGGTTCTCCAATATTCTTCACCAAAGTCAACTGGCAGAGTTGGGATTTGAACCGGTATGCCTGCGCTCTTAACCACTAAGCTTTAAATATCTTGCTCATCCAGGCTCTAGCCACAATCTCTCCCTCAAAGATTTCAAGCGCCCTCACGACTTAAGTGACTACTCTAAGGAGACAGCTCTCAAATCTTTCACCTCCCGTGCAAAGCCGCCAGACTGACCTTTCCTAATTACAGATTTAGCCACACTGCTCCTCTGCTAGAAAGCTTTCTCTAGCGCATCACCGTTTCTTCCCTTCATCCCCGGGCTTCCACTGGGCTGCAGTGGTTCCGCTCTCCTGTCTGCCACCCAAATCCTATTCATCCGTCACTGTACTTGAGGAAGCCATGAGCACTCATGACAGTCTTCAATGATTTCTTTCCCTTCTCGAATCTCTGGCTTTTATTTACATTTTGTCTTGTTTGTTAACGACAGTCTCGTGTGTTTCGTCTTATCATCCAACTAATAAATTTACACAAACCGTATGTTACTAATACTTGTGCAAGTTACCCACAGGAACTAGCACAACACTGAAAAAATAAAAGACTAAGGAAATAAACACTGCCAAACAAAAAATAATCACAAATTCATCACTTGGATTGAATAAAATTTGAAGAACACTTTCCAACACCAGCGAATGCTTCTACCACCCAGAAACTATTCCTTCAAAGAAGCGTCTGTAAATACTGGTACCTGCGGAGAACTTACCAGCCAACAACAGCCATCTTCAAGGAAGCTTCCACTTTGGGTTGAGCCCAAAGTGCTTCCCAGCCACTTTTTCTCACTGGTTCTCATTCAGGTCCTTGACAGGACAGTCAGATCCCTTTCCCACTCTTCAGATATTTGAAGGGAGATGTTTTTGATTCCCCCACCTCACCTCCACCCCGCTAGGCCCACTTCCTTCATGTGTCCTCCCTCCCATGGTGTTACCACAGCCCCTCCCCCGATCCTGACTGCTCTCTTAACAGCGGCCCAGTTGTCTACACTTGACAAAGTACAGTGCCATGCTGACAGAGGGGTCCAGGTGCAGTCTGATGAGACCGGAAACAAGCAGAACTACCAGCCACCCTTTCCATCCGTGACCAAAGCACTGTCAACTCGAGCCTCCTCTTGGAGACTCACAATAACGCTACGCCCAAAGAAACTCTACGATAAAAATGTTCAAACTAGCCCCCTTTTCCACATAATAAATAGTAACATCAAGTGATTCTGCACTGAACAAACTTTGGAAAATTCTGTTTTGGGTATTTCTATTAACAGAATTTAAAACTGCCACAACAGGATAGGTAGTCAACCGATATTTGCTGAATGTTATTGGTAAAGAGCAGTGACACTGTATTACTGATTTACATTAAGCCTGCCGGAGACGACCCCCCTACATCTGCTTGCATATGCTGCTCAGCTGTCCTTCTGTGCTGTGCTCATGCAGCCGGCTATGGAGATCAAACTGTGGGACCTCAAGACAGTGTCTATCAAAAGTCTATTATTAAATTCAGCCCACAGCTCTGGCCTGAACTAGGAAGTATATATGCATACACACTTCGCTTTCTATCAGATTATGTCACTTAGAATCCGTATCTCTGTGAAGTACATATCATCTTGACTTTTACTGCAGATAAGAAAGTCAAGTTCTCCAGGGGTAAAGTAATTTGCCCAAGGTCATATAGTTAGGAAGTTAAACACAGAATCGGGATGTTCCATTACATTTTGATGTGTTTTACTCTGAAAACTCTGGAAAGCAGCTAGAGCAGTACTTTTCCAATAATACAGTTCTGGTCAACAGTAGCTGAAACACAGGTTTTAAAAATTCATTTTAAATTAGCATGCAGTTGTTAAAGCCTCAACAAGCAGCTGTGGAGCACCTACTCTACTGCGTGCTTTTCAGGCACAGGACTAGGCCACTGGGGGCACAGGGATGAGTAAGAGCACAGCATAAGGCACAGACACAAACAAAAAACTAATACCCACCAATCCCACTGCCGTTGAGTTGGTTCCAACTCACAGCGACCCTGCAGAACTGCCCCATAGGGTTTCCAGGGCTGCAGTCTTTACGGAAGCAGGCTGCCACATCTTTACCTCACGGAGCAGCTGGTGGTTCAAACTGCCGACCTTTAGGTTAGCAGCCAAGTGTTTTTAACCACTGCACCACCAGGGCTCCTGGAACTGTAATATGTGTGGGAAATGCTAAAATAATGTCTACTGAAAGTGCAGGCTTACTAATACATTTTTAATCCTTTCATAACCCAAACCCACTGCCATCGAGTTGATTGTGACTCACAGCGACCCCACAGGGTTTCCAAGGCCATAAATCTCTATGAAAGCAGGCTGCCACATCTTTCTCCCGTGGAGCTGCTGGTGGTTTTGAATCACCGACTTTTCGGTTATCAGTTGATCACCTTAACCACTGCACCATCCTTTCATAAGAAACTGTAATTATCATCCAGCCTAGTATCTAGATTGAAAGATCTCTTATAACCATAATTCAGTTGAGAAAATAAGCCAAATTTAGGTTTACACACTTGGAAATTTCCATCCAGGTGCCAGCGTAAGCTGCCTTGGGCCATGGCTTGAACTGGAGAGGTTCCGGGAGCAAAGCACTGGGTTTCTGGTCCTGCAGGCACCTTTTGGCTCCAAGACAGAGCCCTTCTACCTTCTGTTCTTCACTCTAACAGGAAGACATGCTCTCCGATCTCCATTAGAATTCCAGTCAGCCTCCACATCTTGTCAATCAGGTAACACAATTTTCACTTGAACACACACGTTAATACATGACTATGACTCATATAAATTCCTCACAAAATAATAAAATCTGGCATTCCAGATTAGGAGCAAAATAATTTGATACACTGAACCCTCACCAGAATGTGAGCTCCATGAGGGCAAGGATGGTGGTCCAATTACTCCCTTCGATGCTAAGACACAAAGTTTTATACAGCTAAGAGTTCTACTTTATCCTAAACATGTGTATCCTTGATGTTTGTTCCATTTAGCTTGAAAAACAACCTAAGAAAGCCATTCCCTTCCTGATCACTCTTTAAAATTTTAATCTCAGTGTCTCACCCCAACACCCCCTACACACACACACACACACCCCTGCATCCCTTGTCCCTGCTTATTTTTCTATTTGACATACTATATATCTTCTTATTTGTTTTGTTTGTTGTCATTCCCCCCGCCTCCGCCCCAAAAATGTGAGCTCCACGAGGGCAAGGATGGTGGTCTAATACTACTCCCGGGGGGTTGGCAGTGCCTGGAACACAGAAGAGGCATAATAAATATTTGAATAAATGAGTAAGTCAGGACAATTCACAACTGAGTCTTCTGAACTCAGTCTTCTGTCCAAGGAGCCGTGGATATGGGATTTCAGGCCTTTCATTTATATGGCATTAGCCTCTACTCCTTTACAGAGGAACCCGAAATGTTGTGGTTAATCAGCTTCACCTCAATGGCCAATTCTTCAGAAAAGCCCTGCAATTCCTTACCAATTGAACAGAGCTTCCAAACTGATAGGCTTCTCCCAAATAATGTTCTCTGGTATTCTCATTCCTCATGAAGCTTTTATTTATGTTCCTTAATACAATGTATACATTTATTCCAAGTCTTATTTAAGAAATAGGGGAAAGGTTTATACACACACACACACATTTTTACAAAAAGAAACGCCAGAAGGGTAAACCAGAAACTAATGAAAATTATTATCTATGAGGAATGGATGGGGACAAGGTGGTGGGGGTAGAGATATGACTGAGACTTCTCTGAAGACACCTTTTTATATTTTCAATGTTTTACATATTTAAAAATTAAAAAAGGAAAAATAAGCAAACCTGAAAACTGAATACAAACAGAAACAAGTGATTCTAACTGTATATCAAACTGAAAACATAACCCACAGAAAATAATTCAAGTAACTTTTGAACACAGTACTCTGACTATACATTCTTGGTGGGATATACTCTAAGGACAAAAAGAGCTGTAAAGAAATCTAGAACTTTAGTAGGTTTGTTGTTGGCAGTCATACTGGGGTCATGATCATGACATGGATGTCAATGGATGCTAAATCCTCACATATTATATACTGATCAGAAAAGAAAAATTGAGGGCACTACGTGTTCTTGAGAAGCTGCTGCAACGAGAAGCACCCCCTACCCATGGCCTTGTATGTCTGACTCCACAGCAGTGTTAAGTTGGTTCTACAGAACTAACAGGTCTCCAAGAAACAAACAAATCTTTACTGCTATTGTTTGAGCTCAATATGGCTGTAGCCATTCATTTACTGGGGCTTCCTTTAATTGCGGGGCCTGTGGATATTCGCTTCCCCAAGGCGACTGACTACTCCTGATGGAGGAGTGCGTATAACTGGAGGGGAAACTGGGGAGGCTTTTAGTATTTTTGCAACAGATGAAGATGTAAGACGTGCCATGAGTTCTTCAGGAGGGCTTATCAAGGATTCATTTGTAGAGCTCTTTCTTAGTAGCAAGGCAGAAATGCAGAAAACTATAGAAACAAAAGAAATGATCACACAGGAACGGGGCAACCAAGATCTGGGAGACCAGGGGCTGGCAGTCTACCTAATTTTGTTAGGGCTATTCAGGAAGAAGCAAGTAGCTCTGGATATCAAGATGCTGAGTTTCATACCACTGACACAGGATGTGGTAATTTAAAGCCAAGAAGCACACAGCCAGTGAGAGCCAAAAATCCTTATTTCTACAGGGTCTGCCTCATCTAGTAAATGAAGACGAAGTACATGTTACCCCCAGCCTCCCACTGGTTTGTGTGTGGAGTCATTTTCTTAAAACTTCCCGATGGCTGAAATAATGATGATGCATAGTAAACTTTGCTTCGTGTATTGATACTTCAGGAGGTCTTCAATATCATAAAAGTTTTGTGGGTTCAAGATTTACAGAATGCAAAGCTCAAAACCACAGTGGATTCACTGTGGTGGTAAGTAGGATGAAGTTCCTATGAGAACTGAAGAACATTCTCCACCAAGAGGAGCTAATGACAGACCGTCTCTAAAACGGTCTCATTCAAAATCTCCCAAGAACACTTTCTCATTCCTGTTGGACATCATGTTCACTTAAAAAACCTATCTCTAAGTATCAGCAAAAGAGTTTTAAGAAATTTCTTTAGAGATACTGATCCGACTCATGAACAGGTTACATTATTATATAAAAATGAAAAAAGAACAAGATATACCTTGGTGATGTGCAAAACTCTGACTTCTATACTGCTTTGGCCTTACATAAAACTATTGTACAGTATCGTCTAATTCATACTGATCAAATTTCTAGAAAAAGAGTGCTGAGATTAATGGAATATTGTGAAACAAAAAGACCAGGGTCAATAAAGAAAGAGAGGCCTGGACACGTTTCACAAAAACATTCAAGAAGGCTACTCTGGCCAGAAGCTGTGCACATACATAAGGCATTTTCCATTTGATGTCAGAAAAGCTGAAGTGCAAACGTTCTTTGCAGACTTTTCTCTTGCAGAGCGTGACATTTACTTGCTTTACGATGGCAAGGGGGTTGGTTTGGGAGAAGCATTGGTGAAATTCAGATTACAAGAACAGGCCATGAAAGCTGAAATTTTAAACTGGCGAAGATTCTTGGGGACAGAGGTTTTGTTAAGATATATCTGAGGCACAAATGCAGGAGTTCGGTATAAATTTTTCCTTGCTGTCCATTGAGAAAATGCAAGACCGTTCACAGTCACATGATAGAGATGACCATTCCCATTCATATGTTTCAAAAGAGCCACCAGTATACTATGTTGGCCCTTCTGAAAATTTCAGACATCAGCTAGAGGACATGAGGAAGCTGGACAACTTCAAGTATCCCCAGGGAGATTTCAGACAGCCTGACAGGTGCCCTCTGGAAGACTTCGGGCACTCCCTGGAAGACTTCAGGCACCCTCAGGAGGAGCACTTAAGGTGGCCTCCTGAGGAAGACTTCAGGCACCCTAGGGAAGAAGAATGGTGGCAGCCTCCTGAGGAAGACTGGAGGCGGCCACTCAAGGAAGATTTCAGACGGCCTCCCACGGACGACTAGAGGCAGCCTCCTAAGGGAGACTTTAGGCGACCACCTCAGGAGGCGACCACCTCAGGAGGCAACCACCTCAGGAGGCGACCACCTGAGGCAGACTTTAGGCAGCCCCCCAGGAGGACTTCAGGCATTCCCCTGAGGGAGACTTTAAGCAGTCATCCCAAGAGCATTACAGACATCGGCCCCAGGAGCACTTCCGGTGGCCACCCCAAAAGCATTTCAAGTGCCTGAGAGGAAGATTTCAGGACGCCACTGGAGGAAGACTTCAGGGGCTATTCCAGTGAAGACTTTAGGCACCATCCTGATGAGGACTTTACGAACCCCTGGAGGAACACTTCAGATGCCCTTCTGATGCAGACTTCAGGCAGCTCCCTGAGGAAGACCTCCGGGGTGCTCTGGAGGAGGACCTCAGGGGTGCTCTGGAGGAGGACCTCAGACTTCCTGATAATTTTAGACCTCTTGGTGAGTTTAGGAGCCCACCTGATGATTTTAGAAATCAATGCCCTTTTGTGAGTTTTTGTCACCCAGAAGGTGGCAAGTTTGATTTTGGAAAGCATAAAATGGGGGGTTTCCTGAGGGGAGATTTATGCCTGATCCAAAATTAAATTGTGGTTCAGAAGATAAGGAATCTTCCATTTAAAGCTAATGTTAATGAAATTTTAGGCTGTTTTCACGGCTATAAAGTCATACCAGATTCTGTTTCAATACAGTATAAGAAAGAATTAACTATAGGGGAAGCCATTGATACTATGATAAACTCTAAAGCCATTAAAGATTTAAATCATAGGCCACCTGGCCCAGGAAAAGTTAATTTTGCTCTAGAGAGCATTTCTAAATTCAGAGATACCTTCCCAAAGTACTGATGGCAGTAAGATGCACTTTTTTTTTTAAAGTGTTTTTAATTATCTAACGAAAAGAAACATTTTAATTTGACCTGTGAATAGAACACATGTAAATAGTAGGTTAACCTGGTTTTCTTTCGCTTGTGAATCGCCATTCACTTTTTCTAACTTAAAATTACATATGCTATTTTTTGACAGTGGGAGAAGGAACTAATTTCTTGAGTTCATTCTGGTTGATGCATTGGGTGCACCTCAAGATTTGCGTAAAGCAGAGTTGTATTTGGGGAAGATCAATTTTATTTTCACTTGTGTTTCCATTCTGTGGTCTACGTCTTTTACTCAAACTGTGTAAGGAAATGGTCAGTGACAATTGTCCAGGTGTGGCATTTTCACTGCTCCCTGCCTGCAGACCTAATGTCTTCTTCCCCTTCTGGGATATCACTGTTAAGCCTTTTATTAAATACATGATAGTTCAAAATGAATAGACTGTGAACCTGAAATTTACTTAGGAAAAAAACTCAGGGGATTCTTAAAGCTGCCATGTTCATAACTTTGCAAAATTTTATAAAAACAAAAAATTGCAACTGAAAAGAAAAATATCTCTCTACTATAATGGAAAGAGTTCTAGCAGGTCACCCCTTTTACCAAATGTTCAAACTCAACAAACCCAATATTAGAACCATTTTGTGCCTCTTACATGATACAGGAGGAGCCGTGTTGGTGCAGTGGTTAAAGAGCTCGGCTGCTAACCAAAAGGTCAGTGGTTCGAACCCACCCGCCACTCTATGGGAGAAGGATGTGGCAGTCTGCTTTCCTAAAGATTTACAGCCTTGGAAACCAATTCTATTCTCTCCTGTAGGGTCATATGAGTCAGAATCAATTCGCTGGCAGTTGGGTTTAAGAATGTGATACAACTAAGGACCCAACACCTCCTATATCATAGTATTGCTAAATGACTTATAAGGAAACGAGATAAATCTATAATGCGGGACATTCTACAAAACAACTGGTCTGGAATCTTAAATTTAGTGTTATGGAGAAAAAAGACAGGGATTTAGTCTAGATTATAGAGACATAGCCAAATGCAATGATTGAATCTTGACTGAATACGGAATAGAAAAAAGGAGGGGGGCTAAAAGAGACATTTTTGAGATAACCGAAGATGTATAGTAGGTATTACTGAATTAATATTAATGTTCTTAGGAGTGATTCACGTAGAATATATTCTTAGGAGATGCACACTGAAGTATTTAGGGGTCAAGTATCATGATGTCTACAGCTTACTTTCAAGTGGTTCAGAAAAGAATTGTGTATACAGCATGTGTATATGCATATATGTGTTATATAAAGAACTAAAGCTAATGTGGCAGAATGATGACAACTGGTGCATCTGGGTAAAGTGCATATACGTATTCATTATAGTATTCTGTCAAAGTGTCTACAGATTTGCCTTTTTTTTGTTTTTAATAAAAAGGAGAAAAAGGCTGTTGCTAATTAAGTTTACAATTGCTAGGTTATACAGGTTACTTTTCAGTTGGACTTAGAGCCTTCTCCAAAAGGAGAGGATATGGTGAGCAATGTTTCCCAAACTGATTTAACAAAGAAACCACCTATCCTAAGGAACACACTTTCAAAAAAGACATAGAAATAAAGAAATGATGAATTCTTTTATAACTTCTCAAACTGCAATCCCTAAGACAAATGAATAAGGAGCTCCTTACTGAGCTTTCCCATTCATCCATTCATTCGCCGTTCATTATGTATGTTACTATGTACCAGAAACTATCCTCTACTCTGGGGATACAAAGACATAAATAAGATATAATCCCCACTATTTTCTTTTTTATTATCTGCTAGTGGAGGAGACGGACAAGGAAACCCATAACCATGGTTGTACTGGTTAAGTGTTATGCTAACCAAAAAAAACTAAACCCATTTGCCATCGAGTCAATTCCGACTCACAGCGGTCCTATTAGACAGAGTAGAACTGCCCCTTAGGGTTTCCGACGGGCGGCTGGTGGATTCAAACTGCCAACCTTTTGGTCAGCAGCTGAGCTCTTAACCACTATGCCACCAGTGTTATGCAAGTGGCTACTAAATTATATCGGGAAGGAGAAGGTCAGAAAAATGCTCCCGGGAAGAGAAGGTGACTCTAGAATACAGTCATGAAAAAAGAACACTGAAAAGGGAAAAACATAAATGAAGATAAAGGGGCATAACAGGGGAAACACATTTGGGAACCTAAAGGCAGTTAGGTATGGCTGGAATGAAGGGTGTATTTATATATACATAGCAAAAACAAGAGAGGAGGCTAGTAAAACAGATGGGGGTAAGATCACAAAGGGCTTTCTGTGCTATGCTTAGGGGCCGCACCGCATTCTGAAAGCCACGACATTAAAGAAATGGTCCAGGACCTCAGATTTCATGTGGCTCAACTAGTGGGTATCAATCAAAACAAATTCATTCCTCCTCAAAATTCATGACTCCAGAATAAGATCTGACTTTTTTTTTAGTATCTAGACCTAAGTTCTTTAAAGGGAAGAACTTCTCTGGATGAACTGAATATGACTCTGTATGGAGAATCCCATTTGGTTATTAAAAGTCGAGTGTCTACACCTTACAAAGAGTGTGCTTTTCCTCTACCTGAAGCAGCAGAAGGAACACCATTTCTTCCAAACCCCGGAAGAGCGAGCAGATGGAATGACGATGTCAAGAGACAAAAATGGAGACTACTGACCACGGCCAGGAAGAGCTGGGGGAAGGAGGTACAGTTGGACAACTGAGTCAGCAAAGGTGCTTGCTGCTTAGTGTTCAGGGTGGGACCGCTGGGCCAGGTTTTATTTCCATGGATTTACTCACATCAAGTATCTTTGTTCTGAACATTCCACAGAGACTACACAATGTGTGATTTCTAACAGGGGCAAGAGCAAGCTGTTGGCTACTCACACGATGCACTGGGGAATACTAAGGCTCATGGTAGTGGGCACACATGGCAGTGGGCACACGGTGACACACATGTAAGAAATAAAACTAAAGCTGGTTTATTTAACAGGCAAAGAATTTTTTGGCAAAAAGATTTACACCCTTTGGCACATCTATTTAAATATCCTGGAGCAAGTGTGTGACAGTTTTTACACAAAAGGTGTTTGGAGAAAACTGTCACACTGGGGTGGGGTGGGGGGGTGCATTAATTAGCAGACTAAAGAATTTCCCCAAAAAAATTCTTTTGGGGGGAAAGTTTCATATGATTTTTGATTTTACTAGTTCCACCCATTTGAAGCAGAAAACCACCAGAAGTCAAATCATAAGTTATGTTTTTTATCCTCTAATTATTATTTTTAAAAAAACCCAAGTGGTAAAAATTAACAGCTATGAAGTACCCTATCAACATTTCCACTGACCTGCTGGCCTATTATCTGTTAAATTATTAAACTGAACATGAGGTTAGAGGTGAAAATGCTGCCTAAACAGATATTAACCAGGGAGGAGCCTTTGGCAACCACTTAACCCAATCTAGGCTTCAGCAGTTTTGTTTCCCCCCAAATTCTTAATAACACGATCAGTTCCCAACCTCCAGAAGTACCAATATCCAGGCTCACACCACTGCTGAAAGGGGCCCAGCAAACAAGGACTCCCAAATCTTACGCTGTATAAACACAAACTTTCTGCCACTGTTTGCATTTCATGCCTGCATCTAGAAATGTGATTATCCACCAAAACAAACCCTGCTCCGGCCCTGGGGGGAGGGGAGGCATCAGCATGGTGGAGACACCTTACTGATGGGAACGTGCTAGAGGTAAATGGCCACAGAGCCTACCTGGAGGTAAATGGCTACAGAGCTGTATGCTCGCAGGAGCTGAGGCTTCTCAGTACAACAGGTGTTCCTGCATAAGCCTCCGCCCACCTCCCCAGGCCAGCCCACCTCCTTCTGCTCTCCAGGGCCGCCAGGCAGAGCCCTGGTGGCGCAGTAATTAAAGCACTCGGCTGCGGACCAAAACGTCAGCAGTTTGAACCCACCAGCCGCTCCACAGGAGACAGATGTAGCCATCTGCTTCTTTAAAGATTACAGCCTTGGAAACCCTATGGGGCAGTTCTACTCTATCCTATAGGGTCCCTATAGAGTAAGAATCGACTCAAGGGCAACAGGTTCAGCCTCCTGCCCCTGCTGATAGTACTCCTCTCTACGAATACTCTCTGGTGACACGTGCTCACGATGAACTTTAATGTCACTTTCCATAGCTTTTCCTGACATCGCCCTACTCCCAAGATCAGAACTGTCTACTCCCATTTGGAGGCTCTTTCCAAACTGATACATAATCCATGACACCTGTAAATCTGAGCATGTCTCTCCATTCCGGCAGGCTGTAAACTCCACAAGAGTATCTTATCCTTCTTTTCATCTACAATGTCTGATAAATAGTAGGCATTTAACCAGTTATTAAATTAATGAATTACAGCTCAGCACACGGGCATGAGTTCATGGCCCTTTGGTAGAGGTGCCCTGTTCTCTCAAGTTAGGAGAGAAGGATACTGGGGTGGGGGGATGGAAACCACACAAGGAAGATTCTCTAAGCCAGAAAAAGGCAAAGTGAAGCCAATGCTTTACCAAATGTGCTGCTTTAAGTGTAAATTGGTAAACTGGTAAACCCTTTGGGAAAACCATTTGCAAATTCAACAATGAGCCAAAAAACAAAAAACTATATGCATATAGGGTCGCAATGAGTCGGGATCGACTCGATGGCAGTGGGTTATATATATATATACACACACACAGACACACACACCCCTCTATCTAGCAATTTCAAGGAAAGCATCCCAAATGAGGCTATTCTATGCACGAAGTTTTTTATTATTTCTAAAAGCAAAAACTTGGAAAACAACTCAAAACCAACAATAAAGTAACAGGTAAGTAAACTGTTACACATATACTTGCCAGAGTCTTACACAGCTTTACAAGTTATGAAACCTTATGTAGAACACTCAGTATAGACAATCACACTCAAACAACATGAAAAATGTTCTGTTATACTTTACTATGATCACTTTTGCCAAGGGATAACCACGTGCATGAGGCAAAAAAAGATAGAAGCAAATTTACTGATATTGCTAAGGGAAAGCCTTAAACCAAAACCCAAACTCGTTGCCATTGGAGTCAATTCTGACTCATAATGATCCTACAGGACAGAGTGGAGCTGCCCCATAGGGTTTCCAAGGACTAACTGGTGGATTTGAACTGCTGACCTTTTGGTTAGCAGCCGACCTCTTCCTCTGTTTTTCCAATTTTCTCTACAAGAGTTATACTTTTCTGATGATAGGGGAAAAAATAAAGGACTCTGCCAGTGAAACTGAATTTACCTGATATGATAAACATTAATAAATCATTAATAGAACAAAACATTTCCAATTCAACTCTTCAATCCTCGGGCTTATGGGCAGAGCGGGGTGGGTGGTGACGCGTGAGGTACATATAGTGTCCTAAACAACGTAGCTGCCGTATTTCAATTATCCCCATATCAATACAACACAGGAAACTAAGCAATCATTAGGAAAAAAAAATGTACGTTTTAGAAGTAGCCATTATTTACTTAATTAAAAAAAATCAGACTGTGTAACAATGTACAGTATATTGCCTTTGTGTTAAAGAAAAAGTAAAATATATGCATAAATCAGTTTTAGAAATTGTACATCAAAATGTTAATAGTGTTTATCTTTTCTCTGCTTAGTAGAATTAAGAATAATCTGTACTTTCTTCTCTTTGTCACAATGCAGCATTTCCGTGTTCATCAGAAAAACCCTTGTTTGATGATAAAAGGTCTATATTTGCAGTGGGAAAAGCTTTTATATGGCCTTTCTCACCACAGTCTTGTAATTCCCACCAAATGATTGGGTAGGGCTATGCAAATAAGGTGATTGTGGCTCACCAAGGGGACTGGACAGCTTGCCAATAATGCAAATAAGGTGCATGGCACCCTTGCGGTGGTGAGACCATGGAAATAAGATGTATGGAACCCAATGAGGGGACTGGTCAGTTTTGCCATCCTGCTAGGCTTAAAATGAGGCATCCCAGAGGTGGAAAAGGGGGGCTCTCACTACATCAAGAAGAAGAGATGAGAGCAAAGCATATGCTTTGGACCTGGGGGCTCCTGCACTGAGAATCTCCTAGACCCAGGAGACAGAGATAGACAGAGCTATAATACCAGGGACAGTGCAAGATGTTGAGAAGCGGCAGCAGAGAAACAGAGGAAAAAGAACCAGGCTTCCTGGCCCACAGAGCAAGGTAGTTACAGTGGGTGAGCCAATCCACGAAGCAAGACAGCTGAGAGCCTTCAGGCACTTGTCAACGAAGCTAGGCTTACCAACCCACTGGGCCAAAGAGCTGTGCCTTCAGGTAAGAGGCCTTCTGGCAGAGTGGCGTGCCCTGGGGCACTTGTTGGTGGAGTTAAAAAGCTTTCTAACACTTGGCCAAGCAGGGCAGAGGCCTGGCTGAGAGGCTCAGGTCAGAGCTGTCCTGACTGAAGAACTGTATCCTGAGTCATTCCCAGTCCTGAATAAACCCCATAACTGTGAGTATGGTCTCTGAGTTCTCTGTGGCCACTGTAACAAATTACTGAACCCAGCAGAGAAGTATAGAGTAGGAGGGACAGCTGGTATCAGAATTGGTAAAAAGGTTGGAGGGTGGGGTAGAGATCAGCCTTGGGCTGCTGATGCTGATGATGAATCTCCTCCCCCACCACACCAGTTTTATAATGCCCTAATAGTGAAACACCTTGTGATAAACAAATCTTTTTGAACTGACTGACCCAAAGTTTCCAGAATGATTATAAACTCCCTTTTGACACAACAACTATTTAATACCAGGAATGCTGTCTTAGGATATGATCTTTCCTTTCATTTATAAATAATGATAATATACATTTTTATAATGGGAAGAAAAGCACGCAAACACAACCAAGGTTTTGCCTTAATAAGGGTTTTCCCTCTCTCTATTGGTTCCAGACGCAAATAATTTCCCCCATCTCAAAACTTTATTCTACTTTCACCTACCCCAAAGTGAGTCATAATTATCCTAAAACTTCTGATGCTTCTAGTTGTAACTGTTAGAAGCCAACTATCAAGCAAGTTTCCTCTAGCTCATCTACACTCCAAAAGTATTCTTCCACAGGCAGTTCTGTGGTCTCCCTCCTGATCCTCTTTTGGAAAGAAGATTATTATTCTCCATGTCCTGTGGGGATAATATATTATAATCATATTATTTTTAGCCTGTAAGATTATAACAGATTTAATGGGGTTACCTACTCTTTGGGAATTAAATGTTTCCAGAAAGCATAATTCTGGCTGATATTAACACCCAAACTGTGAAATGCATGAAATCAGAGCCGTGACTTCAATAAAAAGGCAAAAATTACCTGAGAAAGCACCTGAAAAGTTCTTGCCTTCAAGGCATAAACACCAGAACAAGGTCTTCCTTTAATACCCAGAGGGTATGATACTCTTCTTCAACTTGTCTTTTGCAAAACATCAAATTACGGTTCCGGGCCAGGCAGAACACTGAATTATTTTTCTGTCATCTACTATATCAAGCATAAAATTTTCTTTTTTAGCTAACTGATATTCACATATTGAAGCAAGTCAAGATCCACAAATTCACAGGAACAGAAAGGCCAACCTACTCTACAAGGGAGTGTTGGAATGGTGCAATGATACGTCAAAACTTATAAGACTCAACTCTGAACATTAAAGACAAGTTCTTCTTACAGATTACATATATGAGAAGGAAAAATGAATACTTGCAATGGAGAGACAAGACAGGCACCACTTCACCAAGGGATCAAACTGGGTAGTCACTAACACTGGAACTAGCTAACATTACCTCCAGAATATTCTTTCCAAAAACTTGTAACCTAAATTCAACCAAGTTTTTAGAATGATCTTCCAATGTACAAAAATATAAGGGACTGAGGAACACATTAAAGTGATAACAGCAAGTTCCAGGATGTCAGACATTCTACGAGACATCAGGCCTGGATTCTAACTTACTAAAATGGGAGAAAAAATGAGAACGTTGCTATAGATCAAAGAGGTACAACCAAATACAACATGTGATTTGGGCGGGAAGGGACAGCTATAAAAAAAACATTTTGAGTACTACGGGGGAAATCTAAATATAAACTAGGTATTAGAAGAGATTATAGAATTACTGTTAATTTTCTTAGTTATAATCTTAGTGTTAAGGATCCATAGGAGACTACCCTTATTTTTTTTTTAATAGTTTTGATTGTGCTTTAAGTGAAAGTTTACAAATCAAGTCTCTCACATATAAACTTATATATACCTTACTACATACTCCCATTTACTCTCCCCCTAATGAGTCAGCCCGCTCCCTCCTTCCAGTCTCTCGTGACCGTTTTGCCAGTTTCTAACCCCCTCTACCCTCCCATCTCCCCTCTAGACAGGAGATGCCAACACAGTCTCAAGTGTCCACCTGATACAAGTAGCTTACTCCTCATCAGCATCTCTCTCCAACCCATTGTCCAGTCCAATCCATGTCTGATAAGTTGTCTTCTGGAATGGTTCCCGTCCTGGGCCAACAGAAGGTTTGGGGACCATGACCGCTGGGATTCTTCTAGTCTCAGTCAGACCATTAAGTCTGGTCTTTTCATGAGAATTTGGGGTCTGTATCCCACTGTTCTCCTGGCTCCCTCAGGGGTTCTCTGTTGTGCTTCCTGTCAGGGCAGTCATTGGTTGTGGCCGGGCACCATCTATTTCTTCTGGTCTCAGGATGATGTAAACCTCTAGTTCATGTGGCCCTTTCTGTCTCTTGAGCTCAAAATTATCTTGTGAGTTTGGTGTTCTTCATTCTCCTTTGATCCAGGTGGGTTGAGACCAATTGATGCATCTTAGATGGCCGCTTGTTAGCATTTAAGACCCCAGACGCCACACTTCAAAGTGGACTACACTTATTTTTTAAGAGCTACATGCTAAAGTATGTACGGGTTAAACGTCATGATATCAACCCACAATTTAATTTCAAATGGCTCAAGGAAAAGAAATACAGAGAGCCAGAGTTAAAGCAAATACAGTAAAATTATAATAAATGTTGACTCTAGATGGAGGCTTATGTATTCACTGAGCTATTTTAACTTTATGTTTGAATTTTTTTTATAATAAAAAGTTGGGGGAGATGTTTTAGTATGGCTGCCAACTAAAGCTAAATCAAAGTATACTAATACTATACTAAGGAGCCTGTAAATGAGTCAAGAATTATAAGATAGGGAGCAAATACCCTAGCAATGTTCATGCAAGAAGTTAAATCATCCAGTGGCTATCCTATGCCCCCCCCCCAAAATCATTATTTGGTTTTTGGGATCAAGACTTACATTTACTCTACCTATAATTCCATAGGAGAATTTTTTTTTTTAATTATAAATAAATCTTTCTGTTGCTCCTTCACTTAAAGTCTTTGAATGGCTTTCCACTGCCTTCAAGGCCAAGTCCAAATTCCTCATGCTTAGTATGTCTTAGATGAGTCCATAAAACCTGGCTCCCTGCCTCTGCAATTTCAGTTCTTGCCACTCCCCAACTCGAACCACACCGGCTACTAGCAATTCTCTGGAACCACCCAAACTCCTATTGCCTGGAACTGAAGGCAAAATCCTCAGGATTTAGAAAAGGAAAAATCCCCAGTAAGACCTTCTTATCGTAACAAAAGCAAGAACTGAGGAAGGGAAGGGAAAGGCGTGAGAGAGAAGGGTAAGGGAAAAGATTCAAGTTAAGACAAAATCCTGCCATGCCCTACCCACCCTGCCTTTACTTGTAGCATCCCTGGGGCTGGCTTGCACTGTGGCCCTCTTCAGTTACACTTCTCCGGGGCTCACCAAAAGAAAAAATTAATTTCAGACAAAAATCAATTCCCAGGCCTGCATATCCCACAATCAAACAAAATAACTAAAAAGGCTAAGAGGTAAAATTCAGTTAGACCAAAGACCTTCTGATACTGATCCTGTGCTCGCAACTATACAGCACAGATACGCAACAAAAATTAAATTAAGGTGTTCTGTAATAGATTTAGTACTTTATTTTTAAATGTTAACAAGGTTGCCAGAGGGAGTAAGTTTATCAAGGGATAAGAATCATAGCAGGGCCTCCTAGGTCACTCAGAGGCCAATTAACATTTCCCACAACGCCCAACAACAGACTCTCTGGGTGTTCAAAGTTGCTTAGAACCCTGTGGATTTATGAGCAGATGTCTCAACCCAAAACCCTATTAGGACCAATGCACTAGGGGTTCAGGTACAGGAAGGCAAAACCTGAGCTATAACTACCTGAGCAAAATTTAGTACGTTTGTGTTTTGCTTTGTTTCCTCTGCTGCCTTAAGATCCAAAACCTAAGGCGGCTATTTGACTTTTCGTCTCTCTTCTCACCTTGGTTTTCCCTTCTCACTGTTATTTTTAAAATCAGCTAATGCCTAACGTTTGTAAACTGTCAGTAGCCATCTGTGCTTTTCACAGTTAGATCACCGTTAAAAAGGAGCATAATCTCCTGCTCTAGACTTTACTTCAACAACCTGGCAAATCACTAAAAGGGCAGGTGATTTCATCTTTAGAGCTGGGTCGCTGCACTATCAGGCAAATACATGCCACCCTAACAGAAAAAAACATCACTCTTGAATACAAATGAATGTGGGCCCTGAATCTTCAGGTTAGTTTTTATTACTGCCTCTGCCCCTATATCCCAGCCCTGGGCCCCTAAGCAAAGCCTCTCAGATCCCTGCTCATAACTCGTAAACTAACAAATCCTTAAGGGATTAAAATACTATCAGGTTAAAAGTGAATGTTTAAATACACACACATCTATATAGTGAAAGTTACAGGAAGAGCTATTAACTGTATTAAAATAAAAGAAAATTCACCTAAAAGGGAAAAAAGATCAGATAGCACCAGCTACAACCTACTCAAGCCACCTCTCTAAATGAATCCACAGAGTTGAAGTGTCTTTTGCTAATTTGTACTTAGAGCATAGCACACTCAAGAAAATGATGCTCACGGCAGGACGTTAATACTGACTACTTTTATGAGATTATGTCTGCATTTGTGCTAATTTATGCTGGAAGCAGTAATAGAAGCAGACATGAAGCTAATCTATTGACTGAAGACTGCACTAACGTTGTTGAAAATCAGAGAAGGATGAAAAGAGTACCTTCAAGACCCAGCTCGAGAAGGACCTACCAACTGATCTATTCCTTCTCTTATGGACACCACTTTCAGCACTTAGGTGAGTGGTGGCTGTGAAGTCTGTGAAGGCCCACAGCACTAGGAATAGAGCAGACATGGACAACCTGCTTGGAAGCTGGCTGATAGAAGGAGAGGCACAACCAGAGCAGATGACAGTGAACCACCTATCCTGGCCCATCTTGGGTGGGGAGAATGGGGAAAAGTTTTCACGATTTAAAAAAACAAGACTAAATGGCATTTACACTCTGTGTTTAAGATGACTAGTATCTGCTGTTTTCCAGTAAGTGGGTAATGAATGGGAGTCACCCTGAGAAGGAAGAATGACTTCTGCATTTCTCTACCTATATAAAATCATAATCATTTCAGAATTACGGGACTGGGACATTCCAATACTACCCTAAGAGATGTCTGGGCTTATTTTCGAAAAGGCATTATGTTTTTGCTGACTTCTTTGCTCCCTGGGGTACTTCTGCAGCCTTTTCGGAGGAACTTTAGTGTATTAGCCAGAGACCTCTATGACTTTTTACTGCCGTCGAGTGGAGCAGAGGCTGAAAAGGGAACCACAGGGCCCAAAGCTGTCAACAACCACACTACCTATAGTGCAGAGATGATTTACACCCTAACTGAAGTATAAGCTCTTTTTGAGTATGACAAGTCTCAAAGCAACGACCCCCTCAACACACACACAAAGTCTGGCCCTAAAAATCGCCCCACAGACACTGAACCTGATAAAATGTTTGATAATCATCTACCTCAACCCATCTCCCACTATCTCCTTCTTCCCCTCTGTGCAAGTACCACTCCCTCATCCCAGCTTCCCTCAAAGCAGCATTGCCAGACAGCACTATTCTTTATTCCACTGACAACTTTTGCATTGGCTAAGGTACTGACGCCTTTGCATTACAGTGCCGGTGAAGAATATTGAATATACCACGGATTGCCAAAAGAACCAACAAATCTGTCTTGGAAGAAGTACAGCCAGAATGCTCCTTAGAGGCAAGGGTGGCAAGACATGGTCTCACATACTTTGGACATGTTATCAGGAAGGATCAGTCCCTGGAGAAGGACATCATGCCTGGTAAAGTAGAGGGCCAGCGAGATGGACTGACACAGTGGCTGCAACAATGGGCTCAAGCGTAACAATCATGAGGATGGCGCAGGACCGGGAAGTGTTTCGTTCTGTCGCACATACGATCACTATGAGTCGGAACTAACTTGATGGTGCCTGACAACAACAACAACAAGGTATACTATGTATTACTTTTATTTTTTGTTCCTTTTCCCACCATTTAGACTGTAAACACTCCAACCTCTGATCTCGGATGATAGCCGCAAATGTTTGTTGGTGATTATATTAAAAGGACATTTCTTAAGAACAATGTCATCTGATTCTCTGGTGAAATGAAGAAGTTAATTCCACTCAATCTATTTCTGATTGCTGAACTTGAATTGTCTGCATAGGGAAAGAGGGGAAACTTCTTCTTATGCAGCTGAATAGCTGAAACCAAAATTACATAATCAGAACGTAACACAAAATAAGGGGCATACCCTTCAAAATCACATATATTCTTGGTTAATGTGACAGGTGAAATATCTTCTAAATCATATGTTAGCATGTGCTCTAAAAGATATATTCCACCTTAGGAAACAAAGTAAACATTTTATTTCTTCAGGGCAGCGGTGAATGGCAAGGTGGAGAATCAGATGACACTGGAAGTGGGCCTAGATCTCACTCCTGATCAGACAGATACAGCCTAGGGCTCCTTAAAAAATGAAGGTCAGCTTGGTTACTAATTTCCCAAAGACAGCCTGAGGGACTCAGGCACTCAAACAGGATTGGATGCCTATCACCGTGTTATTTATAGCCCAGAACAGGTGAACAATAATTTGGCTGGACAAGAGCTCAGGGCTTTCCCAAGTTTACTCACCTACTGTTCCAAGAATGTAGGTGCCTTCCTATTGTAAATAGCTAGGAGTTTCCCCACAAGCTGGGCAGCAGTCATGAGTTAAGTGGATACACTTACACGTGAGGGTGCTGTTGTTTTAAAGGCAAGCCTTATAAGGAGCTGGGTGTGAGATCCTGAAAAAACCTATAAAGCACACTTGATAAACTATATAATCAGAGCCCTGGGCACCATTCTTTGGGAAGAAGTGAGAATGGCACGTAACAAGGGCACACTCTTCTCAAACATCCTCCTGCACAAGCCTTAATGGCAAAGAAAACTAAGGGTTAAGGGGTTTCACTTAATTTCTATAAAGCAGGTATTATTATTATTCCCATTTTATAGAAAAACAAGCTGAGAATCAATCACCACTCTGATCTGACTTAAAAGTTCATGCTCTTTCCAGTTGGGCTTTTTATCTTTTGCCACTTAGACTTTTAATGAAAACTTTTATTTGTTCACCAGGTACTATTATAGTCTGAGCCTGAATTCCTTGCCTAAGCGGATGATTAAAACAAGTTCTCTGAGACATTCGGCTCAACTGAGTCTACATTTCCACTAAAAGCTCTCCCCACTTCCCCACTGTCATCATTCCAGAAGGTGAGCTACCCAGAGAACTTGGCTAAGACTCAGTAATCTATTGACCATAGTACTAGAGAGGTGGGTGTTATCCTTAGCTCAATTCCTAATTATTAGTGATTTTCATTAGAAAATTGAATTTCCTATCAAAATTTTTTCTTAGAAAATCATAACTACACTGGTCTTGGACTGAAAACATCTAAAATGAAATTAAGGTTAAAAAGGAAAACTCTACTAAGAGCTTGGAGATCTGTGATTTCCACAACCCACTTAAATATAAGCACTGTTATTGCTGTCACTGCCAAAGGGGCAAAAACTAAAAACTCCTCAGGGTTCCTAGGGCCCAAAGCAAAGTCCCCACTGAGCCCCCAGCTATATTTTAAGTCCTTGCCCACTAAATAATTACAGTGAAAACAAAAAAATCTAGGGCCAAAGCCCAAAGCTAACCGCAACCCAAAAGGAAAGCACAATGGATACTTCTGATCTTCCTTTTCAACTTTCATTACAGCTGATTGTTTTCGGCACTGCTGTGATGACGCAAGGCATTATGGGAAAAGACCTGAAAGGTCTACAAAACTAGACTAAACCAGGGATTCATCTTGAAAATAACCTCTTGCCTGTAATTTTCTTCTCCTCACATTTTTTCTTAATTGGAAGAAAAAAAAAAATTTTGTGTGCAATCGCCAGCCCTGAGGTAAACCTAAAACTTTTCATTCTCTTATCTTTCTCTGCCGCCACAGTCCAGAGCATTACTGAGCCTTGGCTATGATACTGAATGTGGTTAAACAAACAACACCTTGTTGACATGTCAACTAAGTCCTCAGTGGACTTGACTCCTGAACCCCAAAGAAGAGCCAAGTTTTCCCTCGGTGCACGCTGCTGCCATAAATTCTGCTATTATCACGCAAAGTGTGATCAGGAGATTTAGGAGATATGGCAAAGAAATGATTTTTTTTTACTATACCTGCTTTAAAGTGGCAGACAAACGTTACAGGACTTGCCCCAAGCTCAGCATTTTGTCAAACGAGCAATCTGTAAAATTATGTTCTTTAAAATACCTTTCAGTAAATACAACATATACTCTGTTTTGCTGAAGGAGGAATCTATTCTGACCTGATTGCTGACTTTAAGCTGTCACTTTTACATGTTTGCTATTTCGAATGAAAAAATAAGCTTATCCTTTGATTAAAAATGCCATGATATCATAAAATCCACCAATCATGTCAGCCAGGAAGTAAATCATCCAGCTACTTAATGTCACTGTCATCATTTTACTAGTGGCACAAATAAGCGAGATGGCTACATGTGCCGAAGAGCCACTTCAGCCAACTCTTAAAGCTTCCCAGACACAAAGACCATGATTATTCCGGAACACAAGGCTGAGTTATTGGGGTTTTCTGTTACAAAGAATTCCTCTTAGAAATACGACTCAGTAAAAGAGGTTTCTATTAATTATTCAAAGTAAAAGAAAAAAACCTGCATGTGAAAACTGTAACTTAATAAGGCTAAGAAAAAAAAAAAAAACGTTGCCACTGAGTCGACTCCAACTCCCGGACACCCCATGTGTTTCAGAGTAGAGCTGCACGCCACGGGGTTTCCAGGGGCTGTGATTTCTGGAAGGAGATCACCAGGCCTTTCTTCCTGTGCACCTCTGAGCAGATCTGAACCACCAACTTTTAGGTTAGTAGCTGAACACTTAGCTGTTTGTGCCACCCAGGGACACCTAACCCAAGGGATATTAAAGCTCTATACTTAAAATCCACTTAAGAGTCAAAAGTCCTACATGTAACCACAATCAGAATTAACACTCCCAAAGTTGCAGAACATTCTAGACAAAGCTCTCATAGCTCTCATTTTTATGCTGGAGGGCCCCAAGGCTCAGACCCTGGATCTCCCCATCTACACTATTGCCCTGGTGATCTCACCCGGTCTCATGACTTTAAATACCAAATATATGCTGAAGACACCTAAATTTATATGTCTAGCCCTTACTTTTACCCCAAACACCAGGTTTGTATACCAACCGCCAATTCAGCCTCTCAATTAGATGTCTTAACAGTCATCTCAAACTTAACTTGTCCTTGCTGCCCACAAACCTGCCCTACCTGCTATCTTCCCATCTCGGCTAATGGTAACCCCACCCTCTCACCCTCACCCCCGTGCAGTCCAGTTCTCACCTACGCAGCCAGACGCATCCTTTTAAAATAGAATTCAAATTATCTCATTTCTCTCTATTCAAATAAATTCTCCAAAGCAACTCTGCAGACTTACCTGACACATCAAAGCTTTCAGTAAGTCATAGCTATTATTATTTTATAAGGCTTTTATTTTAGAATAGTTTCAGATTTACAGAAAAGTTGCAAAGATAGCACAGACAGCTTCCATGCTACTGTTATTTTTATCCATACTATTATTCTGACTGTGAAGACAGGTAAACAATTTCTAAGCTCTGTTTAAGACCCATGACAGCGTTAGAGATTGTCGCTCTGGGAAAATCCCGATTTAAGCACATAAACACACTACGGCACATTAGGTGAACTCATGTTAAGATGTGTCAGGCAAGAGCAAGAGGCTAAGATGCTCATCAGACACCTAGCAGCTCTCTCTCCATGTTACCACCTCCAAAAGGAGCTTCAGCAGGTGCAAGGGGTGGCCCCTCATCTCACAGCACAAATCCAGTGGCTTCAAAAATTCCTGGTTTTTTTGTTTTGTTTTCTGGGACCCATCATAATACAGTATTTCCCAAGCAACCAGAAATGAAGAACCCTGAGGCCCCAACAGACTTGCATCTCAAAGCAGCAGGGATAGCAGCCACTGAGCTCCAAAGTTCAGACTCTGAGTGGACATCCAGAACGTCGTGGGCTGGCAAAGGTGGGGGAAAAAATGTTGGATCCAGGCCTGGATTCCCAGTGCTCACTGAACAACTAATTACTGGTCCCGTCCCCTCAGATCTGTTTGTCTCCTAGAAGCTGTCTACCCTAAAGGTAGCGTGAAGGTTATGCTTTTAAGTTTTACAAAACAGAAATTACGACTCGGAGGAGATAGCTAGGAAAGTGGGAAAACATCTGTTGTCCCATAAACCTCATGCAACTCACACTAACATTCAGATCCACTTTAAAGAGCTCCCCAAAACCTCATGTTTTCAGATAGTTCAGATCGTTCTTTAAGCTTTATTCTTGAAGAGGAAAAGAAGCATCCTCTGAACTGAAGCTGCAGTTAGAGTATTAAGGTGAAAAGCTTTGTACGAGATAAATGGGTAAGAAAGTGGCGGCAATTGCGTACGCAGAGAGATCTCGCCCCTTCGCTGGCCTGGGCTGCTGGTATAACAATTTTCTTTGACTCAGCACCTAAGAGGAACGATGGGAAGAGAGTACCATAAAAAGGTCGTGCATTGTTAATAAGAGCTTCGGCATCAAAACAGAATGATTTGGAAAACAGGAAAACGTCTGCAGGGTGAGAGAAAGAGTAGCAAACAGCTTAAATAATTTTTGGCAGTGCCAAACCATTCAGCAATGTCCATTCCGTCAGACTTCTAGCTGTTATCTTTTTCTCTTTTAGCTTTAGCCCTAATTCCGATCTCTTTATGCCCTTCCTACCTTAAGTTTCAAATGGTTATTTGTATTCTGAGTAGATTTCTGTGTTTATTTGCACCCATCATTTTAAAGAACTACAGTACATGTGTTCCACCACCAGCCTGTCAGTTTGTCATACTGTGGTGGCTTGCATGTTGCTGTGATGCTCAAAGTTACGCCATCGGTATTTCAAATACCAGCAGGGTCACCCACTGTGGACAGGTTTCAGCGAGGCTTCCAGACTGAGACAGACTAGGAAGAAAGGCCTGGCAATGTACTTCCAAAAATTAGCCCATGAAAACCCTGTGGCCATGACAGAATATTTTCCTGTATAGTGCTGGAAGATGAGTCCCCTAGGTAGGATAGCAACAATGGACTGACTCAAGTACGCCCAATCACGAGGATGGCACAGGGCCAGGCGGCATTTCATTCTGCTGAGTGGGAGCCGACTGGCCAGCAACTAACAATAACGCGTGTTAGATCACAACGAAGACAGACTGCAGCAGTGATGCTCTGGAGAAGTCTAAGGAAATACCACAGAGGCTGTAACTGCTACTACCACTTAGAAATCAAGAGTCTGTCTTCTCAACCCTAGCACAAATGACCTATGTTCCCAAGTCACAGAAGGCTAGCTAATGGTGGGGAGGGGAGTCCATTTACGCTTATATAACCATTTCAGGGTCCTACTATCTACCATCAAATTATCAGGCAAGGATGAAGCTGGAATACAGTCCAGTGGTCAAAGACAATGAACGACTTGAGTAACTCAAAATTCAATACCACTTCTCCGGTAATAAAACAAGCTAAGAAAACTAATCGTTCCCAACCAGTGACAGCTGGCAGAATCTGGAGACATTTATGGTTGTCATAGCTGGGTCGGGGGTGCAACTGGCATCTGGTTGGTAGAGGCCAGGGATGCTGGTAAACATCCTCCAATGCACAGGGCAGCCTCCTACAGCCAAGAATTATCAAACCCGAAATATTAATAGTGTCAAAGTTGAGAAACATTGCCTTAGACAAAGCATTTACCCTCTCTGTGCTAATACTTGCTTTTAAATTAACTCTTGATATCATTAGACAAAAAGTATATAGCAGTACAGGTAGTACCTGGATTATGAAGGTCTGTCTTATGGACAACTCCTACTAACCCTTTCATGTTATATAAATTTGCCCTCACTTTGAAATAAGTGAACCATTCCCTGCTTACAACAAATTCTTCACCACAATCGCCTTCGCTTGCTGCTGCATGGGTAGCTTTGAAATCACTGAAAAAGCTTCAAGCCTTTTCTTGCACTAAAAAAAAAAAAAAATCGCCGTCAAGTCGATTCCGACTCATAGCGACCCTATAGGACAGAGTAGAACTCCCCCTTAGAGTTTCCAAGGAACGCCTGGTGGATTCGAACTGCCGACATTTTGATTAGCAGCCATAGCACTTAACCACTATGCCACCAGGGTTTCCTTTCTTGCACTAAAGCAAGGCTAAGTAAGAACAATAGGCACCTGTTCCGACTCACCTACGAGTTTGATTTAAAGTTTATATTGGCGGGTTGACTTTTAGATTAATAAACAGATCATATTTCTTTTTCATTCCCTATTAAGCATTTCTTCCTTAATAAATGGGGCACAGACTAACAAACATCACCTTTTCTGCAACATAAGGAACAAAGCATATGTGCCAGATTTCTGCAAAGAAGCTTCTACGTCCGGCTAAGACGGAGTAGCCTGTAGCAGACCAGGGCTCCTTCAGAAAGCTACTAGAAAAGCCAGGTAAAATATCAAAAAAAAAAAAAAAAAAAGGGATTGGAGAGCTGCTGAGGCAACCAGGCCTTGAGGGGACAAAATCCTAGAGAAGGGTGAGCCCCTAAGAGATGAGCCAACACACTGCAGCTGTTTTTCCCTCAAGGCATTTGCCAATTCTGGGCACAAGGCACAGGCTGGGGAAGTAGGCAAACAGCGTGGGCATAAGACCACTGCCACTACTAAGAGGTAGAGAAACTGGCAGAGCTGCTGGCAGTATCTCAGGCCTGAAGAAATAAAAATAGAGACTTAAGAGGTCTGGATCCTTGTGAAAAGAATCGAGCCACTTTTCCCTTAAGATATTTGCAGAAACCCGCAGCTGCACAGGTCAGGATGCTAAGAACCCAGGCAGAATAGCCTCTGAGGAGCACGGCAGCATTCTCATCAATCTCATGTCCCGTGGAAACAAATGTTACAGTTCAGGACATGTTGTTGGGGAGAAGCCACGGTGAACCCCAGGTTCACAACTGGAATTCCCCAGGGCTACTCTCTAAAACGGAAACCAGAAGTAGATGGACCTTTACCAAAAGCACACCCCAGCCTTGCTCAGCTCAGTCCCCAATAGGATAAATAGCATCAGTCCCCATTCTATCTGTATCTAGTGGAAGATAAAAATCATCTAGAGCCACTATAATGTTTACATACAACATCCAGTTTTCAATCAAAACCACCAGGTATACCAAGAGACAGAACCAAATGACTATAAACAAAAGAAAAAATAGGCAATAGGAAAAGATCCACAGATGACCCAGGTACTGGAGTTATCTATCATTCATAGGCTTTAAAAATAACTATATTCAAGAAAAGGAACCCTGGTAGTGCAAAGAGTTTACACGTGACTATTACCCAAAAAGGTTGGCAGTTCAAACCCACCTATAGCAGCTCCATGGGAGAAAGCCCAGACAACCCACTTCCATAAAATTACAGCCAAGAAAACACTATGGGACAGTTCCACTCTGCCACGTGGGGTCACTTTGAGTTGAAATCAACTTAACAGCGCCCAACAACAGCATATTCAAGAAAATAAAGGGGAAAAAACAGAGAAAAATGGAGAATCTTACCAAAAAACTGGAATCTATAGAAAAAAAATTCTAGAACTGAGAAATACAGTAACTGAAATTAGGAATTTAATAGATGGGTTTAATATCAAATTACCCAATGCCGTCCAGTTGATTCCGACTCATACCGACCCTACAGGCCAGAGAAGAACTGCCCCATACAGTTTCCAAGGAGCGCCTGGCCGATTTGAATTGCACCATAAAAGAGAACTGGTGAGTACTGCATGTATATCCACATATACAATAGAGGACACAGCCATGGAAACTTTCTAGATGTAACCAAACACCTGATGGGGCTGAGTTGCTGGGTTTGAAGGTAAAGGACCATAGACTCGAGGAACATCTAGGTCAACTGGTACAACATAGTCCATAAAGACAATGTTCTACATCCTACTCAGGTGAGTAGCAACTGGGGTCTTAAAAGCTTACAAGTGGCCACCTTAGATACAACTACTAGTCGCTTTCTATACGGAGCAAAGAAGAGTAAAGAAAACAAAGGATTCAAGGAAGCCATTAGTCCAACTGACTAATGGACCACAGGAAACACAGCTTCCACTAGTCCGAGACCAGAAGAACTAGATGGTGCCTGGCTACCGCTACCAACCGCTCTGACTGGGATCACAATAGAACAGCCCACTTAAGAGTGGGAAAAAACATGTAGAACAAAAATCAAATTCATAAAAAAGACCAGATTTACTGGTTTGAGACTGGAGGAACCCCCAAGACTATGCCCTTGGGTGCCCTTCTAACTTGAAACTGAAGCCACTTTTGGAGATTACCTTTCAGCCGAATAATAGGTGGGCCTATAAAATAAACAATAATACCCATGAGAAGGGTGCTCCTTAGAACAGTTGGTCTTCTTCTATATGAGACCAAGAGGGCAACATCAGCCCAAGCGCAGAAAGGAGCAGGAAAACCAGACAAATGGAATTGGGGAACTCAGGGTGGTAACGGGGAGACTGATGTCACATTGCAGGGATTGCAACCAATGTCACGAAACAATTTGTGTATAGATTGTTGAAAGGGAAACAATTTGCTCTGTAAACCTTCACCTAAAGCACAATTTGAACAAAAAAAAGAGAGAACTGGTGAACTAGAAGTCAGGTCTATAGAAAATACCCAATCTGAAGTTCAGGGACAGGGGTGGGGAGAAAATAGATTTGTATTGAGCGTTAGCCCTAAAAAGTATCTTTTTTTTTAAGCCTGAAAAAGAATCTTGACAAAACAGTGTCTATGGTGTTACTCTTTGACAGTTATACAGTGTTTATATTATTTGATCATTTCCAGGACAGTATAATAATTTTTAAAATAATCTTTAGATTCTCAATACAGTAAAGGTGGAGAACTCAACAATTCTTAGCTCCCACATAGTCAATCTCAGAGTTAAAATGATCAATGCAGTAGTCAGCTTCAAATGGCTCCATTTCTGCCCTCATCTTCTGTATTTTTATAATTTTGTGGAGGTAAAAAATATTCTAGGGAAGATTCCCCACTCTTAAATCAATTTTGTCTGTAACCTATACTCCTTGAATACTTGCCTTCCCTTCTGCATATGACCAAGCCCAGTTCTTTCCTGGCAAGAATGGATACTTCCTCTGCTGTGAACTCTAGTTACCCTTCTCTCTTTAGCTGGCAACCAGTTAACTGAACATATGAGCTCAACTACCTTTTTTAAAAATTACACATATCTTAAAAAAAGCCAGAAGGAAATGGCACCAAAATGTTAATATTAGACTATCTTTGGGTTGTGAGATTTTAGGCTGTCTACGTTTTGCTATATTTTCCAAATTTTACATGCTGATTACTTTTCATAATGCAAAATAAACAAATGCTACTGGGGGGTGAGGGGAACCCCCAGCAGTAACGGACCTATAAAAACCAAACCAAACCCACTGCTGTCAAGTTGATTCCAACTCATATTGACCCTACAGGACAGAGTAGAAAACCCCGTAGGGCTTCCAAGGAGCAGCTGGTGGATTTGAACTGCCAACCTTTTGGTTAGCAGCCGAGCTCTTAAGCACTTCACCACCAGGGCTCCAACGGACCTATACGAAAACAAAAAACCAAACCTGTTGCCATCGAGTCAGTTCCAACTCATAGTGATGCTACAGAACACAGCAGAATTGCCCCATAGGGTTTCCAAGGAGCACCTGGTGGATTAAAACTGTGAACCTTTTGATTAACAGCTGTAATTCTTAACCACTACACCACCAGGGTTTCCCCAAATGACTCATTTCCCATCACACTCTGATTCTAGAGCTACCTCTTTTACCCTTGCTGTCCACCTCAAAGATGCATATAACCTGGTTCTTCCCTCAGCAGAACACCTTGACATCCCCACTTACCCTATGTTTGTTTGTAAGGAGGTATCAGGCAGTAACCCAAATGCTTTGAACCTATGCCCCTTGTCATCATGCCTTCTCACTATCTTCCACTTTTTCTCACCTGCCAAGATTTTTTTTAAAAACTTGTTCACTAATTCCTGGAAAAACACTACCTACCTAAACTAACACATTCAGAAGTAGAACAACTAAATAGACCCATAACAAAAAAAGAGATTGAAATGGTAATCCAAAAACTCCCAACAAAAAAAAGCCCTGGCCCGGACGGCTTCACTGCAGAGTTCTACCAAACTTTCAGAGAAGAGTTAACACCACTACCACTAAAGGTATTTCAAAGCATAGAAAATGACGGAATACTACCCAACTCATTCTATGATGCCACCATCTCCCTGATACCAAAACCAGGTAAAGACATTACAAAAAAAGAAAATTACAGACCTATATCCCTCAAGAACATAGATGCAAAAATCCTCAACAAAATTCTAGCCAATAGAATTCAACAACATATCAAAAAAATAATTCACCACGATCAAGTGGGATTTATACCAGGTATGCAAGGCTGGTTTAATATCAGAAAAACCATTAATATAATCCACCACATAAATAAAACAAAAGACAAAACCACATGATCTTATCAATTGATGCAGAAAAGGCATTTGACAAAGTCCAACACCCATTTATGATAAAAACTCTCACCAAAATAGGAATTGAAGGAAAATTCCTCAACATAATAAAGGGCATCTATGCAAAGCCAACAGTCAAAGCCAACAGTCAACATCACTCTAAATGGAGAGAGCCTGAAAGCATTTCCCTTGAGAACGGGAACCAGACAAGGATGCCCTTTATCACCGCTCTTATTCAACATCGTGCTAGAAGTCCTAGCCAGGGCAATTAGGCTAGACAAAGAAATAAAAGGCATCTGGATTGGCAAGGAGGAAGTAAAATTATCTCTATTTGCAGATGACATGATCTTATACACAGAAAACCCTAAGGAATCCTCCAGAAAACTATTGAAACTAATAGAAGAGTTCGGTAGAGTCTTAGGTAATAAAATAAACATACAAAAATCACTTGGATTCCTCTACATCAACAAAAAGAACATCGAAGAGGAAATAACCAAATCAATACCATTCACAGTAGCCCCCAAGAAGATAAAATACTTGGGAATAAATCTTACCAAGGATGTAAAAGACCTATACAAAGAAAACTACAAAGCTCTACTACAAGAAATTAAAAAGGACATACTTAAGTGGAAAAACATACCTTGCTCATGGATAGGAAGACTTAACATAGTAAAAATGTCTATTCTACCAAAAGCCACCTATACATACAATGCACTTCCGATCCAAATTCCAATGTCATTTTTTAAGGTGATAGAGAAACAAATCACCAATTTCATACAGAAGGGAAAGAAGCCTCAGATTAGCAAAGCATTACTGAAAAAGAAGAAGAAAGTGGGAGGCCTCACTCTACCTGATTTCAGAACCTATTATACAGCCACAGTAGTCAAAACAGCCTGGTACTGGTACAACAACAGGCACATAGACCAATGGAACAGAATTGAGAACCCAGACAGAAATTCATCCACGTATGAGCAGCTGATATTTGACAAAGGCCCAGTGTCAGTTAATTGGGGAAAAGATAGCCTTTTTAACAAATGGTGCTGGCATAACTGGATATCCATTTGCAAAAAAATGAAACAGGACCCATACCTCACATCATGCACAAAAACTAACTCCAAGTGGATCAAAGACCTAAACATAAAGACTAAAACGATAAAGATCATGGAAGAAAAAATAGGGACAACCTTAGGAGCCCTAATACAAGGCATAAACAGAATACAAAACATTACCAAAAATGACGAAGAGAAACCCAATAACTGGGAGCTCCTAAAAATCAAACACCTATGCTCATCTAAAGACTTCTCCAAAAGAGTAAAAAGACCACTTACAGACTGGGAAAGAATTTTCAGCTATGACATCTCCAACCAGCGCCTAATCTCTAAAATCTACATGATTCTGTCAAAACTCAACCACAAAAAGACAAACAACCCAATCAAGAAGTGGGCAAAGGATATGAACACACTTCACTAAAGAAGATATTCAGGCAGCCAACAGATACATGAGAAAATGCTCCCGATCATTAGCCATTAGAGAAATGCAAATTAAAACTACGATGAGATTCCATCTCACTCCAACAAGGCTGGCATTAATCCAAAAAACACAAAAGAATAAATGTTGGAGAGGCTGCGGAGAGATTGGAACTCTTATACACTGCTGGTGGGAATGTAAAATGGTACAACCACTTTGGAAATCTATCTGGCGTTATCTTAAACAGTTAGAAATAGAACTACCATACAACCCAGAAATCCCACTCCTCGGAATAGACCCTAGAGAAACAAGAGCCTTCACACAAACAGATATATGCACACCCATGTTTATTGCAGCTCTGTTTACAATAGCAAAAAGCTGGAAGCAACCAAGGTGTCCATCAACGGATGAACGGGTAAATAAATTGTGGTATATTCACACAATGGAATACTACGCATCGATAAAGAACAGTGACGAATCTGTGAAACGTTTCATAACATGGAGGAACCTGGAAGGCATTATGCTGAGTGAAATCAGTCAGAGGCAAAAGGACAAATATTGTATAAGACCACTATTATAAGATCTTCAGAAATAGTATAAACTGAGAAGAACACATACTTTTGTGGTTACGAGCGGGGGAGGGAGGGAGGGACAGAGAGGGTTTTTTACTGATTAATTAGCTGGTAAGAACTGCATTAGGTGAAGGGAAGGACAACACTCAATACATGGAAGGTCAGCTCAACTGGACTGGACTGGACCAAAAGCAAAGAAGTTTCCGGGATAAACTGAATACTTCAAAGGTCAGCAGAGCAAGGGCAGGAGTTTGGGAACCATGGTTTAAGGGGACTTCTAAGTCAATTGGCAAAATAATTCTATTATGAAAACATTCTGCATCCCACTTTGAAATGTGGCGTCTGGGGACTTAAAAGCTAACGAGCGGCCATCTAAGATGCATCAATTGGTCTCAACCCACCTGGAGCAAAGAAGAATGAAGAACACCAAGGTCACACGACAACTAAGAGCCCAAGAGACAAAAAGGGCCACATGAACCAGAGACCTACATCATCCTGAGACCAGAAGAACTTGTTGGTGCCCGGCCACAATCGATGACTGCCCTGACAGGGAGCACAATAGAGAACCCCTGAGGGAGCAGGAGATCAGTGGGATGCAGACCCCAAATTCTCATAAAAAGACCATACTTAATGGTCTGGATGTGACTAGAGGAATCCCGGCGGTCATGTTCCCCAAACCTTCTGTTGGCACAGGACAGGAACCATCCCCGAAGACAATTCATCAGACATGAAAGGGACTGGACAGTGGGTGGGAGAGAGATGCTGATGAAGAGTGAGCTAATTATATCAGGTGGACACTTGAGACTGTGTTGGCATCTCCTGTCTGGAGGGGAGATGGGAGGATAGAGAGAGTTGGAGGCTGCCAAAGTTTTCACGAAAGGAGAGACTGGAAGGGCTGACTCATTAGGGGGAGAGCAAGTGGGAGTAAGGAGTAAGATGTATATTAACTTATATGTGACAGACTGACTTGATTTGTAAACATTCACTTGAAGCTCAATAAAAGTTAATTAAAAAAAAAGTAAACAGGAAAAAAAAGAACTTGTTCACTGTAATCTGAATTTTAAAAACAATAGGTATATTCCGTATGCCTTTTCTATTTAAACATAAGCCTCTTTCTGCCTCACTCCCAGCCAAAAAAATTATCTTGGTATCATCATCCACCACCAACTTGACGAAAATCCCTTAAATAACACAGTGAAAATTCTTAGCGTTACACTGAGACGAGGAGTCAATCTAGTCTTGGTATTACCTAGAAGGTTGAGCCAACCCTTTAACTTCTCTAAGGTTCCTTTCCCCATATGTGATATATACAGGATTGGCCCAGTAATCTTTAATATCCTCTTCCATCCTAATTTGTAGGTTATCAAGATTCTGTTATATCCTATATATGTGAATTAGTCCATAAAACACATCTAAGATTACAATCTCCCAGTAGACAGAATATCAATCATGTCGTTGTTAGGTGGCGTTGAGTTGATTCCGACTCATAGCGACCCTATGTACAACAAAATACTGCCTGGTCCAGCAAGATCCTCACAATCATTGCTATGTTTGAGCCCATTGTTGCAGCCACTGTGTCAATCCATTCGTTGAGGGTCTCTTTTTCACTGACCCTCTACTTTACCAAGCATGATGTCCTTCCCCAGGGGCTGGTCCCTCCTCACGAAATACATGAGACGAGGTCTCACCATCCTCGCTTCTAAGAGGCATTCTGGCTTTATCCCTTCCAATACAGATTGGTTTGTTCTTCCAGCAGTCTGTGGTATATTCAATATTCTTCACCATCACCACAATTCAAAGACATCAACTCTTCTTCAGTCCTCCTTATTCACTGTCCAGGTTTTATATGCATATGAAGTGAATGAAAATACCTTGCTTGCATCAGACACACCTTAGTCTTCAAAGTGACATCTTTGCTTTTGAACATTTTAAGAGATCTTTTGCAGCAGATTTGCCCAGAGTAATATGTCGTTTGATTTCTTGACTGTTGCTTCCATGAGTGCTGATTGTGGATCCAAGTAAAATGAAATCCTTGACAACTTCAATATTTTCCCCGTTTATCATGATGTTGTTTATTGGTCTAGTTGTGAGGATTTTTCTTTATGTTGAGGTGGAATCCATGCTGAAGGCTGCAGTGTTTGATCATCATCAGTAAGCGCTTCAAGTCCTCTTCACTTGCAGCGAGCAAGGTTTTGTCATCTGCGTATCGTAGGTCGTTAATGAGTCTTCTTCCAATCTTGATGCCACATTCTTCTTCTTATAGTCTGGCTTCTAGAATTATTTGCTCAGCATACATGGTAACAGCAAACATTTATTGGGTATGCTTACCACTGCTTCAGGTTCCCATGGGGAAGTAGGAATACAAAGGATCAGCAACTTGCCCAAAGTCACAAAAACCAGCAAATTTCAGAGAGCTAGAAGGAGATCTCAGAAGGTGTGGCCCTGGAGCTCACTGCTGTCTCCATCACCCAGGTGCAAGCTAATTCCCTCTGCCCTCAACAGAACACAACACAGGACGGGGGCGGCTTGGTAAGTGCATCTAAATGCCTGTAAGCCAGGTGGTTCAGTAAGCTTTCTACACCTCTGATTTCTAGGAGTCTAGGAATTCTGAGTATAAATATCCTTCCTATTCTCATGGTTATAAATCATCAAGGAACAGGCTTATTTTCCTCACCACTTCCTAAGAGACTTCTAAAAAGCCTGGTGAACAGTGTGTGTTTGTGCCTGACATGATTAGCTCAGCTCCCTGGTTTGAAAGTGGTGCAAATGAGGTTAAGGTGTCAGTCTGAGGGCAGGCCTGCAACTTTGCATAAAGAACAACACTTTGCATACAGAAGAGTCTCAGGGGAGGTTCCCCAAACCCAGACAGCTAGATCTTACAAATGCCTAACACTAGTCAAAAAGAAGAGCTGATGTGAAGGGGGAAAAAGACGCAAAGCCATTAACATCAGCACCTGGAAAATAACTCAAAGCACATGATGAACACCCCACTTTCATTGTAACAATCAGCCACATCATCTCACTCACACAAAAAGCTGAACTGAGATGCGCTGCCTCAAAATCATAGTCTGGTTCACCTCCTGATGTTGTTAGGGCTCAGGTGATTCTTGGGCATCCTGTTAAAATGTAGATTCCAATTCAGTGTATCTAGGGTGGACTCACTGGCATAGCCTGGGAACTTGTTAGAAATGCAAATTTCTCGGCAAGGGTTTGAACTGGAATGAACGAGTTCAAAGCCCTGGACAGGGTCGAACTGCCCCATAGGGTTTTCTAGTCTGCAGTGTTTACAGGAGGGCCCTGGGGGCACAGTGGTTAAAGCACTAGGCTGCTAGCCTAAAGGTCGGCAGTTCGAACCTACCAGCTGCTCCAGGGGAAAAAGATGTAGCCATTTGTTTCCATAAAGATTTACAGCCTTGGAAACCCTATGCGGGAGGAGGGTTCTACTCTGTCCTACAGGGTCACTATAAGTCGAAATCAACTCGACAAGAGTGGGTTTGGTTTTCCTTGGCTAATTTTTACAGGAACAGATCGTCAAGTCTTTCTCACTCGGAGCTGCTGCGTGAAGTCAAACAGCCAACCTTTTGGTTGGCAGCCAAGCGCTTAACCTTTGCGTCACCAGGGCTCCTTCCTTTCACTTTCTATAGCAAAGCCTAGAAGAAGTATGAAGAAAACAGAATTTTTCTCCTGGAAAATGACCCTTTCCTTCCCAGTCAAGGCCTCCCGTTTTTTTCCTCACAAATTCAGGAGGAAGACATCTTTCCTGTCCTGTTGAGATAAGCTGAGGAAGCCAAGAAGTGTAAGCTGCTCTTCCTTAAAAACATCAGGCAGCTTAAGTACACTTTCTATAAGACTAATTTTCAGATTCATTTCCAGAGGGAAGTTAGAAAACCTGATCCTCATATGTCAAAGTGCCCGTTCTGTGTCAAGAGATTGTTCCTAGATGGGAAAAGAAATGTGTTTATCCAGGCTTCACACCTATCACTGCTTTGGGCCTGTTCCAGCAATATAGTAATTTAAGTATCAGTGTTTCCAGAAAGCTAATGGTATCTATTTTTCTTTTTCCAAATATAGCCTGCAAGAGTTTATGCTTCATCTTCATAAATCAAAAGAAATAAAAAACAATGGCTGAAGAACTCAGTATAATCTAATCTATTCTAATACCATATAGACAACACAGGCTCACTTAAGAGTATTGTTGTCATCGTTCTTGTGTGCCATCAAGCCAATTCCAACTCATACTGACCCCATATGACAAAGGAAAACTGCCCCATAGGGTTTCCTAGACTGTAACCTTTACAGGAGCAGATTGCTAGGTCTTTTCTCCTGCAGGACTGCTGGTGGATCTGAACCACCAACCTTTCAGTTAGCAGCCAAGCACCTAACCAGTGTGACAACAGGACTCCTGTAATTAAGAGCATTTAAAAAAAGAAAACATGGCCATGAAGTAGATTCCGATTCACAGCGATCCTGTAGGACAGAGCAGAACTGCCCCATTGAGTTTCCAAGGTTGTCATCTTTACAGAAGCAGACTGCCACATCTTTCTCTTATGGAGCAGCTGGTGGGTTTGAACTGCAGCTGGTGGGTTTGAACTGCTGACCTTTCACCTAGCAGCCAAGCACTTAACTACGCCACCAGGGCCCTAGAAAAAAAGCAGACTTTGGCTCAAGCTACAGCTCCACCCCCTTACAAGTTAGGTAACCTTGAACAAATAACCTCTCCAAGCCTTGGTTTCCTCATCTGTGTACTACCTATCCCTCAAAGAGCTGTGTATTGATTAAAAGGGTAATGCATGCAAAATACTGTAATACAGTGATTGACACATAGTTAAGGCTTAATAACAGAAGCAGCAGCTGCTGCTACTGTTATGTTGGGAGAAGATGTACTACTGAGCTAAAGAAGGGTAGAAAGAAATTATATTTCATGAGACTGCTTATCTCAAACTACTGACCAAAACAGTCACTTCTGAGAAATAGGTTTCCCAAATACCACAGTCTACTTATCTAAGACATAAGAAAGATTAACAAGGGGGGAAAAAAAAAACAACTCATCCTAATTGTGTGGACTAAATGTTTCACTTTGTCATCTTCTGGTTAGCTAAAAACGTGGAGCATAGAGGAAGAAAGCCAGACTATCCTGTGCATCAAGTGACACAGAAAACAGCCTTCAAAGAACTTCAGACAGGCACGGGGACTATTTTCAGAATGCAAACCAGGTGACGTGGTTAAGGCAAGTAAGTAATTATCAAAAAGTTTTATACAGTCCTTCCCTTTCCCTTTTTCTGCTGAAATCATTCAATCCTAAAGCCATTAGGTAGGACTAAGTGAGGTAGGTATCCATGCCACGGGGAGGTGAGGGAGCCACAGCGGTCCACAGAACAGTGTCCCAGCACTAGCACAATGCAAGAGCTCCCCAGCATGGAGTCCAGGGCCACGCAGGGCGAGGAAAACATCCACACAGGGAGCAGAGGGAGGCGAGGTGGGGAAGCAGAGTCCAAGCAGGGAAGAAAAGTGTCCACAATGGGAGAGGCTGCAACCCAGTGTGGGTGTCAGAGCCCAAGTAGGGTGAGGAGGGCAACCATGCTGAAGTACAGCCTGGTGTAGGTGTTGAAGCCTAAGCAGGGTGAGGAGGAAAGACAGTCTAGCAAAGACAACACACGCCTGCGTTGAGAAGCATGTTCAAACGGGGGCTGGGGACAGAGCAACATGGTTACACAGAGGGGGGCTGATCAAAATAATAAATATATAAGGAATATGGGAGCTAGCCTTCTCACTGGCAGAGAAAGGAGTTACAGATATGAAAACGGAGAAGACTAGAATGAACCCTGAGGTACCGGATTAGAACTGGAGGTATTGGTGTGAACTCGTGGTTTTCAATATATATACATGTAGAAATATAGATGTAAATATGTGTGTGTGTATATACATACATACATGTATTCTATAGCTCTACACACTGAGAAAGGAGCCCTGGTGGTACAGCGGGTAAAGCACTCGGCTGCTAACCAAAAAGTCGGCAGTTTGAACCCACCAGCTGCTCCACAGGAGAAAGATGTGGCAGTCTGCTTCCAGAAAGATGTACAGCCTTGGAAACCCTATCAGGCAGCTCTACTCTGTCCTACAGGGTTTCTATGAGCCACAATCAACGCAACGGCTATGAGTTTGGGTCTTTTTTTCGTACACACTGAGAAGGCCTAGAAGCATCAATATCTCAACGGCAACAGGCATACTTGGCACCCAGATCTTGGCTTCTACACACCATTCTCTACTAAAAAAAATCAGAGTTCTTTTCACATATTTATAAAAGCTACATCGCATTTTGTCTCCTGCAGTCAGTTCTGCTGTACCGCTTGTTTTGAAAATACAAACTTGTTCAACCACAACTGCTTTACTTGGTAATGATGGGAGTATAACTTGAATTTCACACTTGCTATGTGCAATTTTGTCAGTGAGAAACACCCAGAAAACCACACTCACACGCACATACCCCAAACATCTACCAGCTACCCCAGTTTACAGGGTGAGTATACCATACACATCTGGTGTTAGAGCTTTCAGTATAATTTCAAGTAACCCTCCTTCCAGCACTTCATAATGGTTCAGAAGTTGCAACCCTCTCACAGCCACTTCTACAAGCAAACTTCAGGTCTTTTTCAAAGTAAAGGGCCGCGTTTATGGTACATCTTAACCCCATAAATGTGTAAAACTGTGCTACCATTTTTGTTTCGGAAAGAACACGCTCAGCATTCCTCAAGCTGAAACAGCGGAAGGAAAAATTCAAGCCTCAAGTTGCAATACTGAAGGATTCTACTGGGAAAATACTAAACGACACAGGAAGTACCAAAAGAAGACGGAAGGAATACACAGTCACTAAACCCAAAAAGAACTGGTCGACGTTCAACCATTTCAGAAGGTAACATATGATCAAGAAGCAATCATGCTGAAGGAAGAAGTTCAAGCTGCAATGAAGGCACTGGTGAAAAACAAGGCTCTCAGAATTGATGGAATGCAAATCGAGATGTTCCAACAAACAGATGCAGCACTGGAGGTGCTCACTCATCTATCCCAAGAAATCTGGAAGACAGCTACCTGGCCAACCAACTGGAAGAGATCCATATTTATATCTGTTCCCAATAAAGGTGATCCAACCGAATGCAGAAATTATCAAATAATATCATTAAAATCACATGCAAGCAAAATTTTGCTTGAAGATCATTCAAAAGCGACTGCAGCAGTGTATCAACAGGGAACTGCCAGAAATTCAAGCCAGATTTAGAAGAGGGCACAGGGCCAGGGATTATCATTGCTGATGGCAGATGGATCCTGGCTGAAACCAGAGACTACCAGAAGGACGTTACCTGTGTTTTGTTGACTACGCTAAGGCATTCAACCGTGTGGATCATAGCAAATTATGGATAACACTGCAGAGAGTGGGAATTTCGGAACACTTAATTGTGTTCATCAGGGATCTGTAAATGGATCAAGAGTCCAATTGTTTGAACAGAACAAGGGGATACTGACTGTTTTACAGTCAGGAAAGGTGTGGTCAGGTCGTATCCTTTTGCCATACCTATTCAATTTGTATGCTGGGCAAATAATCCAAGAAGCTGGAGTATATGAAGAAGAACAGGGCATGAGGGTTGGAGGAAGACTCATTTACAACCTGCGTTATGCAGATCACACAATCTTTCCTGCTGGAAATGAAGAGGACTTAAGCACTCACTGATGAAGATCAAAGACCACAGCCTTCAGTACGGAGTATACCTCAACATAAAGGAAACAAAAATCCTCACAACTGGACCAATAACCAACATCACGGTAAACGGAGAAAAGATTGAGGTTGTCAAGGATTTCATTTTACTTGGATCCACAATCAACACCCATGGAAGTAGCAGTCAAGAAATCAAATGACACATTGCATTGGGCAAATCGGCTGCGAAAGATCTCTTTAAAGTGTTAAAAAGCAAAGATGTCACCTTGAGGACTAAGGTGTGCCTGACCCAAGCCATGCTGTCGCCTCATATACATGCAATAGCTGGACAATGAATAAGGAAGACCAAAGAAGAACTGACACCTTTGAATTGTGCTGGCACGGAATACTGAATATACCATGGGCTGCCAAAAGAACAAACAAATCTGTCTTGGAAGAAGTAGAAGGAGAATTCTCCTTGGAAGCAAGATGGCGAGACTGTGTCTTACATACTTTGGACATGTTGTCAGGAGGGACCAGTCCTTGGAGAAGGACATCATGCTTGGTAAAGTAGAGGGTCAGTGAAAAAGAGAAAAGACCCTCAATGAGATGGGCTGACACAGTGGCTGCAACAATGGGCTCAAACGTAGCAAAATGGCCTCACGCGTGGCAACAATTGTGAGGATGGCACAAGGCCGGGCTCTTTTTCTTTTTATGTGTTACTGAGTTTCTGAGTATTGTGCACCTAACCCCATTTTTTCCCATAAGTTCTGTGGCTTTAATTGAGTGATTTTTGCATAGCATGGTGATTTTTAGGAACATGTAAGTCATGTTAAAGCAGAACTGACTGTATTTAATATATGCACCTTTACAGAAAAGAATAAACTACATGACATCAATACTATCTCCATTCTGTACATATAAGTATTTACAGATAACCTGATTAAAAAAAAAAAATTAGAAAAGAAAATATCATTTAGTTTCAACCTAATCATTTCCAACAACTTAGAAGCCAAAGGCACATGCTGAGTTTTCATTATGTCTAATGCTTCCAGGGGGGGCCTTCCCAGGGGCCAGAAAAGCCTAGGTCAGCCTAGAGAAGGCAGGACAAATTAACTTTACATCTTTACTCTTTTTAACCACAGAATTAACAAGCAAGCTGTGTCACACGGCTGCATTTGAAGGAATAATGGCAGTAATGTTTATGTTTAATGTGGCCAGGCCAGCCCAGCCCAGCCTAATCCCTTTGGTTTCTGCTCAAGTGACCTGACCCATCCCCAAATAGCTTCTCAATCATTCAAAGTTTAGTGACACTTGATAAACCAGAGAAAAAAATCCAGACTGGAAAATAATAATCACTAAGTCCAAACAGGTTTCTGAGAAAGGCCCTATCTCTGTGTGGAATTCACAAAGGAGGAAACAGATAAACTATTACACTCCCGGACACTAGGAGACTATGGCCCCTGCAACCTTGCTAACTTAGAAATGAAGCCACTCCCGAAGCCCACCTTTCAGCCAAAGATCAGACAGGTCTATAACAGAAACAATCGCACATGTGAGGAACGTGCTTCTTAGTTCAATGAAGTATACGAATCCAAAAGCAAGATGAAAAAGCAGGAAGGGAATGGAAAATTGGACGAATGGGGGGTTTGCACCCAATATCACAGAACAATTTGAGTATAAATTTTTTCATGAGAAACTAACTTGCACTGTAAACTTTCACCTAAAGCACAATTAGAAAAAAAATCTTTAAAAAATATATAATTATGCTCTCACGTTAGATTAGCCATACTGTTGTAGCATTTCATGAAATCTGAAATTCTTCTATTGAATTTTATGAATAGTATTCAGCGATGAAAGTAAAGCGACTTGACACCAAAGGGGCTAAAATTTCCTGTTAAGTTTTCCACATAACAGGTAAAGACAGCAAGTATATTTTCTTTTTAGCTTTCCTTTCAAGAATTTCTTGCCAGAAATAATCTTCTATTAAGATACTATGGTTTGGTTCTAGTAGGGGAAACACAAACTACCCAGGAAAAGATTTTATAGCAAAGAGATTGTAAAACATTATTCTAGCACAAACACAGCATTTATTAAATTGCTACCACACTTCTAAAATTAATGCTCTCAGCCTAGCAATTCCCAAGGTGCAAAAATTTCAAATATCTGTCTGTGCGTGCGCACATGTGTAAAGATGAGAAGGAAACAAAGAAATGAAAATACTTGTGATAAAAAGATGATTATGAGTAAATTATTCTAATTTCCTTTTTATCATGCTTAAATTTTTTTTTTAAATTGATTTAATAGTTTAAAAATATTGCTCAACATAACAAGGGTGGTAATATTTGTTAAATCCTAATTAAGCATGATTCATTCTGGAATATCTCTGATGTCACAAAGCTTACAGAAATAACCTACTGGTAAAGTTTGGTCAAAATTCACAATGTGAAAAGTCAGTTTTTCACACATACAATACAAACTGAAACGATAGCTCCCATTTGTAGCAGGCTGTTTTACTATTTTAATTACATAACTAATAAATTAATACGACTAATAATACTACAACTAGGTTAGCGTTGTTTAAATTTGTGGCTACTGGGGGTTGTTACTGAACAGAAACCACAAAATTTGTGCCAACACAAGTCCTAAAAGGGATATGTTTCACCATTATTTCCTTGCAAGCTTCGGATTTTGCTTTGGTCAAAGCTGATGTAAATACATACAGAATTTAGCAATAGATTTTTGGAAGAAAAAAAAAAAAAAAAGGCCCAGGGAGCCAAAAGAGCACAGTGCTTACACACCCTAACAGTAATTGCCAGCTTCCCAGCTCCTCAGGGACTTCAGCATCGTCAACCACAGCACCTGCGCCTCCAACTCAGCAGGTGCCTTCGAGGTAACGCCACAGCATGGGAAGGTTTATCGTTGGCAAACGTGCTTACCCTGTTCCTCCTGGTCTAAATTTGAAGGTTCAAATGAAAGACAGGGTAATAGAAAAAATTCAATCCTCTGGAAACTTCTAGAAATTTCAGTGTAATCAATTGCTTCAACCCTCCTCTTATGTACTGGTTCATAAGAGTAGCTGATATTAATAGGAAATTTCCTTCTTTCCCTTCCCTCTCTGTGATTAAGGAATTGTGAAAGGGGAAACCAAAAGACCCACTGCCGGGGTGTCAACTGCAACTCACAGCGACCCTAAAGGTCAAAGAAAAACTGCTTCATAGGGTTTCTAAGGCTGTAATCTTTTTCTTTTTTTAATTTTTATTGTGCTTTAAGTGAGAGTTTACAAATCATGTCAGTCTCTCGTATAAAACTTTATGTACACCTTGCTATATACTCCAGTTGCTCTCCCCCTAATGAGACAGCACACTCCTTCTCTCCACCCTGTATTCTCCGTGCCCATTCAGCCAGCTCTTGTCCTCCTCTGCTTTCTCATCTCCCCTCCAGACAGGAGCTGCCCACATAGTCTCATGTGTCTACTTGATCCAAGAAGCTCACCATCACCAATATCATCTTCTATCCCATAGTCCAGTCCAATCCCTGTCTGAAGAATTGGCTTTGGGGATGGTTCCTGTCTTGGGCTAACAGAGGTCTGGGGACCATGACCTCCGGGGTCCTTCTAGTCTCAGTCAGACCACTAAGTCTGGTCTTTTTACGAGAATCTGAGATCTGCATCTCACTGCTCTCCTGTTCCCTCAGGGGTTCTCTGTTGTGTTCCCTGTCAGGACCCTCATCAGTTGTAGCTGAGCACCATCTAGTTCTTCTGGTCCCAGGCTGATGTAGTCTCCGGTTTATGTGGCCCTTTCTGTCTCTTGGACTCATAATTCCTTGTGTCTTTGTAAGGCTGTAATCTTTACGGAAGCAGACTGCCACATCTTTCTCCCTCGGAGCAGCTGGTGGGTTCGAACTACCTACCTTTCAGTTAGCAGCCAAGCCCTTAACCACTGTGCTACCAGGGCTCCTCGTGAAAGGGGAAACAAAGAAACACAAACCAAACCAAACCCATTGCCATTGAATGGATTCTGACTTATAGCAAACCTATACGGGAAGAGGGACATTTATTTGTTAGACCCCAAGCTCTGCAAACAAGTGGCAACTATTCTCTCCTTTAACCTCTGCAATGACCCTCTGAGTTTAAATACTACATGTCTTCCCTTTTTCAGATAAAGAAACAGACTCATTTAGACAATTGGATAAGCAAGACATCTGAACAAAAGTGAAATCCAATCATTTAGAAGCTTTAAAAAGCCAGGTGATAAATTAGCCAAAGTCTGCACTTATGTTTTGCTGTTCTGTTTGGGGGTGAAGGGACCTTTTGGCTCTTTCACCTTCACATATTTCAAGACTGATCCCTGACATATCAAAAAATTACCTTTGTTCACGGGATCCATTATACTATTCACTCTTTTTTTTTGTATATGATTGAAAATTTCCATAATAAAAAAATTTTAGGAAAAAATTACCTTAAACATAAAGATGACTCCTACCTAGACTTAATTTCCCCGAGTGCCAAATGCAACCCAAATACATCCAAATTCCTAATTCACACAAATCTTAAGATTCTGACTACTTAACACAATCCAAATGAAAAGGTCCGGCATGCCAAGTCAACAATGAGACAGGAAAGTAAGCCAATTCCAAAACCAAAACATTTTACTTCCTCCCACTCTCACATTCACACACACAACTCTCTCCAAACAATGGATTCTGGTCGCCCCTTGCAGGCAATGCAACTGATGGGTGTAGCACTACTCAACTCAAGCTTTTATGGAGAAAATAATCTTAGTAATAGAGACAAGATTCTCTCCACCTAACATCCAATAATTAGCACACAAGAGACAACTTGTTTATGAATCACAGACTTACTTCCATGTTGTCTTCCAATTTCAGAAAGTATTTCTTCCCCATCTCTTTGGAAGAAATAAAAGATCAAACAATTTCTCATTTCCTAGTCAAAAACTACCTCTCAAGGCAAAGATCAGCGAACATATGCAAGAGATAAAGGGATAGCTTTATCATAAATTTATAAACAACACGAGAGCCATTAATCTAAATATTTTTCTAATTAAAAACGAGAAACAATGTTCCTTACATTATAGAAGAATTATTGTACCTGCCCCACTCTAAACCAAGACTGACTGTTTTCTTGTGTTTGTTAATTTTAATTTCCTCTAGATTCCAAGTTTAGGGTACAAAACAACCCACTAGTACATTCCTTTGTGATCTGTAGTTTCAAAGCATTATTATATACATCTAAGGTACAAAGCACTTTATTGTGACTTAAAAGGGTTAAAATCCACCTTGAACCCTAAATGGAAAAAACTTAAAACTCCCACTTGTCATCTGCCCACAAACTAGCCACCCACGAAATCATCAATCATCTCACTGCACTAAGCATGATTAATCTGAAACTGTTCAATGAATCATACTTTCTAATTAACCGTTTTACAAATCCACTTTTTTTTTTTTTTTTTTTTTAATTCTTTTAGTTCCTCACCTTGAAGCCCTGATAGTTTAACAGTGGCCTTTAACATACACAAGTAAGTGGGGAACTGGCTGGCTGTACATTTCCAGACTTCAGATCTTTCCACCTCTAGTTTCCTTCATTGACTTATCAAGTACTTATTGAGCACCTACTGTATACCAAATGAGGTCCCTGGGTGATAGAAACAGTTTGTGCTTGACTACTAACCTAAAAAGGAAACCTGGTGTCTCAGTGGTTAAGAGCCCGGCTGCTAACCAAAGGTCGGCAGTTTGAAACCACCAGCTGTTCTGTGAGAGAAAAATGTAGCTATTTGCTTCCGTAAAGATTAGAGCCTTGGAAACCCTATGGGGCAGTTCTAATCTGTCCTATAGGCTCGCTATGAGTCGGAATTGGCTCGACAACAATGCGTTTTGTTTTTTTTTCCCCACTAACCTAAAGGTTAGTGGTTCAAACCCACCTACCAGTACTGTGGAAGAAAAGCCTGGCGACCTGTTTCCATAAAGATTACAGCCAAGGAAAGCCTATGGAGCAGTTCTACTCTATAACCACAGGGTCAACATGAGTAGGAATCAACTCGACAGCAATGGGTTTGGTTTTTTTTTTGGTGTGCCAAACAGTATTCTTGGCAGTAGGGATATAACAACGAACGAGAGAGCACAGATCCATGCACTGAACATTGAACTGGAGGTCTGAGAGTGAGCAGTATAGGAGTTAGCCAAAGGGTAAGGAAAGAATCTACTTTATGTCTAACACTCTTCGAGGTGACAGGGGAGAGGCCTCAGCATGTAAATATATTCCCCCGCCACTGACCCAGGGAGCACCTGTGTAACAAAGAAAAATCATGTCACTGCTCAACTGTGTGCGTGCTCAACAGCCTCACCGTGACTCCTTTCGGGAAACTAAAAGCAAAAGTATTTCCTGTACATATGAACACCACCAAGAACATGCACAGCCAATGGGCCCAATGGGGTGAGAATTAAAAGAAAGGTCTTGACATGAAAACTCTTTTTGCTGTGTTAAGTTTCTACAACTAAAATACATTCACTGTTATTCCTGGCAATGAGAGAATGTTAACACCAATGAAAGTCAGTTGAGCTGGCCTTCGATTGAACACATTTTTCCAGGAATATAGAATCACTCAAAACTCTGAAATTTTACTGAAGTGAACCCATGCTCCCTAGCTGATGGCTTAAAAAAATGACAGATATGGTGTCTACTTTGTTCAGTACTGTACCCTCAAGTCTAGCACACTGTGGGGCCTAACGCGGTGACTCAATGAATTTAGCTGTAAGATCAGGCAGATGCAAAGAGGAGTTTGTAATTTTTTTTTATTATCACCATCAAATGTAAAAAAAAACTCTAGGTACTCAGCTGCCTTTAATCACCCATTATCACTCACATTTAGATAAACATTTTTGCAGTTCAGGTGATACCAGGAAAAAAATTTTTCACATTGCCAAATTTGACCATGTCAGAGTTGCAGAAGTCCAGCAGGTTTTACATAGGTTTCTATTTCCTCATTCTTTAGCACTTTCTTCCTTTTCTGGTATTATGAAAGCAACCAACAACAACGACAGATAATTCTGCATTCACATCACACCCCACCTAGTCTTCTAGGGACCATCCTGGCAGCCCTTTCACCACCACCAGCTGCCTACCCTGTGCCTGTGCTGTGGACTGGGGAGGCAGTTCTCAAAGAATTAGCAGACCAGAAAAAAAACTACACAACATCACACTCAAGTCCTGCCTCACAGTCGGTCTTCATCATAACCACCACTTATTACTACAGAGCAAAATATAAAAGGTGTTGGTCAATGGAGATTTGGTGCCACCAAAATGCCAAGTAAACTTCATTTTCTCTCACAGTCAAAATCATTAAGTACATTTATTTCTGCATGGGGGGAAAAAATGCGCCCAGTGCTTCATTTGCTATGTTCACTAATCTCTAATATTTACCAAATTCTCTTCTATATCATATGTTTACCAGTAAACTGTATCTTCCCACACACCAAAAATTTGGTGTCCCAACATCTGGCCCTGACTTACATGTACTTTCAAATAAGTGCAGTTCAAAGCAGAAAACATTAAAACTTAAGTTATATTTCAGTCTTATTGAATAAAATAATGGACAAACACAAAAACATCAAGTAAAATACAGATAGTCTGTTTCGTCACAAGAGGTCATAGGACTTTTCAACACCTGAGTCCCTTAAATGGCTTGCAACGCATCTCAAGTGTGGCAGTTACCATTTTAAAGACAAAGAATAAGAAATCATCAAATTCACTCAAACAAGGTAGAGCAAGAGAAACCAAAAAACCTTCACTCCTGCTTTCTCAAAAGTCAGATCAGTAGTAGTTTGTGTAGAAATGCCCATCAGTGCCTTACAAAGACCTCCCAGAAAAACCAAGGCAAACCCACTACCGTCATGAGTTAATTCCGACTCTTAGTGACCCTGTAGGACAGAGAACAACTGCCCCGTAGGATTTCCAAGGCTGTAAATCTTTACAGAAGCAGACTGCCACATCTTTCTTCCGCAGAGCAGCTGGTGGGTTTGAACTGCCAATCTTTTGGTCAGCAGCCAAGCATTTAACTACTGTGCCATCAGGGCTCAGGGGCAGAAATACAAGTGGACACACCGGAGGGAGCAAGAGTTAAATTTTCAATGAAAATGCTTACGCAACAGCATATTAAAAAAAAGTACCAAGTAGTTTGGGGCAAAAGGAATTCAAAGTCACTTCAAAATCAAGATTAATACAAGAAGCATTCCCCCCACCCCCAAGAGTAAATGCAATCCAACCTTGAAGAGGCTGGCTCATTCAAACAACAGTTTTACTCATTCATTTCATTAAATATTTACCTGCATATAATGTGGTAGGCACTATTTCAGGCACAAAAAATTACAATCCTAAGAACTTTCCTATCATTACATAAAGATTATGAGGCTATGAATAAAATGAGCTTTTCTGAAAGGTTTAAAGTTTAAATTACTTTTATTTAAAATACACAGGTATGACTGTCCCGACAGGGAACACAACAGAAGAGTCCCTGACAGAGGAGGGGAAAAGTGGGGTGCAGAACTCAAAGTCAGGTAAAAACACCAGACTTAATGGTCTGACTGAGACCAGAGGAACCCCAGAAGACATGGCCCCTAGACTCTCTATTAACCCAGAACTAAAACCATTCCAAAAGCCAACTCTTCAAAGGTTAGACTGGACTAAAAGACAAAATAATACTTGTGAAGAGTGTGCTTCTTAGTTCGAGTAAATACATGAGACTAAATGGGCAGCTCCTGTCTGGGGACGGGATGAGAAGGCAGAAAGGGATAGGAACTGGTTGACTGGACACGGGAAACCTGAGGTGGAAAGGGGGAATGTGTTGTCACATTACAGGGATCCCAACTAGGGTCACATAACAACGTGTATATAAGTTTTCGCATGAGAAACTAACTTGAGCTGTCAACTTTCAGCTAAAGCACAATAAAATAAATAAAATAAAATTCATCATGAACCCTAAAGCCAGTCTACCATCATCCTTGCCCTACATCTGGTCTGACTTCCTTACACTGGTGATTTTGTCATCTGATCTGACTTCCTTAAGTTGGCAATTTTGTCATCCTTCTCAACTAGAATAAAGGATTCTTCCCTTTTTAACTACACACACATGACCACAAAGCATGTAGGAAAATGCCATTTTCTGACCTTTATGAGCCAATGACCTACCAATCGGAAAACATATACAGGTACTCCTCAAATTACAGTGTATTCAAGTTACAACAAACTGTGCTTATGACCGTCTTTTTTTTTTTTTCTGGTACACCTTATCGTTACTAATATGTTCTGGCACATGATTTGCTGATGTTATCACTCTCAGATGTTTACTCCCAGATGTTCAGTTCTTCTATTTACTCTTCAAAACACTGCCGGATTTATAAAGACACTGATAATAAAAGGCAATAATGAAAACTAAAAAAAAAAATTAGGTATTCTACTTGTGTCAGAATTGACTTATGAGAGAGTCGACGCAACAGAACGCCACCGTAAGTCGGGAACTACCTGTGCATCATAATCATGACTATAATTTAGGCTTGATGTCTAAAAGTAGAATTTGTCAAAAATAATAAGGTAATTAGCAGTTCCAGGAAGAAAAATATACTCATTTTTCCATCTTTCCAAGTTCATGGTTGTTCAATACATAAAAATTAAGTAAAAGGTTTAAATAACCATTAATCATACTTTTAGAACCACCTGGTGAGAAAAAAAAAAACACACAATTCCCCCTTTACATACATTAAATGTTTTCCAGCTCTTTAATAAAAACAATAAACAGTCATGGTCACTAGTATACTCTAGATTAAGTTTTAAAGTACAACACCGTGCTTTCTTACAACCTATGCTTTCCTGCCCGACACCCCACAACATTTTTCATCATCATAATTAGGCCACTAATCGCCTGAGAGAACTGTTCTTCATAACTGATGATGGGAGTGGAGGTACCTCAGAAACAAGGACCAGGCTCTCAAAGAAGGGGGAACAATACCCAAGGGCTAATAATTGCTTACTCAAACTAACAAAAAGAAAAAGATGGGAATTTGAGAAGGGACAGCACTCTAAATTATTCAATGTGATTCCCATGCTCGGGGAAACACTGGATTCATAGGATCAGCAGGAGGTACGAATGTTCTTCAGTCCCTCCTGGTCTCTTAAAGCCATAATATAAAAAAAATTACCAGGTCAAAATACAAAATTCCTTTTAACATCCAACTACCTAGAGAATCGGGGACAGAGCAGGAGCTAATGAGTCCAGGACTATTTCATGCAAAAGTGTGAAGCTGGAGAAAGGGCTGATTCAGCCAATTAAAATTAAAAAGGATTACCCAGGGGACAAAAGAGCCCCCTACCCAAAAAGAAAAAAAAAAAAAAAGCTCTCATCGTCTCAAAGATCTTCCCACAAAATCTTTCCGTTTTTTCCTTTGAGCAGGACAACACAAATTTCTTTTTCCTTTTTTTTCCACAATGACTGCAAAGGTAGACTTCAGTGTAGAAATTCTAAGTTTTGTGTTCCCAGGTAAATGCTCTAAAACAGTAGCATTACACAGTATGAAGGGGACCTGGTGGCTCCGTGGTTAAGTGATTGGCTGCTAACTGAAAGGCTGGTGGTTCGAACGCACTAGCTGTTCCGTAGAAGAAAGATGGGACCATCTGTTCCCATACAGATTACAACCTTGGAAATTCTATGGGGCAGTTCTACTCTGTCCTACTGAGCTGCTATGAGTCGGAATCGACTCAATGGCAGTGGCAACAGTTTGAACTTCTCCACTCACCCTCAAGAGGGAAACTGTGAAGTCTGATGATTACACACAAGCATTCCACCACTCCAGCAGCAGCTCAGACTCTATGGCTCAGTGCTTCATTAAAGGTGGGAAATGAAGTGAACGGAAAGCCTGAATTTTAAAAAATGGGGCAGCGGGTCTTTACTGGGTGGGGGGAAAAGGTAATTATTTCTTCTACTTCAAGGCATATGGTCAGAATCATGTAACTTCTGAAAGGGACCCTAGAATCTGTACTATAGTCCAATCTCAGTTTACAGCTGGAAAACCGACTGGTAAAGTCAGACTGGAGCCCAGTCCTCCTAAATCTTAGTTCAGTACTTAGTGTTTGACCAAGAGGACATCTCCTATGGTTAAAAATAAGAAATATAAATATACAGAGTAAGTAACATCATGATAAATGGGGAAAAGACTGAAGTTGTCAAGGATTTCATTTTATTTGGATCCACAAGCAACACCCATGGAAGCAGCAGTCAAGAAATCAAACAACATATTGCATTTGGCAAATCTGCTGCAAAAAGACCTTTTTAAAGGGTTCAAAAGCACTAAGGTGTGCCTAACCCAAGCCATGAAATTTTCAACTGTCTCATATGTATGCGAAAGCTGGACAATGAGTAAAAGAAACTGAAGAATTGATGCATTTGAATTATGGTGTTGGCAAAGAATACTTGTATACCAGGGACTGCCAGAAGAAATAAATTTGTCTTAGAAGAAGTACAGCCAGAATGCTCATTAGAAGCAAGGATGGTGAGACTTAGTCTCACATACTTTGGACATGTTATCAAGAGGGACCAGTCCCTGGAGAAGGACATCATGCTTGGTAAAGTAGAGGGCCAACGAAAAAAGAGGAAAACCCTCAACAAGATGGACTGACACAGTGGCTGCAACAATGGGCTCAAACATAGCATTGACTGTGAAGATGGTGCAGGAGCAGGCAGTGTTTCATTCTGTTGTGCGTGGGGTCACTATGAGTCAGAACCAATTCGACAGCACCTAACAACAACAACGGGGAGTTTTGTGTCAAGCTCTTAGCTTTTTACATGCATATTTTACATGCATATTCTATTTAATTTTCACAACAAACTTATGAGAAAGGTAGTATCTTCTATTTGACAGAGTTGACTTGAACCTAGGTCTGGCTGATTTTGAAGCTAATGTTAACTTCTATTCTACAGTTCTTCCCATGGCCTACAGGGTGCTACTTGGTCTGTCTGACTCCTACCTTTCTGCACTCAGCTACCACTCTCCTCTCACTCACCAGAATCCAGTCAACATTAGCCCAAGGTCATCCCTGCCTTAGGGCCTTTACACACACTCTAAGTTCCTCCAACCCGGTCCCCACACCTGAGTGACTGGCTCTAACCCTTCAAGTCAAATATCACCTCTTCAACAAGGATTTCCCTGACCACCCAATCTAAAACAGACTCTCAGTCACTCCTACCACTATCTGAAGTACCTTGGATATTGGCTGTATCCTCATTAGAATAAAAGCATAAGGGCAGAAACCCCCCATTATAATAAAAGCACCACAGTGGCAGAAATGTTGTGCCTTGTTCTCTTCTAAAATGCCCAACATCCAAGGGCACCTAACAAGAGGAAGTGCCCCAAAAAACTATTTGCTGACTGATTTTTTCTCTCCCATGTCTGAACTCATTAAGGGCCAGTATCACACAATTTAGCAATTGAATATACACTGTCTTCTATTTTTCTCTAATAGTTTCTTGTAATTAATCTTTTCAACTATATAGTATGTGCCTTAGGAATATCTTAACATTCCCACCCTTAGGCAAGTTAATGACTCAACCTTTGCTTGTATGATCATCTATAAAATAAAAGAAGCAGTCAAAAATTCCAGATTTAAATATCTCCCATAGCTGGTAACCTAATATAAGTAGATACTCAAATACTGGACTACTGACCAACAGATATCAAATTCCTTTGATTAATTTTCTCACAACTTTCTAAAAATACATTTAGTGTGCAAAGGAAGGCTTGCCTTTATTTGGCTAATACTAGAAACTAAAGAATAACTGCCCTTTCACCGATAGTATACGCGGGTTTGCCCCTTCTCAAGATCGCACCATTAACTTTTAAGACAACACCCAACCTGTTTGCGTCTGATTGTCCTTTATCTTGACCCATGTTACCCTCTGCTTTTCTCTAGTTCTTTGATAGGACTCAGCAGCATTACAGGTCTTCCCTTTTGCTTGCTTCATATGGTTGGATGTGTCCAACGTATCTTCCATACTCTAGAAAACTGCAAATTTTCAGGAAGCAAACAAGTCAGTAGTATTTGGCCTTCTACCACTTTAGAACTTCTACTCTCTCAAAGAGCTCTAAAGAGTCACGCCAACAACACTGAGACCCTCCTTCCTGGTGATGAGTATATGCTGTATACACTTGCTCCCACTGGTCTGTCAAGTTCAGGAGAAAAACAAAACGTCAGGATTGGAGCAGAACCATCTACTGGCTAGAGTACCGAAGTCCTGGAAGAGTAACTGATACTATTTGAATGGCTGCATCTGAAGAGTGCGCAAGGCTAGTATATTTTCACTATTAAAGAAATTTTGACTCCAAACCAAGACCCTGCTTCCAATATAGCAAAAACGGCAGAGAAGAAACAAAACATCACCAAAGCGGGTCAAAAGAGGTGCTGTTCAGTTTTGTAGCCTCATCCTGTTCTCCACATTTGGGTTTCTCCTAAGACAGACACGCTATAGCCAGACAATATGTATGAGTGTGTGTGCTGGGGGAAGAGACGGTTGTCTTTAACAGGGAAGAGGCTTTTGAGTTTTCTAAAATGAAATAGCCCACATTTCCCCATATGTCACTGAAGAAAAACTCAAAAAATAAGTGCACTGATGCTCTCAGAGGAACCAAAAAAAAGCCAAACAAACAAAAAAGCTATTTTCATTCTTCATTTGACTGAGTGGAATTTGAAAATTTCCTGTGGTTCTTAGATAAAATTATTTCTGATTATACAAAACTGTATCTTACCTAAAACCTTAGGTTCAATATATGTACGAAATGTAAATCAATTATCAACTTTCTATATTATAAAAACATCTCACTAAAAGTCTGACCGAGATGCAGTTTCAGCTTTCAAAAGAGCTTTGCTTTTTTGGGGGGGGCGGGGGGGCTAAGTTTAAGATCAGAGGAATCAAGTGACTTGCTTGAGGTCATGCGGTCAAATCAAGTGGGATGAGAATTACTGGTTCCCTGTCTCGATGGCACTGGGTTTGTCTTCCAAAAGTCAGCCACAAATCAAACATTTCTTAAAACTAAACAGGCCAAAAAGGGAAAAATCATTCCCCACTTCCTTTCTTCAATAATCAAAAGACAGGAGAAAAATTAGTTTAAGTGGTAGAATTCTGATGAATAAAACGTATTGTTTTAACAATTTTCAAAGGTCAACAACATCTATATGACCTTAATATCTGATGGTGCCATAAACTTATTAAAATGTTTTAGAATCTGCACTTCATATGTATATCTATAAATACAGTAGCTCACTTCTGTTATCTTTTAAAAGACCTAGTCAGACTGGAATATGGACATACTCTGAGCTCTTAAGATTTTTTTTAAGTTAAAGGATCATAAATAAGTTCAAAGTTTCCTTCAGAACCTTAAAGAGGTATTTCAACACGGCAGGTGAAACCAGTGATTAAATGAAAACTGTAGTGGGCTGGGGACTGGAGAGAAAGGCATGCCTGCATTTTTATGCACCACATCACCTTTCCCTTCTCTTTGTTGTCTCCACCACCTGCTCACACCTTCTGCCCCATCCTTTCAGGTTCTACTTTTAAACTGCTAATATAAAAATAGCAAACAATGGAGAATAATTTTTGTCTCACCTTTGAGCACATACATCTCTGCTCACTCCCAAATTTTAACCATGAGTCATCTCTGTACACATTCCTTTTGAACTGAAAACAGAAACATCATAATGTCTGATGAAACCATACTTTTGAGAAAATATGAACTGGGTTGGGATGGGGATAGTCAAGAAGCTAAGGAGAGCACTTTGTCTGTCTTACAAACAAGCTACAGTCGTATCTAGTAATTTTCCTCATACCCAATTTTCTAAGTCAGTGTACTATTACCTCCATTTCACAGATGACTGTCAAGTCCAAGAAAACTTCCACTTGCTCTTCGATTATGCGTCACTTGTATTAACAGCAAGGAGCCCTAATGGCGCAATGGTTACAGTGCTCAACTGCTAACCAAAAAGTCATTGGTTTGAACCCACTCCACAAAAGATGTGGCCGTCTGCAAATATTTACAGCCTTGGAAACCCTATGGAGCTGTTCTCTGTACTATAGCACCGCTATGAGTCGGAATCAACTCAAATGGTCGTGGGTTTGGTTCTTGGGTTTCTATTAAGAGCTGGCATCAGATCTCAAAGAATACTAAGTTAATGTTTAGGCTGAAATTTTTACTGGCTATATATATGAACAATTTAAAACACTTTAACATAACTTTTCTCTTATTTTAAATACAAGTCTACAGATTTCTGAACATAGTTATGACATACTTTTGGAGTCATGATTTCTCTTTAGCCTTGAGCCCAAAGTGGCCACAGGATAAACAAAGCAAATCAAAAGCCAAGACTGGAAAAAAACTAAACCTGGAAAGAAATACAAGTCTGAAACTTTCCAATATGTCAGAAAACAGACGTATCATTATTTGGAAATGGATTAAGTGAACTATATGAAATTGCTGATATACAATTTGACCTCCAAAAACAGAGATTTCATATGGTCCAACCTATATTCTAAGTTCACTTTTGTAATTGTTTCAAGTAAGGCCCTAAGTCACATCTTTCTCTTCCATCTCAGTGATCTTATATTTCCCCTAAAAAAAAAAAGTAAAAGAAAACCATACCTGTTGCCACTGAGTCGATTCTGACAAACAGCAACCCTACAGGACAGAGAAGAACTGCCTCATAGATAGGGTTTCCAAGGCTGTAATCTTTCTTCCTTGGAGCGGCTGGTAGGTTTGAATCGCAGAGCTTTTGGTTAGCAGCAGAGCACTTAACCACTGTGCCACCAGGGATCCTTTATATTTCCCTAGATTACCTTAATCTTTTGAAAAGATTTGCCACCCCACTGTCCAAAGATCGTCATTTGAAAGCTCAAGTTCATTGACAGGAAAGTAAGACTGCCAAATTACTGAATGTAACCACAGCTGCATGAACCCTAAAACCACTTCCCATCCTTTTTACATGAATCCTAAATACATCTGCCCTTTGAAAGACTTATTCAAAAAATTTTTAAAAATTCAAGTTCTTTGCATCTTTTTCAGTTATCAATGGTACAGCAATCTATGCATGGCAGTGGCCTATCACTTTACACAGGGGCTCCACTGACCTAAAAACCTACAGGTGAGACATTTTAATTAAGCTGATAAGTTCCATTTCTGTTGGAGATTCTGGCTTCTAACCCTTCTAATCAAAAAGTGATTACTATCCCAGTGAGATATGTTTTTCCATTTAGATATATGGCTGATTTCTGCACCCACACCAGAAATATCTCCCCTTTTCACAAAAGGAGAAAAAAACGGGTTATGGTCCCAAGACTGCCCCTAGGTACAAATCCGTCATTTCACATCCATTTTTATTAGAGTCTAATATCCGATATGCTAATGAACTCTTTTCTCAACTAATTCCACTAATTACTCTCCCGTTATTCTTCTGCTAAAATCCCTATCCTTTTACCATCTATTCACCAAACCCAACAGGCCACATACTGTAGCTTCCTGGAGGAGTGCTTTTCCTAAGACACTTTGTAAACTGTCAGGGCAAGCTGACGTTGCTTACTCAATCTTCTCAGATCAAACTTAAAGTATCCAACATCAATATTAGCAACTGAGTGAAATACCTTTAAAAAAAATGGGGGGGAATCTTCTGCTGTATCTGGATACTTCTCTATTTGGCTAGTTCAGTGGTGACCATTCAACAGAGAATGGCACCAGTTTACTACAATCCTAAAACGTATTTTCCTACAGCTAAACCATCAACCCTTTCCCATCGTCCGAATAATCCAGAATTTTTACGACAAGATTTTTTCACCCTCACTGCCTGGACAACAGCACCTTCTGATCACTTTCCACCCTGAATTGAGGTTTTCTCTAGATCCCCCATGGTGACGTCAAGTCACGCAAATACATGCCTTAAACCTACCACCTACTCCCTTCTTTCCATAAAGTTTCATCTAATAATAGCTACCATCTTTTGAACGAACAGTGATAAGTGTTTTAAAAGGGAATGTATCTACTTCCATGAAAGCCCTATGAGGTTGGGATCAGTACTCCCATTTTACAGATGAGACAAGCTGAGGCTTAGCAACTTGCCCAAGGTCACACAGGGCAGAAATTCCAATCCAAGTCTGACCTCAGTGTCCTCTGCCCTTAACCTTATCCTCCACGTTGAATTTTTTTCTAATCTCTTCATGTCTTAAATGTCTACTTTGTGGCCTTAGAATCTATGCTTGGGGACAGTTCAGTGTCTCCAGAGGCTGTCTTTCCTTTAAAGGACCGGCCTTTGAAAAGAATGAGTAGCCATTCCATCTATTCTCCATGCTCCCTCTTCCCACCTGCCACCATTTCCCGACAGCCCTTGTCATATCCCCTCCTCTAGGGCCAATTTAAACTTCCCTTCTGTCTCCAGAGCAAACACCATCGGATGCTGAGGAGCCACCTTCTAGCCTCAGGGCCCAGAGAGCAGCAGGGAAAGAAATGGAAGAAAGAAACAGCCCAAACAGCACCCCTTCCCCAGGTCTTGGATTCAGGGGGAACCTACGGCTGAGGACTGGGGGAGCTGGGGGAGGGGGAGCCGGAGGTGACATGGGTGTGCCCTTGGGTGTGGGCGAGACAAGCGGGAAGAGATGGGGAGGAGGCGTGGGACGCTCAGGAAATTAGGAGGACTGAATGGGGAGCAGATCCCCGTAAGGGGGGGTGGGGCCGCCACCGGCAAGGAAAGGGATCCGGCCACTAGGAGATCGTGTGTTGGGGGATGACCTGGAGGTGGCCGTAACGGGGAAGTGGAGGGAAGACAGGGTCGGGCGGGCGCTCAAGGGAGCAGGAAGCGGTGGAGAGGAAGGATGGATGCCACGGGGAAGGTGGGGGAGCCTCGAGACCCGGGCACACGGGCTTGGAGAGGAGGGGCCGGCGGGCGGGCGGCCGTGGGGGTTCGGGGTGAGAGGAATGCCGGGAACAGGGGCTGGAGGCGACCCCGGGAAGGGCGACGCGGGAATTCTCGAGCCCAGAGAGCGCGAACTGAGGTTTCCAGGGAGAAAAGGGCGGGAAAGGGGGGCCCGGCACGAAGGCGGGCGAGGTGAAGGTACCGCCGGGCACGCGAAGCGATGGGTTAGGAGGGGGCAGGGAGCGGGCTGGAGGCCGGCACGGGGGCGGAGGTTTCCGGGAGCCCGTCGGCTGCAGGGCGCGGAATTGTCCTGGCGTCCCCCGGGGGCTGGGCATGGGGTCTCTCGGGGCCCGCTTCCCCCAGGGCGGGGCGGGGGTTCCGGGTTCCCCTCAGGGCCAGAGCGGCGTCCCCGGGTCCCCGACTCCCTTCCTACCTAAGCCGGGCGCCACATAGACGAAGTACAGCAGCGAGGACGACAGCGAGAAGAAGAAGAGCGCGGCCAGCAGCGAGCGGCGCGGCAGCCGCAACCCCCGGCGGGCGCGCATGCTGCACCCGGGCAGCCGCCTAAGGACCGGGCCGGGCCTGCTCCCGCCGCTCCCGTCTGCCGCCTCCTGGGCAGCTGCCTGGGCCTCGGCCACCACCTCCCGGACCTCGCCGGCCGCCGCTCGCCGCCGCCTCGCCGCTCCCAGCCGCCGGCCACCGCGGGCCGGGCCACATGAAGCGGGCGGGGGCCGGAGCGGCCCTGAGCGAGCGCTGCGGCGGGGGCGGGGCGGGCGCGCGGGCGGGCCGGGCGGGCCGGGGGCGGAGCCAGCTCCCCGGGCACCGTCGCAAAAGACTCGCGCGCGCGCGCGCGCGCGCGCTAGCCGCTCGACCCCCGCCGGACCCCCAAGGCGGCTCAGCGCCCCGCAGGGGACGTCGCGAAATAGCGACAGCCCCTCTCCCGTCGCGGCCACCGCCCAGGCTTTCGGGGAGCGTCACTCAAGTCCCAGTCGGCTCCGCGCACTGGCACCCCCAACCCCAAGGGGCCGTCTGCAAAGTCTGACCTGGCTCTTCGTCCACTGCGGCAGAAGAGCGGGGATTGTAAACGTTGGGGATCATCCTGTTATTCATTCATTCAATTCGTCGCTTGTTTACTGAACGCCAGACATACGCCAGACGGTTCTTGGATATGGAGATACTACAGACAACAAAACAGACAAAATCCCTGTCTTCTTGAAACTTAAATCAAGTGGGAAGAGAAAGAAATCAATTCATAATATCATGTATTGATAGGTGATATGAGCACAATAAAATGGGAGAATGTGTTGGAAACAGACTAGGGTGGTCAAAGAAGGCCTCACTGAGGAGGTGACAAGAACTGAGACATAAAAGGGTGAGAAAGAGCTGGCTTTAAAATAAACTGCGGAAAGAGCATTCCCACCAGGGGAAACAGCAAGTGCAAAAGTCCTAAGACAGGATGAATCCAAATCAGTGCCCATAAAATCCGGTGAGGTAGGGAGGGTGGTAGGAATGAGCTTGGAGCTCTAGGCCGGGTCGGAACCCCACAGAATCGGAACAAGCATAGTGGTAACAGCTGTCAGCGTGAGGGCATGCACTAAGAAACACTTAAATCCTCCCAACAGTGCTACGAGATGGGTGTTATCATTCCTAGTGTACAGATGAGGAAACTGAGACTCTGAGTGAGAGAAGCAGTTGACCCAAGCCTTGCACTGAAGGCTCAAGTCCCAGCTGGCCTGTCTCCCAAGGCAGGCCCTTGACCACTGAGCTATAAATGCTTCTGCATTCCATCTGGACCCTAATGCTCAGCTTGCAGGCAAATTGGTGTCCTACCACCATCGCTTATGAGTGGGACCGATATCCAGAGCCTGTGCTTTGAGATCACCTTCAGGCCAGAGGGCCTCAGAGAGTAGTCACCAGAGATTCATGATAAGGGGACAATAGACCCACCCCCAGCTCTGAGGAGCTCCCAACTGAATTGGGGAGGCAAGTGGTCCCCCATGCAGACATATCAATACCTGGAACGCCGTCTTGGAATGTTGGAAGCAGTAAGGAGAAGGGAGGACTTTGCAGGGATTCTGTGAGAACCAACAATAAGCCCACTTTATATTTGTAAAGTGATTTGTACTTTTTAAAGTGTGTGTGTGTGTTTAACAGCTTAAGTAGGGGGCTCTAGAGCCAGGCTGTCCAGGTTCCCCAGCTCCCAGTTCTTCCATTCTTAGCTGTGTGGTCTTAAGCACATTACTTAACCTCTCTGTGCCTTCATAAAATGGAGAATGTTTATTCGTAACAACTGCATAAAGTTGTTGTGAGAATTTAAATAATACATGCAAAGCCTAGCACATGGTAAATGCACGTTGCTCTCACCTGATCCTCCCCATCATACCCTGGGAGATGAGGTGGGAGAGGAGAGGCTTAAACAACAAAAAAGAAAAGCAGAGAATTTTGACTCAGTTAGATGTGGGTTCAGATGTTGGCTCGGCCAGTCCTGGCTGAAATAGGTCCAGTGTTGCCTACCCCATAGGGGTGTGATGCAGATTATGTGAGATAGTGCAGGTGAGGCCCTGGACCAGAAATCTGCAGGTAGCCAGGATAATCTGACCTGAAAATACTTTTTATTTGAACCATACAATGTTCCCTCTCCCCAATGTCTTTCATAAACATTTCTAAACATACAGAAAACTTGATAGAATAGTATAAGGAATACCTGTACTCTCTAACAGGATTCAGCAATTGTTATTTTTCAGATTTATCTATCTATATTCATGTTTACATTTTTTGCTGAATTATTTTAAAAATAAGTTGCTTTGTGTGTCAATACATCAGCAGCAAATCCAAAGAAAAATGACATTCTTCTACGTAACCACAATGATATTATCACACCTAAGAAAATAAGTAATTAGACCATAATATCCTACAATATTCAGTCCATTCTGAAGTTTTGCCCATTTGTTTCAAGGATGTCTTTCTGACAGTATAAAATCAGTGTTTGTACATTGCATACAAAATGGACATGGTATTACTTCCATGGTATTTGTTAACCTACAACAGTCCCCCTACTTTTTTTTTGTTCATCATTTTCTCCCAGCATTTTATTTGAAAATCTTTTAACCTCTAGAAAACTTGAAAAATAGTACAATGAACACCCATATACTACCACGCGATGTTTTTTTTTTTTTTTTCGTTTTTTTCTCTTTAAGCAGAAAAGGTATTTTTTTTTTATCGTGGTAAATATATATGTAACAAAACATTTGACATTTCAACAATCTTCGCATGTACATTTCAGAGACATTATGTTCATCATGTTGTTCAACCATCACCATTATCTGCTCCCAAATTATTCTGTCACCCTTAACAGAAGCTCAATGCCCCCTTTGTTTTATTTTGTTAATTGAACTAGTGCTAGGCCAACTGGATTTCCATGTGGGGAAAAAAAAAAGAATCTTTATCCGATCTCACACTATACACAAAATCAATTCAAGTTGGAATGTAAATCTCCACGTGAAAGATAAAGTGAAAAGTTTTCAGAAGAAAACGTAGAATATCTTCACACTCTTGGAGTAGGCGAAGATTTGTCTAAGAGGGCATAAACACCAACCAAAAGAGAAAAATTCGTTCAGTTGGACTATGTTAAAACTAGAATTTCTCTTCACTAAAAGCTACCATTAAGGGAAAAGACAAGCCTCGAAGTGGGAGAAGAAATAGAAATATAGAGCTGATAAACAACTCATACCCAGAATTTTTTTAATCATAGATTTATAAGCAAAAGACAAACCAAAAGAAAAAAACGAGCAAAAGACTTGAATAGGTATTTCACAAAACAAGATATCCAAATGGCCAATAAGCATAGGAAAAGGTGCATGATTTCATTAGTCTTCAGAAAAATGCAGATTAAAACCACGCCTTGATACCATCTGTGGGTAGGCTCTCTTGGAAGAAGAGAACGCCTAGGAGAAGCCTTGAGGAAGTCCAGCTTTTCATGGCAGAGTAGAAAAGGGTGACTCTGCCAAGGAGACGCAGGAAAGAAAACCAGGAGGCTGGGTGCTCTCAAAGCCAGGGGGAAGGTGCTTCCTAACCGGTCTGGGATGCATCTTTTGAAGCCCCTCACTTCATTTCCGTGGGCCTCCATTTTCTCATCGGTAAAATGGCACTCACAAGAGTAACTTCCTCCTAGCGTTGAGAAGTCCTAAGATCAGAGGGGTCCAAGAGGTCCCTACCTCAAACTCCTCCCTCCGCACTCCCTGTTCATCTTCAAGTTAGGTTTTCCAATTTACTCAAATATTCATTCATTTGACTGTTCAGTTCCTCAGTCAACCAAGCGCACTGCGTTGAGGTTTCTGCTCAGAGAGCTTTCCTCCCTGCTGCCCATCCTCTCGGCCAACTTTATTTTTCTTCCTACCATTTTTTCACTCCCTAGTGAAGGTGCCCTGGTGGCCCAAAGGCTAAGCGCTTGCTGCTAACCGAAAGGTTGGCGGTTCAAACCCACCAGCAGCTCAGCAAGAGAAAGACCTGACAATCTGCTCCCCTAAAGATTTTTGTTGTGTGCCCATTAGTTGATTCTGACCCATAGCGAACCTGTAGAACAGAGTAGAACTGCCCCATAGGGTTTTCTATGCCTAAAATTTTTAAGAGAACAGATAGGCAAGTCTTTTCTTTCACTGAGCAAGTGGCTGGTGGAGTAGAACCACCTATCTTTGGGTTAGAGCCAAGTGCTTAACCATTGCCCACCAGGGATCCTTCCATAAAGATTACAGCTTAGAAACCCTATGGGGCAGTTCTACTCTGCCACATGGGGCTGCTATAAGTTGAAATCAACTTGACAGCATCAACAATGACAATATTATATTATACATGTATTTGTTTATTTGCTTATTTTCTGTCCCTGGTAGCAAAACATAAGCTCCATGATTGTGAGAGTTTTGTTTCATTCTCTGCTACACATTTGGATATCCAGTTTGGAAAATGGATTATGGACCTGTATAAACACTGCTGCAGTGAACATCCGTGCTCAGTGCATAGTGCCCAGCACCCAGTAGGTGCTCAATAAGTGTTGAAGGAAAGCTGGGAGAATGGCAGCTGTGCACCGTGCACATGCTGGGCACAGCAGATGCAGAGATGAGTAAGTGGTAGTTCTCGAGGTCCTGTGGTGGACCAACAGGAAAGTCAGCAACTCCATAGGATGTGAGGAGGGTCTTGTGTGACTGGCAGTGTGGGGAGGCATCCCATTAGACTCAAGATGGTCTTGAAGGGAACATAGAGACAGGCTTCCTGGGGCTGTGAGAGGAGACCAGTTTGGTTGGAGCAGGTGGTCCCTACAAGGAAGAGCCAAGGGTGAGATTGGAGGGGACCTGACCCTGTGGCTCCGGAATCAATCAGATCTGGTGACTAACCAGTTCTACTTGGTTGTGACTGTGACCGCGGCATCCCTCAGCCACTATTTCCACATCTATAAAATGGGGATCATACAGTCCCTACTTCATGGAGTTGCTGTCAGGGCTCAAGATAGTGCTATAAAATGCCTGGCATGTAGCAGGCACCCAACCAAAGGGAGAAGTTGCAGTTCTTACATTGTTTCTTGTGGGCCATAGAGAGCCACTGGAGCTTGTAGAGCAGGGGAGCGGCCTAAAGAAAGGGAGGTACCATGACAGATCTCCAAAACCAAAACCAGACCTGCCCCATAGGGTTTCCAAGGAGTGGCTGGTAAATTCAAACTTCTGACCTTTTGGTTAAGCAACCCAGCTCTTAACCACTGCATAACCAGGGCTCCAGGAGAGATCTCAGGAGAACATAAATTGGGCTCCTGTGCTGGTCAACACCCACTTACAGGCTGGCCCAAAGCAAAGGCAGAAAGAAAAAGATCCACAGCCAAATGAAAAAAAAAAATCACAGGAACACTGTGCCCTGCCCTGGCCCCCCAAGTCCTACCAGAGAAAATTCCAGGCACCCACCCCAAGGAAACCAAACAAACCCAGTGCCGTCGAGTCAATTCCGACCCATAGTGACCCTATAGCAACCCTATTCCGACCCATAGCAACCCGATAGGACTGCCCCATGGAGTTTCCAAGGAGCGCCTGGTGGATTCAAACTGCCGACCCTTTGGTTAGCAGCCGTAGCACTTAACCACTACACCACCAGGGTTTCCCCACCCCAACGAAGCCATTGTATAATCCATAAACACTAATCCCTAGCCAGCAGTGAGATCATATCCCAGAGCAACAACTATCTCAGTTCAAGCGCCCAGAGCCGGTGAACTGATAAAGATCATTTACATGTGTGGGACTGCTCTGCAGGTGCCAGGAGTTGTGGCATTGAATGCTTCCAGTGCCAGGAACTCCTGCTGATGGGGCACTGACTATAAGGGTCACCCTGGTAACCCCTGGCCAGGCAGTGGTTCATCAGCCCCTCTCAGGGAGAACTGAGGCTCAGAGCAGCAGCATTAAGAGCCAGTATGTCCTTCACCAGGAGCCCTGGTGGCACAGTGGTTAAATGCTTGGCTGCTAACTGAAAGGTTGGGGGTTCAAACCTACCAGTCGCTCCGCAGGAGAAAGATGTGGCAGTCTGCTTCCATGGATTTACAGCCTTTACAGTTCTACTTTGTTCTGTAGGGTTGCTATGAGTCATAATTGACTTGACAACAGCAGATTTGGCTTTTTTTCCCCTTTTTTTCGTGGATGTTCTTCACCACCCTTTTCCCTCTACCACAATAACAATCTTCTGCAGAGTGGCTGCCCCACCAGCTGAGTTCCAGACTGAGAAGGACAGGGACTTAAAGTTAAGCCTTCCTCACTTGCCTGTGATGAACATGTAGCATGAATGAAAAACAAAACAAAACTTTGTTTTAAGGCTCTGAGATTTAAGGCTTTTTGTTACTACAGCATAACCTGGCCTAGCCTAACTGATAATGAATATATTCCTTTGCAGTGAGCTTTCTTTCTACCTTATTTTTTCTAAGATGTATCCGTAATGATACATGTAGCTCGTTTATTCATTTTCACTGCTCTATTGCATTTCATCATATCACTATCCCACCCTTTTAAAAATCCATTTTCCCAATGAGGTCTTTTTAGCTCATTTCCAATTTTTTGCTATTACTGGTCCATAATCCTTTAGCCACAATTCAAAATGAAAGGAAAACAAAAAACCAAAATCTTTGTCAAAATTTGGCAACAAGACCTAACCTAACCTGAAAATACTTAGTGGCAAAACCTGACTTGAATAGATATATTTATAATTTTACATCCCATTTACTGTGAATATTCATATGCTCCATTGAGAAAACACTAAGTTCTCTGCTTATGGAACGCTGACACAACACTCTCAAGGATGTTATATAATATCAGTGCATGCACCTTTCAAAATTCTGAGAATTTCTAAATTTCAAAACACTTCTAGCCCCAGTGGGTTTGGATAAGGGATTGTGGACCTGTACAAACACTGCTGCAATGAACATCTAAAGAAGAATGTATTTTCTGAAGACAGCCTCAACAAGAGTTCTGCTAGAACCTTGCCATTCCCCTATCAAGAACCAACCAGCTGATTGGTTGATTCCAACCATGGCAATCCCATGTGTCAGCATAGAACTGTATTTCATAGGTTTTTCAATGGCTGACTTTTTTCAGAAGTAGATTACCAGGCCTCTGGGTTTCTTTAGTACAGTGGCTCTCATACTAGTAAACTACCCTTTTGTCATACTGTATTAGTCATAACTTTCAACTGAAACTGGCTTAAGCAAAAAGGGAATTTATTGGCTCTACTGACTATAATAGCCTGAAGCAGACAATGTGGCTTCAGCCACAGCTGGATCCAGTGGCTCATGTGATATCATCAGCATTCAATGTCTCTCCATATTTTAGCTCTACTTTATCAGGCTCACATTCCCCCATACCTATCACCAGAGGGTCCACAGTTGCTCCAGGCTTCCATCCCCACAGCTAAGTAATTCTCAGTCGAAAAACAGCTTTTATAATCAGTTTCGTTGGCCTGGCTTCAGGCATGTGTCCATCCATGAACCCATCATTGTTTCTGAAGGAATGGAGTGTGCTGACTAGCCAGACCTGCTCACATGCCCACCCTTGGAGCCTGGGACAAGATCAGCTTCACATGAACCACATGGGCTAATAGTGGGGAGTGGAAGTTCCCCAAAGGGAAATCAAGGTGCAGTCACTCAAAAAAATTAGAATGGGTGCTGGTCATTGCAAACCAGTGGTACATTAAGTTCTGTCAGCTACATGCACTCGCTTGAGATCTGAAGGGTGGAAGGAGGCAGAGGTCCTCTTCCTGCAGCTGGGGCAGCTGACAGCCAGCTCTGGCACTAGGAGGAATATGTGCAGTGGAGTTCACTGCCTACCACCCAGTTCGGAGGGTGTGGAGCAGTCACTGGGCGGATTATCCTGTAAGGAAGGTAAGCACGGGCTTACTTGTGCTTATTTACTAATCTGCAGTGAACAAGGTCACATGGGCTTCACCACCCCACATCGAAGTGAAACCCGTGCTACCGTGCTAATTGAATAATCTGCCCCTGGGCAGTCAGGTGGTGGCAACGGTGATGGCAGGAGCAGCAGCAGTTTGATGACTTCTGAAGCATGGCCAGAGTAGAGGACCCTTGAAATCAAAAGTCCAAAAATAGCCCCCCAGCTTCCACTCTCCCAGCCCTTCTGATGATTTTGTATGCATCTAAGTCCCTGTATCAAATGCCTTTCCGCCTAAAATGGCTAGAGTGGTTTCTATTTCCTGAACTAAATCCTGAATGATAAAATTGTCCTATGTAGAATACAGTAGACACCTTTATTAGTACAGCTGTCACACTGATTTACATGTATGTGTACGCATGTGTATGTATGTATTAGTCATACAATGTATTTAAACAAGCACCTAACAGCACTTACTCTGTTTCAGACACTATTCTAAGAACTTTATAGTCACTTGCTTAATCCTTACAATAACACCTTGACATAGATACTATTATCATTCTCACTTTCATCTACAGATGAGGAAACTGAAACCTAGAATGATTAAGAAACTTGCCCAAGGCTACACAAATCTTGCCCAAGGTTCCTCGTGATTTATTTGACAATTACGGATAGATTACAAATTTACTTGAGGACAAGCGCTGTCTCTTTTTATCCTCAGAGCCTAAATCAAGGCCTGACACACGGTAGATGCTTAGTAAATATTAGTTGAATGAATGAAACTATTTATTAATTCAGTTGAGTCTGCTGTGAGAAAACAAAAAATAAAATCCAAACATTTTTAAAAATTAATTTTTTCTCACTAGAGCAGGGGAAGGCAAACTTTGTCTGTAAAGGACCAGAAAGTAAATATTTTTGGCTTTGTTGGCCGTACAATCTGTCACAATACTTAACTCTCCCATTGTAGCCCAAAAGCAGCCATAGACAACATTTAAACAAATGGACACGACCTGTTTTAATAAAACTTTATAAAGACAAACAATGGGCTAGATTTGGTCTATGGGTTGTAGTTTGCTGGCCCCTGCTCTAGAGAATGAATCTTCATGTTATGGAAGTTATTTACTATAAAGTCCTGCCTTCCATGCAGGAGACCCTGGCTCAATTCACAGCTAACGCACCTCACACATAGCCACCACCTGTCTGTCAGTGGGAGCTTGTATCTTGGAAGGTGGACAGGTTGCAGCATAGCTTCCAGGCTAAAACAGACTAGGAAGAAAGGCCTTGGGGAACTACTTCCAAAAATCAGTCAATGAAAACCCTGTGGAGCACAAGAGTCCAGTCTGCAGCTGATCAAGGGGATGAGGCAGAACTGGACAGCATTTCCTTCTGTCGTGCAGGGGCTGCCATGAGTCAGGGGCTGACTCAAAGGCAGCTGACAACAACAAACACAGCAGATTACTAATCTACTATAGATTAGTAAAGTCAGTCGGTACCTTGATTTTTGCTTTGTTTTGAAAATAATATTTTTACAAAGCATCACCCTTCAGTCTATCCAATCTATATCGCTCACCAGATTAGGGTTTCTAAAACAATTTTCATCATGTTACTCTTCCACCCACAAACCTTTGGTGGCTCCTGTAGCCTACAGAACAAAGCCTAACTTCACTTGAGCTTTGTCATGGATTGTGTCCCCCAAAAATGTGTGTTTCAGTTTAGCTGGGCTGTAATTCCTGGTGTCATGTGATTGTTTACCATTTTGTCATCTAATATGATTTTCCTATGTGTTGTAAACCCTGTCTCTGATGTTAATGAGGGGAGATGGGCAGCAGTTGTGTTAACAAGGCAGGACTCAATCTACAGGATTGGACTGTGTCTTCAGCCAGTTTCTTTTGGGATATAAAAAAGACAGAAACGAGCAGAGAGACAGGGGGACCTCATACCACCAAGAAAGCAGTGGCAGGAGCAAAGCGCATCCTTTGGACTCAGGGTTCCTGCGTGGATAAGTTCCTGGTCCAGGGGAAGATTGATGAGAAGGACCTTCCTCCAGAGCCAATAGAGAGAGAAAGCCTTTTCCCTGGAGCTGACGCCCTGAATTTGGACTTTTAGCCTACTTTACTGTGAGTGAATAAATTTCTTTTTGTTAAAGCCAGCTGATTGTGGTATTTCTGTTATAGCAGCACTAGATAACTAAGACAGCCTTGAAGACCCTCCACAATCTGGCCACGGTTCCTTCCATTCCCTTCTCTTACGTGTTACATAAGCGCAGATGTTGAAGAAACATTTCAAAGTTTGATACTGAGGAATGCGCCCAGTAACATTTCATGATTCTACACAGAAGGAGGTTCAGCTAACATTCCTTGATTCTATACAGATGGGGAAACACTGCAGACACCCCATAATGCTAAGCAGAGAAGAGATTCTGCAAACATTTAATGATTCTATACACAGGCAGATGTTCAGCAAACAGCACAGAATTCAAGCCACCAAAAGGGGCTCTGCAAACATTTCACGATTCTATATACATGAGGGTATTCCTCAAAAACGGTTCATAATTCTATACGCAGGAAGGAAAAGTTGTTCAAACAACCCAAAATTCTATACATGGAGAGTGCTCTGTAAATATTTCATAATTTTATACCTAAGAGGAGGCTTTACTAATATTACATCATTCTAGAGATAGAAATGGTCTGTGTAGATACTTCTTGATTTTATAATGTGCTTTCAAACAGTTGATGATTCTACAACCGCAAACAATTACTGGTTCTTCACAGAGGAGGGTATTCATTTCCCTGATTCTAAATAGAACAGGGGTGCTCAGTAAAGATTCCATGATCCCAAACATAGTAGAGAACTCTGTCCATAGTTAACTATGGTACAGGTAGGAGGGTGTTCTGCAAACATTCGTTGATTATACACAGAGGAGGGGATTCTGCAAACAGGCCATGATTTTATACACAAGATGTTGTTGTTGGGTGCAATCAAGTGGATTTTGACTCATAGCAACCCCATGTGAGAGAGTACAACTGCCCCCATAGGGTTTTCTAGGCTGTAATCTTTATGAATCCTTTTCGTCTTTTTATCTCACATACTTTGGACCTGTTATCAGGAGGGACCAGTCCCTGGAGAAGGACTTCACGCTTGGTAAAGTAAAAAAAAAAAGTAAAAGGTCAGTAAAAAAGAGGAAGACTTCAACTAGATGGATTGACAAAGTGGCTGCAACAATGGGGTTAAGCATAACAACAATTGTGAGGATGGCACAGGACCAGGTGGTGTTTTGTTCTGTTGTATGTAGGGTCGCTAAGAGTTGGAACCTGTTCAACAGTACCTAAAAACAACAATCTTTACAAAACAAATCGCCAGAGCCGCAGGGTAGATTCAAATTGTGAACTTTTCCCTTAGCAGCTGAGTACTTAACCATTGCACCACCAGGGCTCCTTACACACAAGAGAGTATTCTGCAAATATCCCACGATTTTATACACAGATGAGGAGGGTTCAGACATATTCCAAGATTTTACACAGATGAAGGGTTCCAGCAAATATTCCTTGATTCTGCAGAGAGGAGCAAGAATCTCTGCAAATATCCCTCTGTGTTACACACAGGAGGCAGCTTTGGAAGCAGTCCATGATTTTATAAGAAAGAAGGTGCCTGGCAGTGCTTGGGGATTCTACGGGCTGTGGTGGGCTTGATCTGATGAAGCAAAACTGGTAATGTGGTATCCTGGGCAGAATTCTGGAAAAGAAAAATAGCACTGGGTGAAATCTAAGGCCATCTGAATGCAGGATGGACTTTGGTTAATAATAACATATCAATATTGGCTCATTAACAACATATAAAAATTAGTTCATCAACAATGTAACCAGTATACAGTATTAAAGTAAGAGGTTAATACCAGGGGAAGTTGGGTCTGGGCCTATGGGAACTCTGTACTATCTTTCCAATTTTGATGTCAATCTAAAACTGTTCTAAAATTTAAAATTTATTTTAAAAAAGGTAACAATTGCAGGGGCCCAGGAAGATCCTTAAATGGCCCTGGATGGAGAAATTGCTGGAAAGTTCCCATGGGAAGGTCAGAAGACTCCTATCTGCAAGCCACCTGCTGCCTCTGCTGCCACCCAGATCCTGAACAGAACGCTGTCATTCCAAAGCTGGTCTCCGTTCATCAGGGGTGGCCAATTAGCCAAGGACATTATGTTGTGGCAGGTGTCTGCAGGAATCAGATACTGTCATGGTCTCAGGAAGGGAAAGCAGCTGTTTCTTCTTCTCTCCCCCCACGTAAGCCCCGAGTCCCAGGGGAGGGCATTTAGCTGGCCTGAGCAGAGTAATGGAGGCCAGAGGGAGGAGCTGTGGCTACAGCTAAGCCCCAGGGTCACAGGCAGGAATGAGGGGTGTTGATCAAAGGCAGGGAGGGAGTCTAGGGTCTTAACATCCCAGAGTCCAGCCATAATTAATCAACCGCACATGACAGCATGTATAATTTTGGCCCTAGCTAGAGGCCACAGGATGGGAAGAGGTTATAGCTACATTTCTCAATTTTTTTTTTTTTACTCATGCCCCCTTTCAATAAACATAAAAACATCTTACGGTCTCCTTTGACATTACTTGAAATTTTTTTGAAGTTTTTTTCCAAGAAGTCTAAAATTATTAAAGGAAAATAATGAAGAATATCCTTGTGACCTCAAAGAGAAAAGAATTTCTTACACCAGGCACAAAAAGCATAAACCATAAAGGAACAGATTAATATATTTGACTACATCAAAATTTAATATTCCTCTATGACAAAAGACCTCACAAAGTAAAAAGACAAGTGACATGCTGGGGGATGATGTTCACAACCAATATAGCAAAGAAACTCTATCTAGAATTTATAAAGAAGTCAATAGGAAAAAAAAAAAAATTGCCCCAATGAAAAAGGAATAAGGGATTTAAACAGGTACTTCTGTGAGAAGAGGAGACCCAAAAGGCCTCAAAACCTATCAAAAGAAGCACAGTCTCAGAAGTAGTCAGGGATTAAAACCACAATGAGATAGGCGATACTGTTTCACATCCAGAGACAGGCAGAAATTCTGCTTCTAGATATGTGCTCCGAAGAAATTCTGGCAAGTGAGCACAAGCAGATATTTACAAGGGTGCAAGAGTGTCCACTGCGGCATGGAGGATAACAAGGAAAAATTGCAAGCAACCTAAATTCCATCATCAGGGAAACGGGCCAATACAATGTGGTTCAGCACATGGCAGCACACCATGCAGCAGTTAAAATTAATGCACTAGAACTTATTACCAACATGGACACACATATCAAAAATAATGTTTAAAAAAACAGCAAACCACAGAACGAGGCATAGGGTAAGATGACATCTGACTGAGTGGTAAAACATGAAACCATAAATGTGAGAGGAAACCAGGAAGAGGGAGAGAGAGCGAAACCACCATAAAAAAAAGTCAAAACACAATGACAAACCAGGGAAAAATTCTTGCAATTTATACCACAAAGAGCTACTCTCCCTAACGTAAGAGGAGCTCTTAGAGACAGATAAGAAAAATGAACAATCGAATAGAAAAATGAACAAAGGATACAAATAGTTCATGGAAAAGGAAATTTAAATGGCTCTTAATCATATCAGTCTGCTCAAACTCTCTCATTCTAAGAAATGCAAATTAAAACTACAGGGAGCCACCATTTTCCATCTATCACATCGGCAAAGATCAAAAAGCTTGGTAACGCACTGCCTGCGTGGTAAGAGTTTGAAGCAACAGGCACCTTCCTGATTTATGGTAGGGTGTAATCTGGTCAAAGCTATAAGCAGGACAAGTTGGCAAAATCTATCAAAATGATAAATGCATATACCTTTTGGACCAGCAATTCCATTCTGGGAATTTGTCCTACAAACCATCCTGCATGTGTGCGTGAGATGACATGTGTAGGAAATTATTTATTGAAAGAATGGTTTGTAACAGCCAAAAATATTGAAAACAACCTCATTGTCCGTAAAGAAGGGATGGGTGAAATAAATTGTGGTCCATCAAATGACACAATACCATACAACAGTAAAGAAAGAATGGCAAACCTCTCTTCTACCTACTGGTATGGAAAAGCCTCCAAGATATATTGTTAGAATAAAAAGCAAGTGTGATAGTATCTACCTTCTGTATAAAAAAGTAGAAGAAAAAGGAGGTGTGTGTGTGTGTGTGTGTGTGTACTTGTATTTGCTTATGTGTGTCTAAAGGAACTCTGAATGAACATATAAAAAAATAAAACAGTGGTTACCTGTTGCAGGGAGAGGGAACTATATGAATTTTTACCTGTTTTAAAAATTAAATATAAAAGCAATGAAAACACACACATACATTCACATACGCACGAATGAGTTCATGTTGCTTCCCTGCTACTTGTTAGTTGCCATGGAGCCAGCTCTGACTCATGGTCACCTCATGTACAACAGAACAAAATGTTGCCAGTCCTGCTCCATCGTCACAATCATTGGTATGCTTGAGTCCATTGTTGCGGCCCCTGTGTATTTTAAGCGTCTTCCAACCTAGAGGGTTCATCTTCCAGAACTGTATCAGACAATACTCTGTTGTGACCCGCAGGGCTTTCACTGGCTAATTTTTGGAAGCAGATCATCAGGCCTTTCTTCCAGGTCTGCCTTAGTCGGGAAGCTCCACTGACCTGTCCACCAGGGTCACCCTGGTGGTATTTGAAACACCAGTGACTAGCATCTAGCATCAGAGCAACATGCAAGGCAGATAACAGTATGACAAACTGAGAGGTGATTGGTGGGCTTCCCTGCTTAAAATACTCCAAAGCTGCTTACTAGCCCCTGCAAGATAAGGTGCCACCCTTTCTCCCCAACTCCATGTCCTTACACTTGTTGTTGTCGTCAGTTTCCATTGAGTCATTCTGACTCCTGGTGACCCCAAGTATGCAGAGCATAACTGCCCCATAGGATTTTCAAGGCTGTGACCTTTCATAAGAAGGTTGCCAGGCCTTACTTTCAAAGTGCCTCTGAGTGGGTTTGAACTACCAACCTTTCAGTTAGCAGTCCAACGCTTAACCATTTATGCCACCCAAGGACTCATCGTCACACAGTCCCCAGCCCCAAGTATCCTCACCTCTTTTTCTCCATATATTTGCTCCTGCAGTCGTGCAGTTCAAAAAACAAAAAGGTATAAAAAGGAATTCCAAACCTGGAACCCTCATAGACTGCTACCAAAAGAAACCAAACCCGTTGCCACTGAGTAGATTCCAACTCATAGTGACCCTTTAGGACAGAGCAGAACTGCTCCATGGAGTTCCCAAGGAGCGGCTGGTGGATTCCAACTGCTGACCTTTTACTTAGCACCCTGAGCTCTTAATCACTGCGCCACTGTTAGTGGCATGTAAAATGGTGCAGCTGCTATAGAAGCCAGTCTAACAATTTCTCAAAAAGTTAAACAAAGATATGACCCAGCAACTCTACTTTAGGTACATACCCAAGAGAAATGAAACCATACCTTCACCCAAAAACTTGTACTCAAATGATCAGGGTAGCATTACTCGTAATAGCCAAACAATACAAACAACCAAATGTCCACCACTTGATGAATGAACAAAATGTATTATATCCACACTATCATCCAGCCATAAAAAGGAACGATGCACTGATTCATGCTACAACATGAGTGAACATGAAATGTCGAGAACAGACAAAACCGTACAGACAGAAGGTAGATTAGTGGCTGCCTAGGGCTAGGATTGAAGTTGTCAAGGATTTCATTTTACTTGGATCCACAGTCAATGCCCATGGATGGAAGCAGCAGTTAAGAAATCGATGCACTGCATTGGGCAAATCTGCTTCAAAAGACCTATTTAAAGTGTACAGCAAAGATGGAAGCCCTGGTGGCGTAGTTGTTAAGCGCTATGGCTGCTAACCAAAAGGTCAGCAGTTCAAATCTGCCAGGTGCTCCTTGGAAACCCTATGGAGCAGTTCTACTCTGCCCTATAAGATCGCTATTAGTTGGAATAGACTTGACGGCAGCAGGTTTGGTTTTGGTTTAAAGCAAAAATGTCACTTTAAAGACTAAGGTGCACCTGACTCAAGCCATGGTGTTTTCAATTGCCTCACTGAACAAGGAAGACCGAAGAAGAACTGACATCTTTGAATTATGGGTTTGGCGAATGTCATGGATTGAATTGTGTACCCCAAAAATGTGTGTATCAATCTGGCTGAGCCATGAGTCCCAGTATTGTGTGATTGTCCACCATTTTGTCATCTGATGTGATTTTCCTATGTGTTGTAAATCCTGCCTCTATGTAAATGAGGGGTGATGGGGCGGCAGTGTGTTAATGAGGCAGGACTCAATCTATGGGATTGGATTGTGTCTTGAGCCGGTTTCTTTTGGGACGTAAAAAAAGAGAAGTGAGCAGAGAGACAGGGGGACCTCATACCTACCACCAAGAAAGCAGCGCCATGAGCAGAGCGCATCCTTTGGACCCGGGGTTCCTGTGCAGAGAAGCTCCTAGTCCAGGGGAAGATTGATGGAGAATAAACTTCTGTTTAAGTCATCCACTTGTGGTATTTCTGTTATAGCAGCATTAGATAACTAAGAAAGCGAAGAATATTGAATATACGATGAACTGCCAAGAGAAGGAACAAATCTGTCTTGGAAGAAGTACAGCCAGAATGCTCCTTAGAAGCAAGGATGGCGAGCCTTCATCACCTAACAATAACAACAGGGCTAGAAGGCATGGGGGAAACGGGGAGTGACTGCTAACAAGGTTTCTTTTTGGGGTGATGAAAATGTTCTAAAATTGACTGTGGTGATGGTTGCAGAATTCTATGAATATACCAAAAAGCATTGAATTGTGCACTTTAAATGGGTGAATGGTACAGTATGTGAATTATATCTCCATAAAGCTGTTATTTTTTTTTAAAAAGTATCCAGTGAAAATCTTCTTCCCACCCTTATTTTCTAGTGGTCCCATCACTACCTCTCCCCCCGTCCTCAAAGAGCTAATTACTATTGCTAATTTCTTGTGTGTTTTTTCAGAGGTCTTCATGCCGTACAAGGAAATATAACACAAATTCTTCTCCCTCACATTTTATACAAGAATAGCATATTATACAAACTGTTCTGCCACTTTTTTTTACTTAATAATATATCACTGCTTTTGCAATTGCTTGATTCTTTTTAATAGTTGCATAATATTCCATTTTATGAATAAACCATAATTAGTTTAACTAGTCCTCTACTTACAGAAATTTGGGTTGTTTCTAATCTTTTTACCATTACAGTGTTACAATGTACATACATTATTTTGCATGTGAACAAGTCTGTCTGTAGGACAAATGACCAGAAACAGACTTTTTGCCATGTGTACCTATAATGTTGATTTAAAAAACCTGTTGGTGTAGAGTGGCTTCCAACTCATACCGACTTTACAGGACATAGTAGAGCTGCCCCACAGGGTTTCCAAGGCTGTAATCTTTACAGAAGCAGACTTTCATATCTTTCTCCTGTGGAGTCACTGGTGGGTTTGAACTGCTGACCTTTCAGTGAGCAGCTCAGCACTTAACCATTGTGCCACCAGGCTCTTGGTAATGTTGATAGATTTCTCCCCAGGGATGCTGTCTCAGTTCACATGCCCACCAGCAATACATGATGGTGCCTGACCTTTGCCAGCCTGACAGGGTGGAAAGTGTATCTCAGTGTAGTTTAATTTGTATTACCTTTTTCTGTGAGAATTCAAGTATTTTTAACATGTTTAAGAGCCATTTATTTGTATTTTTCTGTTCACTTCCTTTGCCATTTTCCCACTGGGTATGTACTTTTCTTTCTATATCTAAAAATGCTTTATCTGTTAGGAAGACATTAGTCCTTTGCATACGAGCTGAATTTTTTTCTGTTTTGTCATTTGTATTTTGACTTCGCTAATGATGTTTCTTTGTCCTTGGACTTTAAGTTTGTTGGCTGAACCAAGCTCCCTGTTACCTGTTCCCTGGTTCACCTGTACACCTCACAAAGCTTCACCTCAAACATATCTTCCCCTGTACCTGTAACACCTGAGCAGGCTCCTCCTCTAAAAAGGAAAGACATTTAAATCCACATTTCACAAATATTTATGGAGCACCCGCCATGAACCCCAAAGAACTCACAAGTTAATCGAAGGGTTAAACAAGGAAACCAGCTATAACATCAAATACCGTATTTGGTTTTTGGTCTAAGAAGTACAAATAAAGAGTAAAGAAAGACTAGGGAGGGAAAGGTGAATTCTGGGGGGAACTTCCTGGAGGACATGGGAGTTTTATAGAGAGTACCATTTATTAGAGACGCCTATGTTCAAAAGCAGAGATTGAAAAGCGTGCCTGGCAGACTTGATATTGTTATTGTTTTAAGTTGGCATCATTTAAAATAATGAGATTTTACATCCAAATCTGAACTTTTGGGTTCTTTGTGGAATCAGACCTACACAATTGGGCCTTCATTACTCAGTGGCAATGGGGGTGGGGGGGGAGGGGCAGAGGAATCATTGCCTGGGGTGGGGTCTGGGGCATGTGTTTTCCACTTGCCCCCAGTCCCTACCCCAGTTTTACCCCACACATCCTGGCCCTTTTGCATGTTTGAGTTTGCCACAGCAGCCCTTACGTGGCCTAATTTGACTCTCACAACCTTTACTACAGAGTCGGTACAATTATCCCTATTTTACTGCTGAGAAACTGAAGCCTCAGAGCTAAGTGATGTTTCCTAGGCTCACACCAGTAGCCAGGGGCTCTGCAGAATTCCCAAGTCTGTGTTTTAACCCCTCTGCTATGACTTGAAGGGTGGAAGATACTACCACCAGTGAAGATTAGGACCTCCAGGTTTATTTAGGAAAAACAAACAAACAAAAACAATCGCTAACATTCAGCACTTTCTCTGTGCCAGCCATAACACCAAGCACTTCACATATATTAACTCATTTAATCCACTAAACAACCTTATTAATTATTACCTTTTGTCTTAGTTATCTAGTGCTGCTATAACAGAAATACCACAAGGCAATGGCATTAACAAAGAGAAATTTACTCTCTCACAGTCTAGGAGGCTAGAAGTCCAAATTCAGGGTGCCAGCTCCAGGGGAAGGCTTTCTCTCTGTCAGCTCTGGGGAAGGTCCTTGCTATCAATCTTCCTCTGGTCTAGAAGCTTCTCAGAACAGGGACCCTGGCTCCAAAGGAAGTGTTCTGTTCCTGGCTCTGCTTTCTTCGTGGTTGGCCGTCCCCTTAGATTCTGCTTCTTGGTTTCTTCGCCTCTCGGCCCCTCGGGCTTTGCCACCCACATCTGCCCTGCTGGGGCAAGTGTTCAGAGCTCTTTAGCTCCACCAGTAAGTGCCTGGGGGCACCCCACTCCTCCAGTAAACTTCGACTGGAAGGCACTCAGGTCTCTTGCTCCATGGATTGTCAAGGCTTTCTCTGTCAGCTCTGGGGGAAGGTCCTTATCATCAGCCTTCCCCTGGAGCTGGCACCTGGAATTTGGAATTCCAGTCTCCTAGACTGTGAGAGAATAAATTTCTCTTTGTTAAAGCCATACACTTGTGGTATTTCTGTTCTAGCAGCACTGGATAACTAAGACACCTTTTTACCTCCATTTTGCAGAAATAGAAACTGAGGCACACATTTGTCCAAAGTCAATTAGCCAGTAAGTGGCAGAACCAGGATTCAAACTCCGGCAGTCTGGATCTAGAAGACGAAGACCAATCAGTATGCTAGAGCTGGACTAGCATGGCAGAGCTGGGTGGACTCAAGTGCTGGAATGACTTGAGGAAAGTGTAGACAGCAGTCTGAGAGCAGGTAGGGTTGGTGACATTCCCCCAGTGGTGTACTGGGGAGGCTAGGCAGGTCCCAGGCAAAAGGATACCAGTCTTCCAACGAAGCCTCCCTTGGGAAGAGACCAGGAGCTGCTGTCCTGCCCGGGTCTCTTGGCCCTCCACTGCTTACACCTTCATTCAGGATAAAATCCAAATACCTCCCTGTGGCCTTCAAAGCTCCAAGTACTGGCCCTGCAGGCCTCTCCTCTTGCCACCCTCCCTGTTGTTCACTCTGCCCAGCTCTACTGGCCTTCTTGTGCAAATACCCCCAAACTCTTTCCTACCCTTGGAGCTTTGGATATGTTGCCGTCAGCCTGGAATGCCCTTCCCTCAGATCATACCAACCCACCTCCTTCTCCTCCTTTACATCTCTCACTAAATGTCACTTCTCAGGAGAGGCCTTTGCTGATCAGCCTATCTGAAATAGCTCCACCTCTATGTTCTCCTTACCCACCCTTCTTGGTTTTCTTTACAGCCCTCACTCATTAAAAATATGCAGTTATTTCTACCATTTGTCGAGAGAGAATATTGATGAGTGCTTGCTAGAGAGAAGTTCTGGGAGTACTAGAACACATCCATTGCATTTAAAGCTGTACCCCCATTGCCCGGGCCACTGCCTGGGAACTAGGTAGTGCCATTTCAATATTTGTTGAGTGAGTTAGTGATGGATGTAAGACTGAGGGGTACCTGTAGCCAAACTAGATGGCAAGCCCTGACCAGCAAAGTGTCCCCCGGGAGAGACCAAGTGGGGAAAAGAAAGCACTTTCAGGCCCCAGGTGACCTGGCCCCTGTCCGTTTCTCTGACTCTGCCATTTTCTACTTAGCTTCTTTTCTCAGGAAACTGGCCTTACTGGCTTTTCTTTACATTCCTTGAATGAGTCATGCTCCCTGACTCTCTCGGTCACACCTTTTCTCTGGAACCCTCTCCTTGCCCTCCGGCTCCCTTAGACTAACACGCACCTACACCTGCAGGGTTCAGCACCGACCTCATCTCCTCTAGGAAGCCTCCCTGGTAGAAAGGACACTCATGCAAGGGCCCAGATAAGGGATCCGGCTGATGAGTTGGGCAGCAGAGAGGAGGTCAGTGTGGCTGGAATGGAGTAAGCGAGGGGGGCAGTGGAAGGGTGAGGCGAGAGGGTAATGGGGGGTCCCCATCACGGAAGGCCTCATAGATCATAATAAGACTTTGGCTTCTACTCTGAAGAAAGTGGGAGCCGTGGGAGGTTCTTGAGCAGAGGAGAGGCATGGTTCTAACATGCTTCTGGGGAGAAAAGGGACTGGGGCTGGATAGTGGAGAGGGTAGAAGCAGGAAGACCCCAACACCCTCAATCGAAATTAATCCCTACTTGGAGTGTGAACCTGGAACACAAGCCTAGACTGCTTTAAGCAAGCAAAAGCTTCTCTTTCTGTTTTATGCTCTTCTTGGCTGTAAACAGCCAGTGCTGAGGCTTGGTGGTTAGGAACTAGGGCCCTGGAGGCAGGCCTCTGGGATGAAACCCTGCCTCACCATTTAGAAATAATCTGGTATCACTTAGCTTGTTTGAACAATTTCTTTGTCTGTAAAATGGGGGTGATCAATTGTATTGGCCTCCATAGAACTGCCATGATGATTACATGAGTTAACCCGCATAAAGGCCTGGTCCCCCCAGCATGGTCAGGGCTCGATAAATACTAGCTCTTCTTACAAAGTGTTTGTCTGCACTGCTCTAACGCGAACTTCTCAGGAACGCTGTGTGTTGCTGTAACCTCGTGCAGAAGGCAGCCTCAAGCAACATTTGCTGGAGAGTCAGACCTCTGCTGGCTTGGGGCTCCCTGCCTCCTCCTCTGCCTTCTCCTCCTCCTTCTGTTTGTTGTGACCTTGAACCAGGTCCCTGCAGTCTTGCCACATTCACATTCCCAAAGCAGACCAATGACCCATGGGTTTCCTGGACAGGTGGTGAAACTCACCATCAGACCGCAGGATGGCAGGACGGCAGGGCTGGTGGGGCTCCGAACCCTTGACTAATGCACATTGCAGAGAAAAGTGAAGCCTGGGCAGGTTAAGCTACACAGCACAGGACACACAAGTTAGGGGCTGAGCCAGGCAGGAATCCAGGTTTCCTCTTTCCCAGGCTGTGGTACTTCTGTTTCCTTTTATAAATTGTTAATTACACAAGTAAGGCAATCTCCTTATTTAAAAAAAATGCTGATAAGTGTAAAAAATGTCTCTAATGATCACCCTATACCACCAGCTAACATTCTCTATCTATGCCTTTGCGTGAGTTTTTGACAAAGCACCTGTATCTGGTTGACACTATTCCACTCGGAATGGAAACTCGGAGAGGGCAGGGACTTGTGTCTGTTTTGTTCACAACTGTCGTCCCAGTGCTCAGGACAGTGCCTGGCACCCAGGAAGGGCTCAACAAATATTCATTCCAAGAATAAACAATGTCCTGCAATCTTTGCTGCCCCTTCGCCAAAGTAATCGCTCTTGTCAATTTACTTTTTCATCCTTCTCTGCCAGCCCCGCCCAATAGAACGTTCTACAATGACAGGAATATGCTGTATCTGTGCTGTCCGATACACTAGCCACTAGCCACAGGGGGCTATTGAGGGCTTGAAGTGTGACTGATGCCACTGAGAAACTGAATTTTTAATTTGATTTCATTTTCATTTAAATGTAAATAGCCCCACGTGGCTAGTGTCTACCTTACAGGAGAGACCCTGCCCTCCTAAATGTTTTTTTCTAAGTATTTACATAGGTACAGGTCCTCACAGGCTGCTTTGTATTTTGTGTTTTACATAAATTTCCATGCTTTTTAGAAGCCCTGGTGGAAACCCTGGGGGCATAGTGGTTAAGAGCTCAGCTGCTAACCAAAAGGTCGGCAGTTTGAATCCACCAGGAGTTCAAATCCACCAGGAGCTTCTTGGGAACTCTATGGGGCAGTTCTACCCTGTCCAATAGGGTCGCTATGAGTTGGAATCGACTCCACGGCAACAGGGTTTTTTATGTATCCTTCTGCTGCTTGCTGTTTTTCACTGAACACTACAGCGTGGAAATGTTTTCATGTTGGGCCGTATAGACCTGCCACATTCTTTTTCACTGGTGCAGAGAATCCTGTAGCATGGGTGTGTGTTAGCTGTTTCCCTGTTTAGAGACATTCAGATGGTTTTCAATTTGCCCCATTTAAAATTAGTGCCGCAATGAATGTTCTGTCCCTACCTTGTCGGGCACATATATGACCTTTTCTCTCTAGTGAATACCCGTAGTAATAATAGCTATTACTGTAATTAAAATAGTAATTGCTTGTATTTACTGAGCCCATATTATGTGCCTGGCATTCTTAGCCCTTTACTCACATGCATTAAGTGTTTGATTTTTGTTTTTAGGTGCCATCGAGTCAGCTCAGACTCATAGTGACCCCATGTACAACAGAATGGAACACTGTCTGGTCTTGTGCCATCCTCACAATTGTTGCTATGCTTGAGCCCATTGTTGCAGCCACCTTGTCAATCCATCTCATCCAGGTTCTTCCCCTTTTTGGCTGGACCTCTATTATACCAAGCATGATGTCCTTCTCCAGGGACTAGTACCTCCTGATAACATGTCCAAAGCACATCAAACAAAGATTTGATTCTTACTACAGTCTAATACAGAGATTTGATTATTTTTTTCATGGTACAGATGTAGACAATGAGGTACAGAGAGGTTTAGTAAATTGCCCAAAGTTACCGAGCCAGTAAGTACCAGAGCCAGGATAGAACCCAGGCAGTTGCCTCCAGAATCTTAGTATCCATTTTCTATTTTCCTAGCTCCTGAAACTACCCTGCAGAGGGGCCGTACCAGCATGCACATGGGTGTGGGTCCTTCACCCACAGAGCTGATCTGCCACCCCAGGGATCTCTTTTCAGGGCTAAGGCCCTAGGCTCCGCAGTCTAGGAAAGACCTCGGATCCCTGGAGCCTTTGGGGCTGCGCAGAGCTGCCATCGGGGTCTATCTTAGAAGCACTAAACTCCTGCTATCATGCCCTTGTCTTGTCTCTGCCCCCGTAGGTCCGAGGTCCCCTGTATGTCTTCCTCCCTGGCCATCAGTGTGCTCAGCATGGTGCAGAGGAGACAGCAAGAGAGAAAGAGTGAAAGGCAGACTTACGCAACACAGTGGAAAGTGATACAGGCGGATTCGCTGATTGGAAACAAACAGAAAAGGAGTCAGGCAGAGCTTCCTGGAATCCAGGTCTACGAGCTGCCAAAAATGGGCCTCTTCTCTTAGGAACAATTGAATGTCACTGGCGTAACCGAACACTGCTGGCAAGAGAGGCCTCCTGCCCACAGCCTCACAGAGCGGCCTGTGTGAGCTAGGCCAGGCTCCAGAGGAAAAAAGGGCCTGGCAAGGTGCCTTGCAAGGCCATCTGAGGAGACGTCAAGCAGTCCTGTGCACTGGACCAGCCTCCGCTATAGCAGGGAAGACACGCCATAGGCTCAGGGGATTCCCAGGGCAAGTCTCAGACAGAGACAGTGAGTGAGGAGGGCTAGAGCTGTTAAGCCCTGAACTCAGAAGCCAGGATGCCTGGGTTCCAATCCTAGATTTTTCCTGCTGTGTGATTCTGGGCACTGCATAACTTCTTCGAGGCTGAGTCTTCTTATAAGCAACAAAGGAGATAAAAATAGCCCCAACCTCACACTCATGTTACAAGAATCAAAAAAGACAGGGATTGTCAAATCTTCTAGGTAAAGAGCCACACAGTGAATATTCTAGGCTTTGCGGGCCATATGGTTGCTGTTGTAAGTACTTAAGTCTGCCATTGTCCCACAAAAGCTGCCATAGGCCTGACTGTGCGCCAAGAAAGCTTTCTTTTTGCACACTGACATTTGAATTGCACATAATTTTCATGTGTCAAGAAACAGTCTTCTTTTTAATCATTTAAAAATATTTTTAAAATAAAGACATTCTTCATTCTAGGATTGTACAAAAACAGGTGGCAGACTTAGCAGAGAGCTTCGCACAGTACCTGGTAATGTTAAGTGCTCCACAATATCAACGATTGTCATTGAGGGGACACACAGAGTTTGTAAAACACAGATACAGGTGACTCTAAAAGGCTTCAGCAGGCAACATAATGATAAGCCTAAATAAACAAATAAACCAAACTCATTGCCGTTGAGTTGATTCCGACTCACAGTGACCCTATAAGACAGAGCAGAGCTGCCCCATAAGGCTTCCCAGGAGCGGCCGGTAGATTCCAATTGCCAGCCTTTGGGTTAGTAGCCATAGCTCTTAAGCACTGTGCCACCAGGACTCCAAAATAATAATAGTTAACATTGATTAAGTCCTTGCTAAGTGTCAGGCCCTGTCCTAAGCACTTTGGTTGCATTTATGTGTTAATTATATGTAATAGTCTATTATAATAATCTGTTTTAAGGCCCATTTTACAGATGAGGGAAGAAGAGGTACAGAGAGGCTAAGTATGCAGCAGGGCTAGGACTCCCACTGAGGGAACCTGGTTCCAGAGTCTATACTAACCACCACTCATGTGATACTTCCAAGCACTTTGTTTTAACTCATTTACTCCTCCCAAGAACGATTTATGGTGGGGACTATTATTATTCCCATTTTACAGAACAGGAAAGTGAGGAACAGAGGACACAAGTAAATTGTCTAGGTCATACAGCTTATGAAAGACAGAGCCAGGATTTGAACCCAGACAGTCTGATACCAGATCCTGTGCCCTTAACGATTACGCTATAATATATATAGCCTTTCCTAACACAATTTATTACATCACACTTTTCTTACCTAAATCTCCACTTACGGGCATTAGGTTGTCTCCAGTTTTTCACTCTCAGTATTGTAAAGCACATCGTCCATTATCTTTGTCTGCTTATTTCTTAAGATAAACATCTAGACCTGGAAGTTACAGGTCCAAGGGCATAAACTTGGTGGCTTTTGATGCATATCATTTAGGCAGGTGGTTGTGCCTGGGAGTGTTCTTACTGATGTGGAGCACAGGTTGTGGTTACAGGCTGGGCTTTGAAGTCATATTGATCAGGGTTCAAATCCTGGCTCAGCTGTTTACTAGCTGGGCAATCTTGGGCAAGTCACCTCACCGGTTTGGACCTCAGTTTTCTCATCTCATCAATGAAGTGAGACTCTGACTTCACTGATCTTCATCTCACTTCTGACCCTGAATTGTATTCCAAGATGGGGGTGATTATATGACCTGCCTCATAGAAAAGTTGTGAAGATTAAAGTTACAATCACTTGATGAATGGGAGTCCCCACTTCTTCCAGACAGATTATCAAAATAGAAAGGCAGGAAAAGGAACCAAGGACAAAAACCCAGAACCTACAGAGTCACTGGGCATGAAGTGGAAGGGTGATCATCAGCTAGAAGCTTAGTCCCCCAGTTCAGGATCTTTGGATCATAAGTAACAGAAACCTACTCAAATTAGCTCAAGTGAAAAGGGGTAATTCACCATAAGGTATATCACTCAGGGATGTTTTGGTTGTAAGTGACAGAAACCTAACCAATACCAGTTTAAGCTGATTGTCTCAATTGAATGAGTGTTGGCTTTAGGTACAGCTAGCTCCAAGGGCTAAAATAATGCCCCAAGGACATTCCCTCCATCTCCAGCTCTGTGTTCCACTCTCTGTGGTAAGTTGCCCTCCTGGGGACAAGATGGCTACCAGTGGTTCCAGGCTGCTCAGCAACCACAGAGCCAAGAGATTTCTGTTTTCTCACTGGTGCCAACAAAGTGGTCTAGAATGGAGTCTCATTGGTTCTAACTGGTTCATGTGTCCATTTCTGAACCAATCACTGTGGCCAATGGAGATAAAATGGTGTGACTGGGCTGGCCTAGAGCCAAGCAAGGATGGAATCAGCTTTGCCTGAACCCCAGGGCCTTAAAGTGGGAGAGAGTGGTCCTAGTACCTACCACTGGTACATAAAAACCCCTTGCTGTCGAGTCAATTCCTACTCATAGCGACCATACAGGACAGAGTAGAACTGCTCCATAGGGTTTCCAAGGAGTGCCTGGTGAACTCAAACTGCCGACCTGGACCTTTTGGTTAGCAGCCAAAGCTCTTAACCACTACGCAGGAGTGCTCAATAAACATCTATTGAATGAATTTACATTAACCGACCACCTATCTCACTTATTCATTTAGTCATTCACTCATTCACTTAACAAACATTTGATGAGGACCTATTGCATCCCAAGCAGTGTCTGTGCTGGGTGTTGGGACCACAGTGGAGAGTAAAAGGTACTGTTTCTGGAAGAGGGGAATGGAGAACAGAAAGGCAAAGACCACAGGTGTCCACCATACCACTCTCTGTTATCACACCAAACACCAGCGCAGGAAGTGCAAGGGACTCACACATTGCTGGAACTAGCACCTGAAAGGCCATCAGAAATTGTGGCAGCTATACTTTCTGTCCCTTTACACTCTGCCCACAAGTTCCCTCAAATCTGCTTCTCTTTTCCCTCTGACTCTTTCCCTAAGCCCATAGCCAAATATGGCAGCCTAACAATAGCAGTAACCCCTTCCTTTAAGTAACAGACCATGAGAATCACTAGGTTACAATCCCAAATTCTAGGAGACAGGATCTGATTGGCTCATCTTGGGTCAGCCATCCATTTTTGTCCAGTAAACTCTGGCTGGAGGACAGGGTTATGTAGCTTGTCAGCAGGGCTTCCTGGGGTGCCCATGCCTATGTGAAGGAGGCAGGTTCAAAGAGAGAGGGTCACCATGGGCTGGGCAGATACCATATAATGTGTCCACGATTCTCTACAGCAGAATGAGATTATATACAGAGACACTGAGGCCGAGTCACAGAGGGTGGGCTTGAAGTTAAGAATTTGTTACCTCAGGACAGGGCCAAACCTTGCATCGGGGTTGGGTTGAGGCTGTGTCAATGGGTAAGTGGACCCAGCTGTTAGAGTGGAGCCCTGCAGGGGCCAGAAGGAACAACCAATCAGAGCAGGACCAAGAGAGTCTGATCCCGCTGGAAAGCCCCTAGAACACCTATAAAAAAAAAAAAAAAAAAAGAACACCTATAGGAAACAATAAAACCAAACCCCATTGCCTTCTATAAGATAGAGCAGAACTGCCCCATAGGGTTTCCAGGGAGTGGCTGGTGGATTCAAACTGCCAACCTTTTGGTTAGCAGCCAAGCTCTTAACCACTGCACTACCAGGGCTCCATGGGAAAAAATAATAATGATAAAACTTGATTCTGAATCACGGCGACCCCATGTGTTTCAGAGTAGAACTGTGCTCCATAGGATTTTCAATCGCTGATTTTTTGGAAGTAGATTGCCAGGCCTTTCTTTCAAGGCATCTCTGAGTGGACGCAAACCAACTTTTTGACTAGCAGCGCAGTGCGTTAACCATGTGTACCACCCAGGGACTCCATAAGAATGATGGTAGCATAGCAATTGTGTAATTATAACCCTTATTCAGTGCTATGTACCAGGCATCACTTTAGGTGCTTTATATGCATATAAAGAGTTTTAATCCTCACAACGATACAATCAGGTTGCTACTTACTTTCCTTATTTACAGCTGGAAAAACTGAGGCTCTAACAGGTTTAATGGCTTGCTTAAGGTCACACAGTCAGTGAGAAGTCAGGATTTGAACCCAGGCTTCTGAGTTCAGAACATGTATGCTATTCACACACCACACTGTCTGTAATAACACGGTACATCCAATTCTTTTTCTTCTTGGCACGTGGTGGTTGAAAATTAATTTCTATGATGATTGGATAAACATTTTCTTCTCATCCTAGACCATCGGCTTCATGAGAGTAGGGCCTCTGCTTTACTTGCTCCATCCCTAGCACCTACCACAGGTGCATAGGGGTTGCTCAATAAACATCCATCGAATTAATTTACATTAACCGATCATCTACCTCACTTACTCATTTAGTCATTCACTCACTCGCTGAACGAACATTTAATGAGCACCTGTTGCATCCCAAGTCATGCATGTGCTGGGCATTGGGACCACAGCGGAGAATAACTGTGCCCTCATGAAGGTTACAGTCAAATGGAGGATCTAACGGGTAGGTAGTCATTCATCAGGCAACGGGATGGGCATTCCAGGTAGAGGCCCTGTAGGGGAAGGGAAGTCTGTGGAGCAGGACAAAAGCAGGTCGAGTAATGGTGTACCAGGCAGGCGCAGAGCCAAGCAGTTTACATCTACCGACTCACTTCACCCTTACAACAATCCCGTGAAACAGCTACTGTTATGAATACGATTTTGCAGATGAGGAAATCAAGGCACAGAGAAGGTAAGTAACCGGCCCAAAGATACACAGCCCCTATCAGGGGTGGCAGAGGTGGACTTAGAACCCAGGCCTCTTGTGCCAGAATCCCATAAGTATTCTAATCCTTAAGTAAAGGAAGGCGGGGGAAATGCAGCCGTTAGGGTCCTTTCAGGGCTATTTTCACCTGCTGCCGAGCTGCAGGCTTTGTGGTTTCCATTGCGGAGAGGAAGCGGAGCAGACACAGCCTTTCCTGGCTACAGGCAAGAGTCATTTCAGGCAGGTACTGATGTTCAGGCACTGCAGAGGCCACAGTGAGACATGAAGAGAAGCCAGCCCATGAAAGGCAAGCAGGAGAACAGCGGTTCTGGAGGAAACCATTTACCTGTGCAACGCCATTAGCACAGACAGTGTTAAAAAAGATGGAGCCAGGACTCCGGGGCCAGGCCAACCTCGCTTCCAATGCCAGCTCTGCCACCCACTGGCTGCGTGACCTTAGAAAAATTACCTGCGAGCCTTCGTTTCTTTGATCAAGTAGAATAAAAGTACCCAGAAAAAGTAAGTCTTCCAAGGCTGCCTCCCACCCGCCATCTCACTACCCCTAGACCCCCTCCCCAGAGACATATGCCATTATCAGTGTATCTTCTTCAAGGTAAATGGTATTTATTTATATATATGTGTGATGTGGAGTCTATAAGTGGTGCAAATGGTTAACACGCTCAGCTGCTTACCAAAAGGTTAGAGGTTCAAGTCCACCCAGAGGTGCCTTGGAAGAAAGGCCTGTCAATCTATTTCAGAAAAATCAGTCACTGCAAACCCAATGGTATGTGGTTCTTCTCTGACACACTGAGTCATCGTGAGTTGGAATCGATTCAACAGCAACTGGTTTGTGTGTGTGTGTGTGTACGTAAACCACAAACACTTCTCTTTCTTCTTTGCACATATTATAGACTGTGGCTGTATATTAATTTGATTATTGGATCAATATCTCTCCTTCATCTTAGTGTCAGCTTTATGAGGATAGGAACTCTATTTTACTTGCCCCTTCCCCAGCACCTACCACAGGTGCATAAAGAATGCTCAGTAAACATCTGTTGAATGAATAGGCATTCTGTAGTATCTATATATATAGTATCTGTTGGAATGCTCTTGGCTGCAAGTACAAAAAACAAACAAAAAAAACCCTATAAATGTACAATTTACTTCTTAAGAGTCTGGAGTAATAATGCCTGCCTTCTGGGTTGCTAAGAGGATTAGTGTCAATGTATACAATGAAGGGGGGATTCTATTTTTGTGATCTGTGATCCTCGAGCAGTCCTATAACTTTTAGCTCCATCTATACCTTGGTAGTGGCGCCCTGGCGACGCAGTGGTTAAGCCTTAGGCTGCTAACCAGAAGGTCGGCAGTTCAAATCCACCAATTGCTCCCTGGAAACCCTATGGGGCAGTTCTACTCTGTCCTATAGGGTCATTATGAGTCAAAATCGACTTGACAGCAATGGATTTATATCTTGGAGGTGAAGTGGTTAAGAGCTTGGCTACTAATCAAAAGGTTGGCAGTTCGAATCTACCAGCTGCTCCTTGGAAACCCTATGGGGCAGTTCTGCTCTGTCTTACAAGGTCACTATGAGTCGGAATCAACTTGACGGCAACAGGTTTGGTTTTCTGATTTTGTATACCTTGATAGCTCCCAATTTAGATCTGCTGTCTTTACCCCTGCCTCCCAAGCTCCAGACTTGTGTGTACAACTGCCACTTTAATGTCTCATAAAACCCAAAAACTCGTTGCCATCGAGTCGATTCCAACTCATAGCAGCTCTATATGATAAAGCAGAACTGCCCCATGAGGTTTCCAAGGCTGTAATCTTTACAGTAGCAAACTGCCAGTCTTTCTCATATGGAGTGGCTGGTGGGTTTGAACTGCCAACGTGTCGGTTAGGAACCAAGCGCTTTAACCATTGTGCCACCAGGGCTCCTTTTGATGTCTCATAGGAATCTCGATTTAACATGGCTACAATTGAACTTTTGATTCCTGACACCACAAATCTATGTCTCCATTACTAAACAGCCAATTGTTCAAGTAAAAAACATGCATTGGAGTCATCCTTGCTTTCTTCTCTCACACATTCTCACATCCAACCCATCACCTAGTCATGCCTATCCTTCCCATACATCTAGAGGCAGGCCTACCAGGAAACAAATGAAACAGACCTACCAGGGCCCCTCATTTGCACAGCCCCTTCCAAGCCCCAGCAATGTGTTCACAGGGTCACATGCTTCTGTAAAACCTGCAGAGGTAAGGCATTTTAGTTAAAATGCAAACAGTTAAGACTACCGTCTCTTTCCACTCGAATTCCCCACACCCCATGTCCTGGTGTCAGGTGGCATTTGGAGGAGCCACGGGCATTTTGGGAATCAGCTAAGGGAAAGCTGAGTAGGGACTCCATGGTGCAGTGAAGTACTTAGTATGGCCCTTCAAGCCATAGTTTTTGTAACTCCAAAATGACTGGGTGGGACTATGCAAATGAGGTGCTTCTGGCCCACCAAGGGGATTGGATAGCTTGCTAATAATGTAAGTAAGGTGCATGGCACCTTTGTGGCGGTGGGGCCATGCAAATAAGATGTAGGGAACCCTAACAAGGGAATTGGTCAGTTTTACAATCCTGCTAGGCTTAAAAGAGAGTCAACTCCAGAGCAGAATAAGGATCTCACTAAGATAGATGAGGTAGGAGTAGAACATGCGCTTTGGACCTGGGATCCCTGCCCCTAGAAGCTTCTGGAACCAGGAGACCAAGAGAGAGCTATAACACCGAAGATGGCAAGAAGCCCCAACAGAGAAACGGTGGCAGCAGAGGCAAGAGACTGCGCAGCGGACTTCCCAGCCCACAGAGCGAGACAGCTGAGCACCTTCGGGTAGGAGGCTCGCTGATGGAGTGAGGTGCCTCCGGGCACTTGGTGGAGCTAGAGCTGAGTGCCTTTGGGCTGAGACTTATTGGAGAAGTGGGGTGTCTCAGAGCACCTATCAGCAGAGCTACAAGGCTTTGTAACATGTGCCTGAGCCAGGCAGAGGCCGGTCCGAGGGGCCGAGGGGCCAAGGGGCCAAGGGCCAGAGAGAGGTATGCCTGCAGCATGGCTGAGAAGAGACTGTCCTGATAGAAGAATTGTATCCTGAGCATTCCTGCACCTGAACTGTAACTACTTCCCTAATAAACCCCAGAACTGTGAGTATGGTCTGTGAGTTCTGTGTGGACATTGCCACAAATTATTGAACACAGCAGAGAAGTAGAGAGTGCTGTGGGAGGGATGGTTGGTGTCAGAATTGGCAAAAAGTTTGGAGAGGAGATATGTCTGACCTATCAGCCTTGGGCTGTTGACCTTGATTCTCCTTTCTCTTCGGGAAGTTAGAGAAGGTTAAATGCCTCCACTATGCCATTTTTACAGGCTCCATTCAGTTTAGGTTTACCCAGAAACCCAGTTTAGGTTTAGTAGGATGTAATCATGTAGCTCACAATCTCTTCTGTGCATAGTGAAGTTATCGTTAGCTGTCCTAGCGTAGAAATGGTTTCCTGGGATCCTACTGGCCACTCTACTGGTTTACCCAGCATCTAAGCATCAAAGTTCAGGGCCAAAGGTCATACTGCTAAGAAGGGCAGAGCAGCAAGAAGGAAAGAATCGAGATCCTTGATGATGTCATTGCTCCCCTAAATGAACCAACTTTGAAACTGTTCTACATCTAGACTTCTTGTAAGTATATTATACATTTGTAGGCTGGGTGTTCTTTTGTACTTGTAGCCAAAAGCATTCTAACAGATACAATATATGCACACGAACGCACACATATTTGGAGGTTGAGGTAGTTTTTTTTTGTTTTGTTTTTCTGGTTTTGTTTAGATTTTGTTTTTTGTAGTACTTGCAGCCCAAAGCATCTTATACATGCTTATAGATATCTGAAATTTACCTGAAAGGAGATATACAAACCTGGCAATAGTGAATGCCTCTGGGGAGGGAGAGTGGGGACATGGAGATGGGAGAGAGAATTTCTTTTTCTGGGTATTTTTATTCTGCTTGAATGTTTTTTGTTTTGTTTCATTTCACCTTGAACCTGCTTTCACCATTTCAAAAACAAGAAAATAGAACTTCAAAAGTCAGTGGAACAATTGGGCTTTATATTTAAGTGCATGAAATAAATTTAATCTGGTAAGCTTGGCCCTTGCTGAAATAGTCTTACAGAGGCTGCTGGGACAGTGAAGAAAGAAATGTCATTGACAAGTTCAGTTACTAAACGGCCAGAAGGTGACCTGGGACTTTCAGAATTCTTCCTGTCTGCTGTCCTGCCGCCAAGCAGCTCACCCAGCCCAGCCGGATGTTTCAAAGGATTTCCAGGAAGGCGAACCGGGCACCAGCTGTACCTCCTTGAAGTTCTTTTGAATGTCTACTTCAAATGCGTCAGCCTGCCTCCTCTTGTTCAAAAGACGGTAGATAAAATGCTACTGGCAAGTTTGAAGAGAACTCAAAGATGGCTTTGTCATTTGTTTTACAAGTTAGGAGGCTAAGGTTCTAAGAGGAGGAGAGGTTTTTTCAAGGTCACACATAGTCAACTGGTGACAGATGTGACAATCTCCAAGGGCTCCCTTGTGTCCCCAGTGTCCACTTGGTTTCGGCTCTTTTAAATATTCCTCTTCTGCCTGGGGCTTAGTTCCTCCAGACTGTCCTGCCCAATGGGCCTTCCTTGATTCTCAGTGTTAACATTGGGAGATCCTCTATGAAAGAGACTGGAGAATGCTGCATTCTGCAGCACCCTCCTGGAGATTTATAAAGCACATAACCAGATTAAAGGCTCTGAAAAGTCCTGCAATAAAGAAAACTATTTAAAAAAATTGCTTTTTCCTAAAACATAAGTTCTGGAATCAGCCTGATTCAAATCCACTCTTCTACCTCCTAGCTAGATGACCTTGGGCAAATCATATTATGACTCTGAGCCTCCCTCAGTTTCCTCATCTGCAAAATGAGGGTATTAATAGTATCCATTTCATTGGGTTGTGGGAAAAAAAACAAAATGCGTGTTTCAAAAAAAAAATTTGCTTTTTGAATTCAGCCTACTCTCTGGATCATTCTTCTGACTTCCTCTGTCAGGCTGGATGCTGGACTGGGCAGAAATGAATTTGTCTCCTCAAAGTTAACTTCCTGGAGCACAGCCAGGCCAGACCCCCTGTGGTAGGCACCTACAGTAGCCTTGGAGGGGTACTGCTTCAAGCCAAGGCCACCCTCTTCCTGGGTAGCCCCCAAACAATGATTGAACTCAGTGAGGGACCAGGGCCTGGCCATTTCTGCCCAACATGGGCCCCCTCTAACAAAAGTCTTTGCTCCCCAGCTCCCCATCAAGTTGGCCAAGTCTTGGTCAGATCTGCATGGCAGTCTGAGGCTCCCCTGTTCCATTTTGCTTCTTCACGTATTTATCTTTCATGGACATAACACTGCCCCATATGCCAATAAGTCTCTTGTACTGTTAATCCCATTACAGCATGACAGCTTCCTGGATGGCTTGGGCTAACACACTGCCCTTTGCTGCCCCACCGCTGTTTTCACCCAACTTCCAAATCTTCTCTGTCCATAGCACCTGGATTTTGGGCTCAGCTAAGGGGTAAAAATCCCTTGATCTTTGAAGGGTGGTTTGCTCCCCAGTGTCAGCAGATAAATCACGATCCACCTAAAGTAGGCCTAGTAATCCCATACTCCTTCAGCAGTGATTGGTCCAGGATGGGTACATGATCCAGCTCTTGGCCAATGAGAAGTCAAGAAGTCTCGTGGGGGCTTTGCTTCATTAACAATCAGATACAGCCTCACTAGGTTCTTCCCCTTCCTGCCTGCCTTGGTCACTGTCCTGTGATCAAGTGGTATGAGGCTCTGCAGCAGCAGTCTCGAGGTGGAGTCTCAGGACAAAAGCCAACTGCTAGAGATGGCAGATAAGAAAGATGAGAAGCCTGGATCTTTGATAGCACCACTGAGCCACTGGAACAACTTTGGAGCTGCTGACCTCCAGAATTTTTGTTATAAAAAATAATTACTTTTCTTCTTAATTTAAGCCACTATTAGTCAGGCATGCTGTCACTTGCAGCTGCAAATATCATGACCAATACAGTCACCTCTACAATGCCTTATTCCCCAGATTGCCTTCAGAGAAAGGAAACCAAAGCTAGTAAACCCTTGAAAGTACAGGGCTCAGAGTTCCAGCTGAAGTATTTGTACTTTTCCTGGAGAGAAATCCTCCCATCTCCAATTTGCCAATACCGACCCATGGCACACACACAAAAAAAATCTGGACAATGAAAAAGGAAGACCAAAGAAGAACTGATGCATCGAATTATGGTGCTGGCAAAGAATATTGAATATACCATGGTCTGCCAGAAGAACAAACAAATCTGTCTTGGAAGAAGTACAGCCAGAATGCTTCTTAAAAGCAAGGATGGGGCTACTTCGTCTTACATACTTTGGACATGTTCCTGGAGAAGGACATCACGCTTGGTAGAGGGTCAGCAAAAAAGATGACCCTCAATGAAATGGATTGACACAGCGGCTGCAACAATGGGCTCAAACGGTGCAACGAATATGAGGATGGTGCAGGACCCAGCAGTGTTTCATTCTGTTGTATGCAGGGTTGCTATGAGTCGGAATAGACCCCATGGTACCTAACAACAACAACAGTTCTTCTCAATTACTTAGGTCAATAAATTGCCTTTTTTGCATAAGCCAGTTTCAAATGGGTTTTCTGTTATTTATGAAAAAAAGGAATCCTGAGTTTCTCAACCTTCTGAGAAATGTGTTTACAAAGGCAAATTCTGAGGCCCTGTCCCCAAAGATTGTGATTGAGTCACCTGGGAAGGAACTGGAGACTCCACTTTTGGAACAAGCTCCTTCAGGGCCCCCATGTAGGTGGCCCTGGCCACCACAATCAAGACCGGCTTAGGTTTCGGGAAGGGATGGCCTGTTAATTCTGCCCTGGGGGGAAAAGGAACCAGACTTTCCATCACAAAGCTTTGGGTAGCTTCTTGGCAAAGAGTAAGGGAAATATCTTTCATTCTTTCGCAATGACCCTGGCTGGAGTTGAGAAAATGAAGGACAGCTGATTTCTCAATCAGGTTATTCTGCATGTTATACTCATTAAACTTGGTACCTCTCCTTGCTCTATGGTCTCTAAAGCAGTCTGAGCACTGGAACAAGAAATATTTCCCAGCCAAACCCAGAGATTGGAACCCCAATGCCTTTAGGTGCCAGGCAGGGAGGGCAAACCTGTGAAGCAATAGGGAATAGTCCTGCCCGTGGGGAAGTGGAGAGTTCATGCCTCACCCTAATAAACAGAATCTAAGAAGCACTTACTAACGAAGATCAAAGACCACAGCCTTCACTATGGATTGCACCTCAACATAAAGAAAACAAAAATTCTCACAACTGGACCAATTAGCAACATCGTGATAAACAGAGAAAAGACTGAAGTTGTCAAGGATTTCATTCTACTTGGATCCACAATCAACACCCATGGAAGCAGGAGTCGAGAAATCAAAAGACACACTGCATTGGGTAAATCTGCTGCAAAGGACCTCTTTAAAGTGTTGAAGAGCAAAGATGTCACCTTGAAGGCTAAGGTGTGCCTGACCCAAGCCATGGTATTTTCGATCGCATCATATGCATATGAAAGCTGGACAATGAATAAGGAAGACCGAAGAATTGATGCCTTTGAATTGTGGTGTTGGCAAAGAATATTGAATATACCACTGAATGCCAGAAGAATGAATAAATCAGTCTTGGAAGAAGTACAACCAGAATGCTCCTTAGAAGCAAGGATGGCGAGACTGCGTCTTACATACCTTGGACATGTTGTCAGGAGTGATCAGTCCCTGGAGAAGGACATCATGCTTGGGAAAGTACAGGGTCAGCAGAAAAGAGGAAGACCCTCAACGAGGTGGACTGACACAGTGGCTGCAACAATGGGCTCAAGCATAACAACGATCGTAAGGATGGCTCAGGACCGGGCAGTGTCTCGTTCTGTTGTGCATAGGGTTGCTATGAATCAGAACCAACTCGAGGGCACCTAAAAACAACAACAATAAAGCTTGTGTACATGGCCCTGGAACCAGGGGGGCACACAAAACCACCAGGACCTGGTTTCTTTTTGTCCAGCTCAGCATGCTGTCCTCTGATTTGGCTTTATTCTCAGAGAAATGTGGGTGCCAAACACAACATCCTAACATTTTAAGAACCTCGGCAGAAAAAGCTTCTCTTCCTCAATTATTCTAGCAGAACTCCAGAAAAAGATTCTTATTGGCCTGCCTGGGGTCACATGGCCATTCCTGAACCAATCACTGTGGCTAAAGAGGTGTTGTGGTATGACTGGTCAGACTTGAATCATGTGACCATCCCTGAAGGTTTGAGGGGGTTAGTCCCACTTTAAGAGGCCCTGTGACACAGTGGTTAAGTACTTGGTTGCTAACTGAAAATTTGGCTGTTAGATCCCATCAGCTGCTCTGGGAAAACGATGGAGCAGTCTGATTCCACAAACGCCACAGTCTTGGAAATCCTATGGGGCAATTCTAGTCTGTCCTAGAGGGTTGCTGTGAGTCAGAATCAACTTCACCGCAACAGGTATGGTTTTGGTTTAGCCCCACTTTAACTATTTGGACTGAGAGTCAGGAATGGGAAGGATAGTTTTATCCCTTAGTTTGGACCGTCGCAGAAGCAGATGCTGAGACAAGGATATGAGGTACAAGTACATTATTTGGCAGACAATCTCAGGAAGCATTGGCAGGGGATTGAGGGAATGAAGGCAGGGAAGGCAAGGCAGCCAATACAGAGTACATTATCAAGCAAGTTACCACTGTGGGCAACTGGAGCATAATCCCATTGGGGAACTCTGGGATCCAGTGTAGACCACTACTTTAAAGCTATCCCATCTGAGGAGTGAGAGAGCTGAGGTATTTATTTACCAACTCCTCCCAGGAGTGTCAATTGCCTAGAACTTTCAGCATTTAAGAGCAAAGTAGGGCTTTGAACCGGTTTGAACTGGCTCAGTCATGACCCATGAAGGGAAACCAAAACTGAACTGAATTTTTACAATTTGGGTGACCCAGAAAAATAACCAGAATGGGAAAAATTATGGGTTGAAGCCTTGGGAGACTCAGAAGAGGCATCATGAGCCCTTTCAGGAGTCTGATGCATGAAATCTGATTATTGGCAGAACTGTGGAGAGTGACACACATTCAAAGTGGTGTGGTTGGCCACCATCTTTGAGCAGGACACTGTGGTTTCCAAATCTGTTCAAAATCCAAAGGGCAAGAGATTTGGTTGCTATGCAACATAGGCACTATCCTTGTTTTCTAAGAGGGAGATGAGGTTTCTAGCAGGGCTTTGACCTGTGATTTTTCTTGTTCCAGTTCACCCAAATTTTAAAAACTTGGGTCTGTTCTGGTTTCACCTCCTCAGCCATGACTGAACCTGGAAGAACTGGTGTGAAACCCTGGAGCAAAGTGGTCCCTGGTGGCCTGAGAAAGTGCTCAAATAGACGAAGGTTGGGCCAGCATGTATTGAAGGGTAAGGGCAATAGCCAGGGCATTGAAAGCACTTGCTACATTCTCCAAAGGCAAATTGGGGTGTTGCAATCAGAAAAAGGCACTGATGTTGGGCAGACCAAACAAACAGATGTCCATCTAAGAGGCTGACTGGTTAGCTAACTCAATCTCTGAGTCCACTAACCAAGTAGTGGCAAGGTAGCATTGACAGCCCTGAGTTGCGGTCTTGCTCAGCCATTTCTAGCTGTGTAATTTTGGACTAGACCCCTCCTCTCTCAAAGCTTTGTTTTCCTCATCTGTAAAATGGGGAAAATAACTCCCATCTGGCATGGGTATTATGAGGATTAAATGGACAAAGGGTGTCAAGCACCTGGTACACAATAGGAGCTCAATAAACTCACTGATTTTGGCTGACACTACCATTTACTCCCAATCCATTTTCATCTTCTTTGTGAGTAGTCAACCCCCCAAATTTAGCTGTATACATGGCCATCTGGAATGAAGACTACATTTCCCAGTCTACCTGGACACTAGGTGTGGCCATGTGACTATGGTCTGGCCAATGGGATGTAAGTAGAGATCACGTGTGTCATTTTCAGGATGCATCCTTAGAGACAGTGGTGAGCCTTCTTCCAGCTACTGGCAGAAATGTGAATGTGATGGCAGGAGCTCAAGCAGACATCTTGGGCTGTAAGGTGAACATTTTGTACTGAGAATGATGGAGGGGGAGGGGACCCATAGCGGTTTAAATAGTAGCAATGTTTCTACCAGTGTCACTTGGTTCAGAGTACCTATGAGATGGGTAACATGGATCTGATGGTTCTTCAATTGGTCTCAGTTTACCTGGGCCTCTTATGGTATGAGTCGCATATCTTTATTCAGTGTTACCCTAATGAAATCCATTGTTCATTTGGAGTTCAACTGGCTTTGATGTGTTCCAGTGTTGTCAGTGGGGGTAGGGAGACTATCAGTGTTCAGCCATACTGAGGTTCACTATGTGTAAATACTCTATTTTATCATGATTTCAGAATTTTTAAGGAGCATTTGACAATATGTAATATCCATTTTATGTACCACATTAAATGATATATTGGTTGTCTTGGTTATCTAGCGCTGCTATAACAGAAATACCACAAGTGGATGTCTTTAACAAAGAGAAATTTATTTTCTCACAGTCTAGTAGGTTAGAAGTCCAAATTCAGGGCGTCAGCTCTCAGGAAGGCTTTCTTTCTCTCTCAGCTCTGGAGGAACTTCCTTCTCATCAATCTTCCCCTGGACTAGGAGCTTCTCTACATGGGAACCCCGGGTCCAAAGGACAAACTCTGCTCCTGGCATTGCTTTCTTGGTGGTATGAGTGTCCCCTGTGTCTCTGCTCACTTCTTTTATATCTCAGAAAAAATTGGCTTAAGACACATTCCAACCTTGTAGATTGAGTCCTGCCTCATTAACATAACTGCTGCCTATCCCACCTCATTAACATCATACAGGTAGGATTTACAACATATAGGAAAATCACATCAGATGACAAAATGGTGGACTATCACACAATACTGGGAATCATGGCCTAGCCAAATTGATACACATATTTTGGGGGGACAAAATTCAATTCATGACATTAGTTAAGATACAGGCTTGGCTCCTGTATTAAAGATCCCTCCCCCCCCCAAAAAAAAAAAACTACAGCTTAAATAAGGTATGAGTTCACATCTCTTACATAAAAGTCTGAGTTAAGCAATCCAGGACTAAGGTGGCTTCACCATGTCAGGGACCCAGGCTCCTTCTAGGTAGTTGCTCTGCTATCTTTAACACAAGGCTTACATTTTTGGGTTCAAAATGGCTGCTCCAGCTTCCATCATCATGTCCACATTCCAGCCTGCAGGAGAGAAATGAAGGGGATGAACTGTTGCTTTAAGGAAATGGCATGGAAGCTGTGCTTGTCACTTTTGCTCACATCCCATTGGCCAAGATATAATCAGAGGGCCATACCGAGCTACAAGCAGTGCTGGGGAATGTAGTCTTTGGCTGCCTGGTGAAATTTCAGGGATTCTGTTATTAAAAGAAGGGGAAGAACCATATGTCTTCTCCTCGCAAGGCCTAGTGTTTATATTTCAGAAGGAAAGCTTTCCCAATGGACTTCTGCTTACAACTCATTGGCCTGAGCTATGCCTCATGCCTCCAGTGGCCACAAGCATTCAGCTAGTAGAGAAAGGCAAGAGGAAGGGGGATTGAGAATGGGCATTTGAGTAGGGTGACCAACCATCAATTTGTCTGGGACTAAGGGGGTTGTGGGGATAAGACTTTCAGTACTAAAACTAGGAAAGTCCTAGGTTAACTAGGATAAGTTGATCACTCTAATTTTGAGCCAACCTACAGGATCTGCCCCCACACCTCACGTGGACTTGAGAACCTAACTCCAGTTCAAGAACTCTCTCCACTGTATTATTGCCTTCTCTTCCTAACAATCTTCTCTTGCTCTTCATCACTTCCTCTTTGGCTAAGAGGCAGCAGTGTAAGTCTGCTTTCCTCACTGTTGGATCTTCCTGGCCCTCAACTGTGCTCTGACTCCTGGAACCCCAGTGGTGCCAGAACCTCTGTCCAGCTCCCAGACCCCTCATACCCTGCCATTTTGTTTCCTGATCATCTTAGCCCCTGGGAGTCCAAGGCTTACAGAGCTGGAAATGGAAGATCAGAGGAGAGAAGGCACATTCTGGTGAAACAGATGCCCAGGCCCCATCCCAGAAGCAGTCGGGACTCAAATTTCCAGCCCAGGGCTCCTTACTCTGCACCCCTCAAAATCCTTGGTGCATGTCATTCAGCTGATAGGACACTTTTCCAGAGCTGAGATGAGCTCCTTTTAAGATGTCCCTGTGGTCAGCAGAGAACACAGCACATAGTGGGACCTCAAGAAACACTCTGTGAATACCCATAAGGCACTGCTCTGGCCCCCAAATAATCTCAGAAACCACGCAACCTGTCCATACAGAGTTCTTCTTTTTTTCCTGCCAACTCTGTTCTGTCCCCACCCCCTGACGGCTCCAAGAATGACTGGGGGTGGCTTTTGACCCCAATAACAACAATATTCTTTGATACAGACCAAGGCTTCTCAACCTCTGCACTATTGACATTTGAGGCCAGATGATTCTCTGTTGCGGGGGGCTGTTCTGTGCACTGTAGGATGTTTAGCAGCATCCCTGGCTTCTCCCTTCTAGAAGCCAGAAGTGCTTCCCCGCCGCCCTGCCCCCTGCCCAGTTGTGAGGACCAAAAATCTCTCTAGACTTTGCCAAATGTCCCCTGGGGTGCACAACTGCCCCTGGTTGAGAACCACTGGTATGGACAGTTGATATTTTCTTAATCTTATATAAAACACAGCAACTTAATCTTATATAAACGTAGCCACTTTCAACAATCTGTGTAAAAACCTCAAGCTCACCATACAAACGCATTTGGGAGCAAAGGCGGTCCCGGCACCCCTGCTACCCAGTCGACGCCCCCCAGTGGGTCACCTATGGAGATTCTGGCACCACTGCCACTCTCACATCCCCCTCTCATGTAGAACAATGGCGCTCTCTCTGGCTCTCCTACCTTGTCCATGCCCGGCACTTAACTCTGTTTTTCTGGACTGGGAAAGGCCTTTATGTCGTGGGCAACTTTGTTTGTGCTACGTCAGTAGAAAATGCTCCTTGGCCTCTACCCTTCTTGAGTCCATGGTACATTAATACATTTAACCTAGAGCTTCTTAACCTCAGAATTATTGACATTTTGGTCCAGATAATTCTTTGTTGGGGTGGGGGGATGGGGGTGGAGGGGGCTGTCTTGTGCACTGTTGGATGTTTAGCCACATCCCTGGCTTCTACCCACTAGATGCCAGTAGCTCCTCCCACCCTAAACTGTGACAACCAAAAATAACCCCAGAAGTCCCCGGGAGGGTAAAATCACCCCATTGAGAACATTGTTAACTGGTACTACAAACCACTGAGGTTGGTAATAGTATTACTATCATTTTACAGGTGAGGAAACTGAGGTCTAAGGAAGGAAAATGACTTGACCACGGGGGTAGAATTTAACTCCTAAACTAGTGATTCCCCAGTTCGCCAGCTGATAAGAATCCATTGGGGCCCTTGTTAATAGATGCCCAGGCCCCGTCCTGGGTACTCTGCATGAGAACCTTCAGGAAAGGGGCCAGAGATTCTGTATTTCCTACAAGTGGGCCTTCCAGAATGATCAGCAATTCCCAATATTTCACAAACAACATCCTCTGTCTTGTAGCTTTTCTCCTCAACACACCCCCAGGGTTTTGAAATTATCTTGTTTCTTGAACAAAATCTGTGTTTAACATAACAATTTACACATTTTCCTAACAGGGATTAGATGGATTAGCACAGCAAGTTAATGATTGTCATTCACTGAATGCCCACGAAAAGAAATTGTCCTCAAATTGGGAATTGAGCAAACTGTGTTTGTCTAAGAAATATTACTCTAACTCCTGCTGTATGGTTGGTCCTTCAGATGTGTTCTTTCTGAATTTCACAAACATTGGAAGGTAAGAACCATTATCCTCATTTTGGAGAAAAAACCAAGGCACAAAGAGATTAAATGATTTGCCCATAGCCACACAGAAAGGGAGAAGGATGTCACCTTCTCCTTAAATCCATCATTGGCAAGAGGAATGAAGTTGTCGTCATTCACTTAGGCTAAATAAGATTTACATGCTCATGTGTTCACATGTGTGTTCACACATACATACAAATACACATGTATGCACTTGGGCACAAAAACTTGTCAGCTGGGGAGGAACTCAGCCTCCCATTAGATACGTGGTTGTCAATGCCCCCCAAATCAGAGTCTGTTAACAAGAAAGAATGGGCAGGATGGCCATTGGATAGGCAGCCACCAGTGTTGGCCACATGTTGTTAGGTGCCATCGAGTCAATTTTCAACCCACAGCAACTCCATGTGACAAAGAAGGACTGCCCCCATAGGGTTTTTTAGGCTGTAATCTTTATAAGAGCAGCTCTTTCTTCCACAGAGTGGCTGGGTAGGTTAGAACAGCCAACCTTTCAGTTAGCAGTCAAGCACTTAACCGTTGCATCACTAGGATTCCTTGTCTGCAACATACTTTACCTCATTTTACAGATGGGAAAACTGAGGTCTAGACAAGAGAAGGGCCTGTCCGAGCCCCCCTGCCCCCCTGAAGCAAGCTCACTGGCAGGTCTAGGCCTTGAACCCACTCTCTGGACCAGCAGCTTCTCCATGCCGCCTTTTACAACTAAGGTTTGAGTGTCTGCTGGGGTTGGTTCTGAGGGAACAGCAACCAGCTGCCAATCACACAGGAGACCTCCTGCAAACCACTCCCAGGGGATTCTACCCAGAATCCACCCACTTGAGTAAAAAGAGTGACTCTTTCTGGTCACTAAAAATCTCACTGTGCATGCTGAACCCCGTGAGTCATTCTCTGAGGCTCCAAGGGAGACGGCCTCCCAGATATGAGCCTATCCCAGAAAGAAATAAAATGTTGGCCCAAAGCCCAGACTTTCAGGGAAACCAGCCGGCCCACTCAGGGGTCACCTTGAGCCAAGGTCTCCTGGATGGAACTCTTTTATCATTCAATCATTCATTCATCAACTATTTATTCATTGGTTCAACAAATACTTATTGGGAAAGGCAAGGTAACTCTCATTTTTAACTGTGTACTTCTGAATTGTTCGCATTCATTATTACAATGAGCACATGCTGCTTTTGTTTGCTTTGTTAAGCTTTGTTCCTAATTTTGAATAGCATAAGTGATACACATATACATTCTTCTTGTAACTACCATGATGTGAGGTAGATGAGCGAATTGTATCATTTCAGACATTTTTTTGTGCATTTACATATAGGCCCATAGAAGTTTTAGAATCAGTTTGTGTGCTTGCATAAATGCTATAATGAATTTCTTTTTGACTTTTTAAAAAGAAATTAAAATTGAATTTATTGAGGTCCTATTATACGTGCCAGGAGCCCTCGTAGCACAGTGGTTAAGAGCTCAGCTGCTAATCCAAAGTTTAATAGTTCAAATCCATCAGTCTCTTCTTGGAAACCCTGTGGAGCAGTTCTACTCTGTCCTATACTCTTGCTATGAGTCGGAATTGATTCGACAGGAATGGGTTGGTATTATACGCCAAGCACCTCTAAAATAAGGTGTGAGGTATGTGGCATACACTATATTCCTGGGGGATAGGAAGACACCAATAAACAGGGAGAACTGCTCCTTGAATCTAACGGGGGATACAACCAAATTATTATAATACAATGTAATAAGTGCATCAATAAAGGAGAAAAAGGGCTGTATGAGAGCTCAAAAGGGCATTCAACACAGGCCAGGTTATAGGTGGGGTCAAGGAGTATATTAGTCAGGACTAGTTAGGTTGTAAGTGACAGAGTATCAAGCAAATTAGTGAAGGAAATAAAAAGGGAGAGGGTGGTTTACTGGATTATGTATTGAGAAATTCAGAGGTACAACTGTCTTCCCTATAAAATCCTGTTGCTGTTGAGATGATTCTGACTCATATCGACCCTACAGGACAGAGAAGAACTGCCCCGTAGAGATTCCGAGGCTGTAATCTTTACAGGAGCAGACGGCCACTTCTCTCTCCTGCAGAGCGGTTGGTGGGCTTAAACTGCCGACCTTTCAGTTTGTAGCTGAGTGCTTAACCACTGTGCCACCAGGGCTCCTCAACTGCCTTCAGGCATGGCTAAATCCAGGGGCTTAAACAAAGTAAAAAAAAAAAAAAAATACATATATATTTTTTATATGTATGTCTTTTTTATATATACATATGTCTCATAATATCTATGGCTCTTCTCTGTGTCTTTCTCTGTATCTTTTTCAGCTCTTCTTTCCTCTGTGCTGGATTCACTCTCAGACAAGCTTTCTCCACACAGTGATAAAGATGGCCAGCAGCAACTCCAGGCTTGCTCTATTTTTATAACCTGCACTTCCAATGGGAAGGGAGTTTCTCTTTCCCAACCATTTCAACAAAAAATTCCAGGAATGAGTTTCATTGGCCTGGATGGCATCACATGTCCATCTAGGAACCAGTCACCTTGGCCAAGGTGATGGGATATGCTGACTGAATTGTCTCATCCATGAAGCCAGAGGTCCACACGTGAACTCAACAGATTAGAAAGGGGAGGGGTGGTTCCCCAAAGGAAAACTGAGGTGCTGTTTTCCGAACCAGAGTAAATCAATTTCACACAGATAAGACACAAGATTCCCACTACAGTAAGCTTTCTGGAGAAGCTGACCTCTAAGGTGAAAACTCAAGAATAAACTAGACTTCACAGGTGACAGGGAGGAAAGAAGCAGAAAGGGTGTTACCCGCAGAGGGAATAGCATGTACAAAGATCAGGAGGGCGTGGCTTGTTCCAGAAAATGCAAGAGATTCAGTGGGACTAACTGATACTGTAACAGGAGAGAGGAAGTGATGAGGTCAGAGAGGCAGGAATCTGACCTTAGAGAATTGTAATTTTATCCAGCCCCCTCCCACTCTTCCACCCACCCTCACCCCCTCCCCCAGGACCATGACTCAGTCATGGGGTTTTCATACTCTCTGGCCTCCAGCTTGGCACCGTTTCAGTATCTCAGCAAGCATGTCATGCATTGTCAGATCCTGTCATCCCATTTCTCCACGGTGTGGGTTTCTGATGTCAGGTCACGGATTGGACCACAAATCTTCTAGAGTTTCGCAAGTGAAAGGAAACCTAACTTGAAAATTAAGGGAGCATTAACAAAAATCATACAAGTGGGTGCATAGTGCAGGAGGTGTTCAGGTGAGTTTTGCTCAGTTGGAAAGAAGGGAACTACATATAATTAGGTCTGTTTATTGTTGGTGGTGGTAGGGTGCCATCAAGACGATTTTCGACTCATAGTGACCCCATGTGACAAACTAGAACTGCCCCATAGGGTTTATTCTCTCACAATTTAGGAGGCTAGAAGTCTGAATTCAAGGCACCAGCTCCAGGAGAAGACTTTCCCTGTCGGCTCTGGAGGAAAGTGCTTGTCATCAATCTTCCCCTGGTCTAGGAACTTCTCAGCGCAGGGACCCCAGGTCCAAAGGACGTGCTTTGCTCCAGGCACTTCATTCTTGGTGGCATGAAGTCCCCCTGTCTCTCTGCTTGCTTCTTTTATATCTCAAAAGAGACTGACTCAAGATACAATCTAATCTTGTAGATTGAGTCCTGCCTCATTAACATAACTGCTTCTAATCCTGCCTCATTAACATCATAGAGATAGAATTTACAACACAAAGAAAATCACATCAGATAACAAAATGGTAGACAATCACATAATACTAGGAGTCATGGCCCACCAGGCCTACCATGGCCTACCATGTCAACCCAGGCTGACACACATTTTTGGGGGACACAATTCAATTCATAATAGTCCAGAATAGGCAAATCCATAAAAACAGAATAGATTAGTGGCTGCCTAGGACTGGGAGATTTGAAGGAAAATGAGAAGTGACTGGTAATGAGTACAGGGTTTCTTTTTAGGTGATGAAAAATGTTCTAGAACTGATTGTGGCAATGGTCATACAACTCAATATACTAAACGCCACTGAATTGTACACTTTAAAAGGGTGAATCATATGGTATGTGATTTATATCTCAATCAAGCTGTTAAAGCAAAAGTTAAAAAGGGGGTGGGCTGTGACCATGACCTAAACCATTACCGATGTTTAAACACCTACTGCTGCTATGTACCCAACTAGGCTGAGCCAACAGTGGGGAAAGGGGACCAGAATATATGTAAGCTTACATAATGGAAAAATGAGGGGCATTTCAGGCATGGCTGGATCTAAGCACTCGAGCAATGTCAGCAGAACTTTGTCTTGCTCTCTCAGCTCAGACTTGTCGAGTTCAAGTTGCCTTCCTTCTCAGGCAAGGGACAATGATGACCTCGGCAGCTCCAGGCTGCTGAACTTTCACCATCGTGGCCCCAGTTGAAAGGAAGTACCTTTTTCCTCACAGTTTTGGTCTGAGGGAAGGTTCTCATTGACCTGACTTGAATCACCTTCGAATTAATCACCACAGCAGGGACATTTGGTGCTCTGACGGGCCAGGACTGGGTGACATGCCCCACCCGGGAGCCAGGGTGTGTAGTCAGCTCCACCCAAACCAAATGATCTGAAAGTGGGGGAGGGTGGTTCCCCAAAGGAAAATTGGGATTCTGGGCAAGCCTGAGCTACAGGGGCCCAGAGTACTGGTTAGAAAGAGGGGGCTTGGAGCCCATTGCCCAGATTTGCATCCTGCTCCTTCTTTTTTTTTAATGTGATAAAAATATATACAACATAAAATTTGCCATTTTAAGTGTCTAATTTAGTGGCATTAATTATATTCACAATGTTATGCAATCATCGTCATCTACTTCCAACACTCGTTCATCATCTCAAAGAGAAACTCTGTACCCATTAAACAATAACTCCCCATTAATCCCTCTCCCCAGCCCCTGGTAACCACTAATCTACTTTCTATTTCTATGCATTGGCCGATTCTAGATATCTCACATAAGGAGGATCATACAGTATTTGTCCATTTCTGTCTGTTTTATTTCCCTTCGCACAGTGTATGTCCTGCTTCCACCTTCCAGCTCTGTGAGTTTGGTAAGTTATATAACCTCTCTGTGTCTCAGTGTCTTCATCTATAAAATGGAAATAATAATAGTACCTCCCTCATAAGGTTGTTCTAAAGCTTAAATGAGGTTAATTCAGTATGGTTGCTAGCACACAGCAAACATTTACTATCTCGGCTAATATTATCACACATGTACTATACAGAGACAAGGGCCAACTGTTAAGTGCTCAGCTGCTAACCGAAAGGTTGGCAGTTTGAGCACACCCAGCAGCTCTGCAGGAGAGAGATCTGTGATCTACTCCCGTAAAGATTACAGCCAAGAAACCCCATGGCAAATTCATAAAACCAAACCAAACTTACAGTAAATATTAAAAGGAGTCCTTCGGTTAGAGAACCAACAACATAAGACAACAGCCAGAGTCTAGGACACAGGACACCATCAGCCAGAAACCAACCTAGATAGAGAACTCTCCATAATAAAACAAAGCTAAAAGACTTAAAACAGGGAAACAGGGATGTCAATCTGTAAATGACGACAACGTCGAAACAATAAAAGGGGGAATAAACGGTGTAGGTGTAGAACTTTCAAATGGAAAGGAAGTCAAGGCAATATCAAGTAATAAAAGACTGGTTCAAACTTAGCAAGAAATGGATAAATTTCAAGGTAACTACAAAGCAAGTTAACACACCTGCTCATCAAAAAAAAAGAAGAAAAACATAAAGACTCAGTAAACACAAAATCTATAATAACAGAAGAAAAAATCCACAAACAAAAGGAATGGAGCACAGGAAAGCAAGAGGAACAAAGAAAACGTCAGCACCATAAAAAAAAAAAAAAAGGCACAACAATATGACAGCAATAAATTCATACCTATTGATAATCACACTGAACAATAATCATGCTACATGTAAATGGCTTAAATGTATCCATAAAGAGACAGAGAGTGGCAGAATGGATTAAAAAAATGACCCGTCAATATGCTGTCTTCAAGAGACCTTAGACACAAAGACATAAATATACTAAAAATCAAAGGATGGAGAAAATATCTATCAAGCAAACAGTAACCAAAAGAGAACATGAGTAACCAAACAGTAACCAAAAGATAGCACTAATCTCATAAAATAGACTTTAAGACAAAATCTACCATAAAAGACAAGAAAGGACATTACATAATGATTAAAGGGACAATTCACCAAGAAGACATAACCTTAATAAATATCTACATACGCAACGACAGGGCTCCAAAATACATAAAACTAACTCTAACAGCACTAAAAAGAGAAACAGTTCTATAATAGTAGTAGAAGACTTCAACACACCACTCTTGGAAAAGGACAGAGCATCTAGAAAGAAACTCAACAAAGACACGGAGATCTAGAAAGCCACAATCAACCAACCTGACCTCACAGAAATATAGAACACTCAACCCAATAGCAGAAAAGTATACATTCTTTTCCAATGCACATGGAACATTCTCCAGAACAGAGCACATTTTAGGCCACAAAACAATCTTCAATAAAAATCCAAAACATCGAAATACTACAAAGCATTCTCTCTAATCACGATGCCATAAAAGTAGAAATCGATAACAGAAAGAGCAAGGGGGAAAAAAATCCAGTACATGAAAACACCTTGCTTAAAAACAACTGGGTAACAGAAGATATCAAAGATGGAATAAAAAAATTCTTAGAATCAAATAAGAATAAAAACACACCATACCAAACCTTTGGGACACAGCAAAGGCAGTGTTCATAAGTCAACTTACAGCAATAAACGCACACATCAAAAAAGAAGAAAGGGCCAAAATCAAAACATTAGCCCTACAACTCAAACAAATAGGAAAAAAAAAAAGCAAAAGAAGCCCACAGCTACAAGAAAGGAAATGATGAAAGATTAGAGCAGAAATAAACGAAATAGAGAACAGAAAAACAACAGAAAGAATCAACAAGACCAAAAATTAGTTCTTTGAAAAGATGAACAGAATCAACAAACCACTGGCCAAACTGAGAAAAACAGAATAGGAAGCAAATAACCTAAATAAGAAATGAAATGGAGGACATTACAATAGACCCAACTGAAATAAAAAGGATTATAACAGAATGCTATGAAAAATTGTACTCCAACAAATTTGAAAACCTAGAGGAAATGGACAAATTTCTAGAAACACACTACCTACCTAAACTAACACAAACTGAGATAGAAAATCTGAACAGACCTATTAAAAAAAGACTCCTAACAACAACAACAACAAAAAAGCGCTGGCCTAGGCAACTTCACTGGAGAATCCTACCAAACGTTCAGAGAAGAGCTCATACCAGTACTACTCAAACCAATTCAGAGCATAGAAAAGGAAGGAATATTCCTGAATTTATTCCATGAAGCCAGAATAACCCTGATACCAAAGCCAGGCAAAGACACCACACACACACACAAAATTACAGACCAGTATCTCTCATGAATATAGATGCAAAAATTCTGAAAAAATTCTAGCTGCTGGAATTCAACATCATATCAAAAAAAATAATACACCACAACCAACTGGGATTCATACCAGGTAGTATGGAAGGGTAGTGCAACATTAGAAATGCAGTCAACATAATCCACCGCATAAATAGAACAAATGAAAAGAATCACGTGATCATCTCAATCAATGCAGAAAAGACATTCAAAAAAGCCCAACACCCATTCCTGATAAAAACTCTCAATAAAATAAGAACAGAAGGGAAATTCCTTAACATAGTAAAAGGCATCTATACAAAACCAACAGCCAACATCAGTCTCAACGGAGAGAGGCTAAAAGCATTCCCCCTGGGAACAAGACAAGGATGCCCTTTATCATTACTCCTATTGAACATTGTGCTGGAAGTCCTAGCTAGAGCAATAAGAGAAGAAAAAGAAATAAAGGACATCTAAATTAGAAAAGAAGAAGTAAAATTACCCCTGTTTGCAGATGATATGATACTATACATAGAAAAACCCCAAAATTCCACTATAAAACTACTGAAATTGATAGAAAGATTCAGAAGAGTCACAGGATAAAATATTAACATATAAAAATCAGCTGGATTCCTATACACCAACAAAGAGAACTTCAAAAAGGAAATCAGGAAAACAATGCATATAACCCTTAAACCTAACCAGGGTCATAAAAGACCTATGCAAAGAAAACTACGAAACACTACTGCAAGAAATCAAAAGAGATCTACATAAATGGAAAACCATGCCACACTTCAACATTGTGAAAATGTCAATTTTACCCAAATGATCTACAGCTATAACACAACTCTGATCCAAATACCAATAGCATTCTTTAACGAGATGGAAAAACTAATCACCAACTTTATATGGAAAGGAAAGAGACCCTGGATAAGCAAAGAACTACTGAAGAACAACAAAGTAGGAGGCCTCACACTTTCCAATCTCATAATCTACTATACAGCCACAATAGTCAAAACAGACTGGCACTGGTACAATGACAGACACATAGACCAATGGAACAGAACTGTGAAGCCAGACATAAATTCATCCACTTATGGTCAGCTGACCTTTGTCAAAGGACCAAAGCCCATCAAATGGGGAAAAGACAGTCTTTTTAACAAATGGTGCTGGCAAAGCTGGATGTCCACCTGTGAAAAAAAGAAACAGGACCCATATCTCACATCACACACAAAAACTAATTCAAAGTGAATCGAAGACCTAAATATAAAACCCCAAAACTATAAAGATCATAGAAGAAAAAATAGGGTCAATACTAGAGGCCCTAATACATGGCATAGATAGCATACAAACTGTAACTACCAATACACAAACACCAGAAAATAAGCTAGATACCTGGGATCTTCTAAAAATTAAACACACTCATCAAAAGACTTTACCAAAAGAGTAAAATGAGAAGCTACAGGAAAAAATTTTTGGCTATGACATAACCGAAAAGTGTCTAAATCTATAAAATATTTTAATATCTCAACAACAAAAAGACAAATAATTCAATTAAAAAATGGGGAAAGGAAATGAACAGACACTTCACTAAAGAAGACATTCAGGCAGCTAACAGACACATGAGGAAGTGGTCACAATCACTAGCCATCAGAAAAATGCAAATCAAAACTACAATGAGAAGCCTTCTCACACCGACATTACTGGCACTAATTGTATGTACTGCTGGGAGAAATGTAAAATGGCACAACTACTATGGAAAACAATATGGTGCCTACTTTAAAAAGCTACAAATACTACTGGTATAAAAACTCAAGAAAAGGTTTACACACAGAAAGAAACAATCTTTGATGTTTATGAGGGAGGGGATGGGTAGGGAGGGAAAAACACTAACTAGACAATAGATAGAAGTGGTAACTTTGGTGAAGGGTAAGACAGTACACAATACTGGGGAAGTCAGTACAACTTGACCAAGGCAAGGTCATGGAAGCTTCATGGAAACATCCAAATTCCTTGAGGGACCGAGTTACTGGGGCTGAGGGGTGGGGACTATAGTCTTGGGGGTATTTGGCTCACTTGGCATAACATAGTTTATAAAGAAAATGTTCTACCTCCTACTTTGGTGAGTAGGGTCTAGGGTCTTAAAAGCTTCTCAGTGGCCATCTAAGATATTCTGCTGGTTCCACCCCGTCTGGAGCAAGGGAGAATTAAGAAAACCAAAGACAAAAGGAAAAGATAAGTCCAAAGGACTAATGGACCACAACTACGACAGTCTTTACCAGACTGAGTCCAGCACAAACTAGATGGTGCCCGGCTACCACCACGGACTACTCTGACAGAAATCACAATAGAGGGTCCCGGACAGAGCTGGAGAACAATGTAGAACAAAATTCTAACTCAAAGAAGAAAGACCAAACTTACTGGTCTGACAGAAACTGGAGAAATCCTGAGAGTATGGCCCCCAGATACCCTTTTAACTCAGTATTGAAGTCACTCCTGAAGTTCACCCTTCAGCCAAAGATTAGATCAGGCCCATAAAACAAACAATAATACACTTAGCTCAAACACTTCTACAAGACTAAATAGGCACACCAGCCCAGGGGCAAGGACAAGAAGGCAGGAGGGGACAAGAAAGCTGGACGAACGGAAATGGGGAGCCCAAGGTCGAGAAGGGGCGAGCATTGACATGTTGCAGGTTTGGCAACCGATGTAACAAAACAATATGTGTATTAATTCTTTAATGAGAAACTAATTTGCTCTGTAAAACTTCATCTATAGCGTGCACACACACACACACACAAAAAAGAAATAGAAATACTATATAATCCAGCAATCCTACTTCTACCAATGTATCCTAGAGAAATAAGAGCTGTCACACAAATAGACATGAGCACACCCAGGTTCATTGTAGCCTTGTTCACAATAGCAAAAAGATGGAAACAGCCTAAGTGCCCAGCAACAGATGAATAAACAAACTGTGGTACATACACACAATGGAGTACTAGGCAACAATAAAGAACAGTGCTGACTCTGCGAAACATCTCACGACATGATGAACCTGGAAGGCATTATGCTGAGGGAAATAAGTCAATCCCAATAGGACAAATATTGTCTGAGACCGCTATTATAAAAACTCAAGAAAATGTTTACACATAGAAAAAACAATATTTGATTATTACAAGGGAGCAGAGGGGTAGGGAGGGGAAATCACTAACTAGATAGTAGACAAGTGTTTAACTTTGGTGAAGGCAAAGACAACACACAATACAGGGGAAGTCAGCACAGCTCGACGAAGGCGAAGTCATAGAAGCTCCCTAGACACATCTAAACACCTTGAGGGACCAAGTTACTGGGGCTGAGAGCTGGAGATCGTAGTCTTGGGGAACATCTCCGTCAATTGGCATAACATAGTTCATACAAGAAAATGATCTACATCCTACTTTTCTGAGTAGCGTCTGGGGTCTTCAAAGCTTGTGAGGGGCCGTCTAAGATGTATCTATTGGTCCCATCCTGTCCAGAGCAAAGGAGAATGAAAAAAGCCAAAGACACCAGTAAAGTATTAGTCCAAAGGACTAATGCATCACATGAAACACAACCTCCACTAGCCTGAGCCCAGAAGAACGAGATGGTCCAGCTACTATCACTGATTGCTCTGACAGGGGTCACAATAGAGGGCCCCGGACAGAGTGGGAGAAAAATGTACAACAAAATTCAAATTCACAAAAAAAGACCAGACTTACTGTTCTGACAGGGACTGGAGGAATCCCAAAGACTATCGCTGCCAGACACCCTGCTAACTCAGAACTGAAACCACTCCTGAAGACCACCTTTCAGCCAAAGATTCCCACTGCTGTCGATCTGATTCCGACTCATACCGACCCCACAGGGTTTCTAAGGCTGTAAATCTTTACGAAAGCAGACTGCCACACCTTTATCCCATGAAGTGGCTGGTGGGTTCCAACTGCTGACCTTTTGATTAACAGCAAAGTGCTCTAACCACTGCACCACCAGAGCTCCTTAAAACCAAACCCATTGCCACTGAGTTGATTCCAACTCATAGCGACCCTATAGGACAGAGTAGAACTGCCGCATAGGGTTTTAAAGGAGCAGCTAGTGGATTCGAACGCTGACCTTTTGATCAGCAGCTGTAGCTCTTAACCGTTGTGCCACCAGGGCTCCAGCCAAAGATTAGACAGGCCTATAAAACAACAACACACATGAGGAACGTGCTTCTTAGTTCAGTCAAGTGTATGAAACCAAATGGGCAACACTTGCCCAAAAGCAAAAGATGAGAAGGGACAGGAAAACTGGAGGAAAGGACTCGGGGAACCCGGGGTGGAAATGGGGAGAGTGCTGACCCATTGCAGGGAATACAACCAATGTCACAAAACAATTTGTGTATAAATTTTTGAATGAGGAACTAATTTGCACTGTAAAATTTCATTTAAAGCACAATAAAAAAAAAAAAGAAAACCCTAGGGGCCAGTTCTATTCTGTCGCAAGGGGTCACTATGAGTCTAAATCGACTCAATGGCACCTAACAACAACAACAACACTGTATGTAGAGCCAATACCAGTTATTCATGTCACTTTGGGGACAACAAGAAAGCAGATAATAAAAAATCGAACGCTTATCAAATAGTTTTGGAGGCAACTGGGAGGAAAAGGGGAAAAAGATGGCCCCGGGGACTTCCTGAGTGACTGGATCAGGGCCGTTGACCAGCATCTCCGTGCACCCCATCAGAGCACAAGCCACCGTATTGTAATTGTTCCACCCCACCCAACTGCTAGCTCCCTCGTTGACTCCTGATGCCTGAGAGAAGGCCTAGCCCAACAGGAGCAGATCCAGGTTATCAAGCCTGAAGCTCATTCAATTTTAGAAAAAGAACACAAAACTACAAATATGAAATAGGTAAGAAAGTGAGTATTTATGAGGAGGAAATAATCCATGTCAAATGATTAGCGACTCAGGACCATTTCCACTGAGATCCCTTTAGACAATTTATCACAAGTGCTAACAGAAAAGCTTCCTGATTGCACCCTGGCTGCCCCTCCCTCGCCCCGACACTCTAGAACTCCCAACACCTCCCAGCACTCAAAGAGGCACTGAGGATTAAGCTTCAAGGTAAATCTGCCTTTGGGCCCAACAAAGAACCTCAATAAGTATCTCCTGAATGACTGTCTGAGTAAACAGCTACACCCAGGTGAATCCTGAAAATAAACAATCCACACCCACACAGCTAAGAGCCTGGTGCATTTCTTTTTTCTTAAACACTGAAGAAGGTTTTAAGAAATCTCCCCTCCTTGAAGACAGATCCTGCCCACCTGAGTGCTGCGGCCTCTGATCTGAAACCTAGGTTAGTTCCTGGCTCTGGGCTCTGCCTTGGGCAAATCACCTCCCTTCTCTGGGCCTCAGTCTCCTCCTCCATGCAATGAGCAGAGATGAGAGGCATAAATGAGAATCATCTCAAGCCTGTAAATGGCTTAGCATAGAGCCCAGAATACAACCCAAACCAACCTACTACCACTGAGTGGATTCCAACTCACAGTGACCCTGTAGATCAGGGTAGAACTTACCCATAGGGTTTCCAAGGCTGTAAATCTTTACAGAAGCAACTACCACAGGTTTCTCCCATGGAGTGGCTAGTGAGTTCAAACCACCGACTTTTCAGTTAGCAGCTGAGTGCTTTAACCACGGTGACACCAGGGTTCCCTAGAATATGTACTGAATAAATGAACTGTGATTTTTCAGTTTTTACTTATTTATTTGACCAAGTCATACTTTCCGAAGTACAAAAAGATGAAAGTGAGTCTCCCTCCCTCCCCTGTTCTCTGTCCATCCAGTTTCCCTCCCCAAAAGCAGCCATGGGTACAGGTTTCAAAATAATTTCAAACTTACAGAAAAGTTACAAGAATAATTCAGAGAATTCTCGCACTCTTTACCTAGAATCACCAATTTTTAATATTTTACCATGTTTGTTTTATCATCTTTCTTTGTGTGAATATTCATTATTATTCATGAATATTTATTAATATGCATTTTTCTGAACCATTTGAGAATAGGTTACATACATCGTTATCATGCCTCTTTGCCCCTCGATACTTCAGCATGTACTTCCTAAGAACAAGGACATGATTTTATGTAGCCCCAGCACTGTTACCAAATACAAGAAATTTATATGGATACAATAATTTACCATTCATATTCCAATTCTGTCAATTGTTTCAGTAATATCCTTTACGGCACTTTTTTCTCTCTAGTCCAGGATCCATTTCGGGACCACATATTGTATTTAGTTGTTACATCTCTTTAGTTTTCTTTAACCTGGAAAATTCCTCAACTTTTCTTTGCCTTTTACGACATTGACATTTTTGAAAAAAGGCCAGTCATTTTATAGAGTGCTCCTCTCTTGGGGTTTGTCTGCTTAACGCTGTTGTGTAATAAATTATCCCCAAAGTTAGCAACTTAAAACAAGAATAACCATCTACTATCTCTTATGAGGAAATCCTGGCGGCATAGTCGTTAAGTGCTACGGCTGCTAACCAAAGGGTCGGCAGTTCGAATCCAGACACTCCTTGGAAACTCTATAGCGCAGTTCTACTCTGTCCTATAAGGTCACTATGAGTCGGAATTGACTCGACAGCACTGGCTTTGGTTTTGGGTTTATCTCTTATGGTTTCAATAAGTCAGGAATTCTGACAGAGCACAGTGGGGCTCTAAAAAAACAGGTACCTGCTCTAAGCTATCTGAAGCTCAGCTAGAAAACTCAAAGGCTGGAGCCTACAGTCATCTAAAGACTCACTCACTCACCTGTCTGGCAGTTGGTGCCAACTGCTGGCTCAGACTTAACTGGGGCTGTTGGTCAGAACATCTACACATGGCCTCTCAATGTGTCCTTGAGCTTCCTCACAATATGGTGGTTGGGAAGGAAGGGCAAGCATCCAAGAAGAGTAGGACGGGCAGAAGCCACACTGCCTTTACAGCCTAGCCTTGGAAGTCATGCATGGCATTTTTGCAGCATTCTATTAGTTGAGAAAGTTACAACGTACTGTTCGGGTTCAAGGGAAGGGAACATAGACCCCACCTCTCAATAAGGCATGCCAATGTCACATTGTCAGAAGAGCATTTGGGATGGGATACATACTGGTGCACATGATCTTCAAGAAGTACTCTCTGCCACAGTGTGATTCAATCTGTATGCCGAGCAAATAATCTGAGAAACTAGACTATATTAAGAAAGACGCAGCATCAGGATTGCGAAAAGACGACTCATTAACAAGCTGAGTTGTGCAGATGACACAAACTTACTTGCTGAAAGCAAAGAGGACTTGAAGCACTTACTGATGAAGATCAAAGACTACAGCCTTTGATGTGGATTATACCTCAACATAAAGAAAACAAAAATCCTCACAACCGGACCAATAAACAGCATTATGATAAATGGAGAAAACACTCATTTCATTTTTCTTGGATCCACAATCAATGCCCACAGAAACAGCAGTCAAGAAATCAAATGACACATTGCATTGGGCAAATATGCTGCAAAAGACCTCTTTAAAATGTTAAAAAGCAAAGATGTCACTTTGAGGACTAAGGTGTACCTGACTCAAGCCATGGTATTTTCAATCGCCTCATATGCATGTGAAAGTTGGACAACGAATAAAGAAGACTGAAGAGTTAATGCTTTTGAATTATGGTGTTGGTGAAGTATATTGGATCTACCAACAACTGCTGGAAGAATGAACAAATCTGTCTTGGCAGAAATACAGCGAGACTGCTCCTTAGAAACTAGGATGGCAAGAATCTGTCTCAATTACTTTGGACATATTACCAGGAGGGATCAGTCCCTAAGGCAGACCTCATGCCTAGTAAAGTAGAGGGTCAGTGAAAAAGAGGAAGACCCTCAACGAGATGGACTGACACAGTAGCTACAACAATGGGCTCAACAATTGTGAGAATGGCACAGGACCGGGCAATGTTTCATTCTATTATATACAGTCTCTGTGAGTTGGAACCAACTCGATGCCACCTAACAATGACAACAGTGTGATTCAGGTTATGCATTCCTGGATGGAATAACACATCAGTGATGTGTGTCCTTCTCAGGGTATCACATTTGGAGATGCATGCTGTCCATCTGGCCCTCGCTGGTGAGACGCTGATTTTGATCACCTGATGAAGGTGTAGTTCTCCTTGCAACTAATAAGAAATCTATGGAGGAGATGCATGTAGACCATTTGAGTATTTTGTATCTCATGGTTCCCCTTAGGCAAAGTAGAGGGTCAAGGAAAACCCTCAGTGAGATGGCCACAGCAGTGAACTCAAACATACCAACAATCATGAAGATGGCACAGGACCAGGCAATGTTTCGCTCTGTTACACATTTATTTCATGAATGAATGAAAGGAGCATCTTGTACCAATCATGAGCCTTCCCCAGAGCCATGCACATAGTATTATTGTTGTTAGCTGTGGCCCTGGCTCACAGCGAGTCCATATACAACAGAATGAAACAGCTGCCTGGTCCTGTGCCAACTCCATGATCTGTTGTAGATCGGATCATTGTGACCCACAGGGTTTTCTCTGGCTGGTTTTCAGAAGTAGATCTCCAGGCCTTTCTTCCTAGTCTGTCTTAGCCTGGAAGCTCTGCTGAAACCTGTTCAGCATCATAGCAACACACAAGCCTCCGCTGACAGACTGGTAGTGGCTGCACATGAAGTATACTGGCCAGGAATCAAACCCAGGTCTCTCACCTAGAAGGCAAAAATGCCACCACAGAACCACACTGCCGCCATACTAGGAGCCCAGAAACTGTCGCTTGAATTAATGAATAAAAGAACAAGTGGCAGCAACCCCACTTGCAAGTTCAATAATCTGAGTTTGCTGCTCAAGGTTCCTTCCTGAAATCTCCCCATCTAAACATGTTTCTCTGACAGTCCTGGAGCTGAAAACAGGGGCTGTCAGGCTGGCTGGCACCATACGGGACCCGGATGTGGCAATGAAGCCACATCACAGGCACAAGGGGAGCTATGTGGCCAGAGGCTACATGGGTGGGCGCTGAGCCAAGCACTTGAAGAGGAAGCTGACGCGTGTACCTTGAGCTGAGACAGAAACTGCGGTGGCTGGCGAGGAAGGCTGTCTCCTCCTGTCCTGTGTCCCTTGGCCACTGCCGGCTTCCAGTGGACCACAGATTTGGGTGGGAGGGCGACTTTGGGTTGAAGCTTCACATACGTACAGAAAAGTGCACACACAGCAGCTCCGTCGGTTTTCACAAAGGCAACGTGCTCGTGTCACCATCCCCCAGATCTAGAAACGGAGCATCCCAGCTTCCCAGAAAGCCCTTCCGGTCCCTACCATCCTCTATCCTGATTTCCAACATTCCTGATTACTTTTGCCCGTTTTTGAGTTTTATGTAATGGCATCACGCAGCACTAATTCTTTTGTGTATGACCTCTTTGCTCAACATTATGTTTGCAGCAGCAACCTTTTGACCTTGCTCCCCTCCCCCACACACAAGTTCACAGCGAGAATCCCATTGACACTGAGTTGATTCCCACTCATAGTGACCTCGTAGGACAGAGCAGAACTGCCCCACAGGGTTCTCTGGGCTGTAATCTTTACAGAAGCAGATTGCCAGGTCTTTTTCCCGCAGAGCCACTGATGGGTTCGAACTGCCGACTTTTCAGTTAGCAGCCCAGTGCTTAACCACTGTACCACCAGGCCTCCTTCAGTGAGAATCCTCCCACCCCCCCCCCCAAAAAAAACCCACTGCCATCAAGTCAATTCTGACTCATTACGACCCTATAGGACAGAGCAGAACTGCCCCATAGGGTTTCCAAGGAGCTGCTGGTGGGTTAAAACTGCAACCTTTTGGTTAGCAACAGAGTGCTTAGCCACTGCACCACCAGGGCTCCTCAGTGAGAACAGGAACCTAATAATCACTCACTTAGCTTGTCTGGTTTCACTGTGGCGGCCATTCCATTGGCTTCAACCACCAAGCGGGCTGCGAGCTCTGGTTGACTGAGTGGGCTTGAGCCCCAAGTGCCCAGAGAGATGATCCGCTCAGTCACTCCTTCCCTTCCCTGTCTCACTTTCCACTCCCCCAGCAGACACAGGAATGGATTACCTGACAAGCAAGGTACGCACAGGCTTACTTGTGCTATTCACTCATCTGTAGTGCACAATTGTGCGTGCATCCCTTGCTTACTAGCTAATCCATCCCTGCCCGCAGTGCTTCCTGAGGTCACCTCCCAAATAAACTTTTTGCACTCAAATCCTTGCCTCAGCTCAGCTGCTGCAGGAGCCCAACCCAAGCATGTCCTAAGGTGGGTGTTCCGCTACTACCGGCCCAGCATGCTCCAGCGGACACATGTTGAAGCATCCTTTGATAGTATTTACCTCAGAACTGCATTCTCCCAAACGGCTTTTCAGCCAAAAGGCAGTGTGTGCGCTGTGGGAAGTGACTTGTTGGTGTGTCCAGCAGACAGGGCCCGAGAAGCAAAGCCCCCCAGAAGATGCTGGGATAGCTAGCTTGTGATCCACCCTGCCTCTTCCTCTTTCCCACACATCAACCATTCCCAGAGCCCGTTCATTCCGAGGTTCCAGCCAGCACATGGGCTGCCCCAGGAGCTAGCCCTGGCTCCGTCCTCCGGCTCTCTTTCATCTGCCAGGCCTCAGAGTTCTGTCCTGCCAGTGATAAGAACCATCCATGTTGTCCTCCTGTCCCTGACCTTTGAAAGAACTGTACTCACCCAGGGACTGTGATGCAGACTCAGACTGAGATGTGACTTCTTGGGGACAAAAATAGTGTGAACAGGGGCGTTCCTGATAGGTCAGCTTTCATCCATTCTTCCAACAAATATTTATTGAGTGCTTAGGCAAGGCCTTAGGGACTGAATAGGTCAAGGTTCTGAGCTGCAGACGACAGAATCAGTTAGAGCCAGTTTACTACAGGGCACTAGGTAGTACCTCAGATGCTAAACGACCACAAACTGTGCAGCCAGGAGCATCACAATCAGGAGATGCACCAGGAGAAACACCTGCTTTCACTGCTGAACTGTTCCAACGGAAACGTCACTGCTGTCACTACCACCCTCCGCTCAGGCCCTAGGGAGCTAGGTACTGCCTGCTACCACTCCTCTGCAGCTCTCCAAAAGGACCAGACACCTCTACCATTGTGCTCACCAGAAGAGCCAGCCCATCACTTGGCATACTGCTGCTTACTTCTGCCTCCAAAGCTCACGTGGGGAAATTGGGGGCACAGCAGGGAATACTGCTACATCGAAGTCTGGGAAATGTGATTTTTCTGCTTTCCAGCCTTTAGAGTACCAGAAAGACACACTGGAAGGGACTGGTATGGGTACCAAGTGAGCCAGTCTGTAGTGTCTGCTATAGACTCAAGATAACAATAAAGCCAGAGAAGTTTCCTGCTTTCCAAGAGGTCACAGTTGAGAAGGGGAGACGAACACTGCAGAATTAATCCAAGAGGGATAGGCATTATTTAAGGGAAATTACAGAAAGTTATGAGAACTTAAAGGAGCCCTGGTGGCACAGCAGTTAAAGCACTCAGCTGATAACCAAAAGGTTGACGGTTTGAACTCATTAGCTGCTCCACGGAATCAAGATGTGGCAGCCTGCTTTCCCAAGGATTACAGCCGTGAAAACCCTATGGGGCAGTTCTACTCTGTCCTTTAGGGTTGCTATGAGTCAGAATTGATTTGACAGCAGTTTGGGGGTTGGTTTTGGTTTTCTGAGAACTGAAACTGAGATTAAGAGGATTTAACCCATTCCAGCAGGGCCTCCTGAGAGAAGTGATATTGAACCTGACTTGTGAAGGTATTTAGAGACTAACCAGGGAAAAGGAGAGCAGGAAGGAATGGCATTTCAGGCAAGGGAAAATGTCATTGCAAAGGCCCAGTGGCAGAGAAGATAAAGGGGTGTGGGAGGAATTGAGAGAGGTCAGGTGATTAGAGACCAGCAAAGAAGGGGAAGAGTAGGGGCTGGGAGCAAAGGAAGTAAAAGGGTAGGAAGGAACCAGACCACAACCTCACAGTCCACGTAGAGGAAGGAGTTCAAACTGTTTCCCAAGGACAACAGTGAGCCACTGAAGGCTTACGAGCAGGGCAGTTAACATAAAAACAACCGCTAATACTTGCTGAACACTAATTCAGTGCCAGAATTTTTCTAAGCTCTTAACACGTACCATTTAGTATATACAGTAAAGGCTACGAAAGCCGGAAATTGTATAAAGCAGAAGCCCATCAGAGAAGGAAAACTCAAGCATTTTCCACTGATACAAAGCGACAGAAAAGCAGTGAGACTGCACCCTGTCAAAGGCAGAGAACTTGCGAGACCGGGAAAAACAAGGCAGTCCCACTGAGTTCCAGCTCTCACAGGTTTCACTATATTTGCAACAACCCCTATAAGTTAGGTTCCCCAGACCATGAGCAAGTTACTCAGCCTCAGTTTCCTCATATACACAATGGGAGTGATAACAGAACCCACCACAAAGTGTTATTAAGAGGATTCAAATGAGTGCTTGACATACGGGAAGCATTATATATGTAATGGCTTTTGCTACTATTATTCCCATTTTACAGACGGAAAAGCTGAAGCCCAGAGAGATGAATCAATTTGCCAGAGGTCACAGAGCTAATAATCAGTAGAACGGACAGCACTGGGGTATGAAGGGTATAGGGGCTGGTGAGTGTCATGAAGCTACATCTTTATTCAAGGAGCAATGGGAGCCGTGGACAACTTGTTGACACTCGTATGGCCAGCCTCTGTGCTGACTGGCTGGTAACTGAGTCACCTTATTCCTACGCACATTGTTGTTTTCCCTGGGTGCCATCGAGTCAATTCCAACTCACGGCAACCATGTGACAGAGTAAAACTGCCCCAGAGGGTCTTCTTGGCTGTGATCTTTACAAAAGCAGATCACCAGGCCTTTCTCCCACGGAGCCACTGGGTAGATTCAGACTGCCAACCTTTTGGTTAGCTGCTAAGTGCTTAACCACTGCACCACCACGGCTCCTTACTACACGCGTGTGTATCCCTAAACAATACATAAGATTTTGTAGCTTTCACATTTACACAAGAGGTATCATACTAAATGTTCCTTTTTTTTTTTTTTATCATACTAAATGTTCCTTTTCTCACTCAACATTATATATGTATTTTTAAACATTTCATTGCAGTTTAGGTGAAAGTTTACAGAGCAAATTAGTTTCCCAATCAACTATTTATACACAGCTTGTTTCGTGACATTGGTTGCAAATACCTCAATGTGTCAACAGTCTCCCCACTTCCTCCCTGGGTTTCCCATGTCCATTTGTCCAGCTTTCCTGCCCTTACCTTCCTTCTGAACTTTGCTTTTGGGCAAGTGCTGCCCTTTAGGTCTCATACAGTTGATTGTTCTGAGGTGTACATTCCTCACTGGTGTTACTGTTCATTTTATAGGGCTGTCTATTATACAGCTATAATGTGATCTCCAGGAGTGATTTCAGTTTCCAGTTTGAAGGGTGAACATCATAAAGATTTATTGAGATCTAGCTCATTCATTTTAACTGCTCACTGGTATTCCATTATAGGACTACGTCACATTTACGTACCCACTCCCCTGCTGACACCTGCTCTGAGGACTCCACTTTGGGCCTATTATAGCAAAGCCGTCACACCCATCTTTGCACATGCTAGGGTGGATATAGGAGCCCTGGTGGTGCAGTGGTTAAGCCCTCAGCTGCTAACCAAAAGGTCGGTGGTTTGAACCCAACAGCTGCTCTGAGGGAGAAAGACGTGGCAGTCTGCTTCCGGGAAGATTACAGCCCTGGAAGCCCTATGGGGCAGTTATAGCCTGTCCTAGAGGGTTGCTATGAGTTGGAATCGACTTGATAGTAATGGGTTTTTTTTTTAGTTAGGGTGGATTTATCAGGAAGAGGGATTGCTGCTTAGAGAGTACATGCATTTTCAATTGCCAAGTGGCAGCACGTGAAGAGTTCTCATTTCCCCACTTCCTCGCCACTGCCACCACTACCACCAACAATTGCAGCACTTACGATGTGCTAAGCTCCTTTCTAACGTTTAACGTGAAATAACTCACTTTTAACCCTTCCAAAAAGCTTTGAGGTGGGGAGGTGGGGACGATCATCATCCCCATTTGACAAACAGCAATGAACGCACCGAGAGATGAAGTAGCTAGCCTAAGGTCACCCAGCTAAGGATGGCGGAGCATGGTATAAACCAAAGGAGCTGGATCTGGAGCCAGGGCTGCTGACCGCTCTTCTAGTCTTCGGTATTCTGATTTTTAACTTGCTGCCAGCGGCGGCTTTGCAATATGTCTAAGTGTTTTAACTGGCATTGGCTGCTCAGGAGGGACCTTGAGGCCTTTTCCATCCATTGTTGGGGAGTCATGTGTCCTCTTGGAAAAAATGTATCTTTATAGCCTTGGCTGCCTCTGAGTTTCTGATCTTCAAAGGAAATGCTCCTGGAGGCCGGAACTTGGGGCAGGGCCTGGCACAGAGTGGGCACTTTGAAACAATGTACTGGACAGAACTGGCAGCGGCTCTCCAACACCCTTCCTTCCAGGAGCCTTATGCTGATTAATAAACCTGCTTAAATTCTTAGACCACCACCTGCGCTGGGCACACGGCTGCCCCCTGACCCCAAACTTCTCTTTCACGATGTGACTCTAGTCCACCTCCCTGACCTCATCTTGCCCGACCCCGTGCCCTCCCTCGTTTCTCACGAAGCTCTCTGGCTGTCTTCCTGTCTCTCAGTCAGTCAAGTTTACTCCCACCTCAGGACCTCTGCACTTGCTGCGCCCTCTGCCCTGAACACCTCCCCCAGCCCTGGGGCTCTGTCTCATCCACAGGTCTCGGCTCACATGCCACCTCCTCAGAGAGGCCTTTTCTGACCATCCTGTTTCAAAAGAGGAAACAGAGGCACAAAGAGATCGAGCATAATTGCCAAAAATAATACAGCTGGAGTATTGATGAGATTTTTGATTGTTATTTTATTAAGTGCCTATATTTTCCATTTTTTTCTAAAATGAAAATGTATTCTCTATGTAAGTAATTTTTAACTCAAAATTTTAAATTAATTAAGAGCCAACCCTGAGAGAGGAAGAGTGAGTTTCTGGGACACTGCTTCCCAATCTTCCTGGCTCAATACCTCAAAAAAAACAAAACAAACCTACTGCTGTCAAGTTGATTTTGACTCAAAGCGACCCTCAACACCTCAGCAGAGTCAAAATACAATTTTGGCATTTTGCAACCTCCAGGATTTCCTTACTTCCCACTCCCACCTTCCCCCCTGCACCTGATGACTGACTGCTCTTGGGTCTAAATCACAATTCTGAAAGCAAACCTCCAGGACTTCAAACCGGTTCATTCTGGTTTGAACCTCTGCTGAGAATTTTCATTACCACCCCAGATATACTGAATAAGAATCTACAGGCTAACAGGATCCCCAGGCGATTCTTACGTATAATAAATTTTGAGAATCACTGCTCTAGGAGTGGTTCTCGGAACTGGTCCCTAACTAGCAGCATTAGCATCACCTGGGAACTTGCTAGAAAAGCAAATTCTCAGCGGGGGTTCCAACAAGAATGAACTGGTTCAAAGCCTGCAAACCTCTCTGCTAAATAGCCTTCCTTCTGCCACATATGTTTCTCATCTACAAAATGGGGCTAATAAAAGCACCTGTTCCCCAGGGCTGTTAGGAGGACTCAGTATCACCGTACTTAGATCACATCCAGTGGACAAAAGACTATGACTATGGTTGACCCAGGTCCTCTTCATCTCTCTGCTTGGCTGTCCCCAGTGTTGGCTTCATTCCAGGGGCTGGTTCCCTCGTGATCCTAGGGTGACTGCTAGGAGCTATGAGGGCTACAGGCATCCTTTTTCAGTATTATCCAGTACTATCCAGTCTGGCCCAATAGGAAAACAGATTCACTTTCAGACCCTCTCCTGGAAAAATGAGGAAGAATTTTCCCAGCAAGCCTCTCCTCTCTTCTGATTGGCTGGATTTGGTCACAGGCCTACTCCTGACCTGATTGCTAGCAAGGAGATGCAATTCCCATGATTGGCTTAGACTACCTGGGCCCAACACTTGTTGAGTGAACTATTTTATCCACTCACTACACCTGCCTCAAAGGTTGTTGGGGAATGAAATGAGATCATACTTGGAAAGCTTCACATAATATCTGCTTAACAAATAGTTCTTATTACCATTACCACTATCATCATCACATCATTTGGGGGCTTTGGCATCAGACCACTTCAATCAAGCACCAGTTTATCCACTTCTTAGCTGTGTGGCCTTATGAAAGTTGTTATGCTTCAATTCTACTCTATGAAATGGGCATGATAAGCATTCCTATCCTGTACAATTATTGTGTGGCAAATAATTAGCCCTCAATACATGCTGGTAATGCATCTTGGGGACCTGCCCAGTACTGATTTGGGTGCCCCTTGCCCACTGTCAGTAGATCTGGTTCAGGTGAGAAAGAGCCCACCTTTGTGCCCCAAGGTGGGCACATTACCCCCACCTAGATCCCAGCATCCCTCAGACCAACATGATTGAATCAGGGGTAACATGTGATCCAACTGTACCAATGACAGGCAGTTCTAGAACTTTGTTGGACTTGCCAGGAAAGGGGTACCCTCTTCACTCTAGAATTGCAAGCTGGAAGGATGGAAGCTAGGAGCTGCTAGTGACCATCTTGGCCACCTCCTGGGGACAGCCTGCCTGAGAGTGAAACTAACAGAGTGGAAAGCAGAGACAAGAGATGGACAGTGGTCTGTTGACACTGTTCATATCCTAGATCCAACCATTCTTGGACCAAATGCACCACTGGCTTCAGTGTGCCAATAAATTCCACTTTTTGGAGTAAGTTATTTTGAGGCAGGGGTTCTGTTAGTTGCAATCATGTTTGCAGAGTTCAACCTAACCCAGCTGAGGTGGGGAATCAGAAAAGAAGTGCTCTGAGGGCAGGACCATGCCTGCCTGAATCAGCTTGGTATCTTGAGAGTCTTTCCCAGGCCGAGGCATAGAATTTAAAACCCGAGAAGTATCTGAAGGTAAAAGGGGAAGTGTCCCCTCACCTCTTCCCCTTTAAACCACTTCCCCAGAGGCTAAACACACATATACACATAGAAGAATATTTTTACAAAATGGAGCTGGAATCGTGCTATACGTCTTCAACTCAAACACCACTTCCTCTGGGAGGCCTTCCCTGACCACTCCATCTGAAGTAGCTCTGCCTCCATCACCCTCTCTTGCAACATACAGCACTTTTCACCACCTGAAATCTTGTTTTGTTTTTTGCTCTTTCTCTTCTCCCAGAATGTCAGGTCTATGAGGGCAGGGATTTCTGTCACTGTTGGTGCCCAGGCCTTTGAACAGATCTTGGCTAAGTATTCAGTACATATTTCTTGAATAAATATCACTCTGGAAACCCTGTTGGCGTAGTGAGTTAGGAGCTGCAACTGCAAACCAAAAGGTCAGCAGTTTGAATCCACGAGGTGCTCCTTGGAAACCCTATGGGGGCAGTTCTACTGTGTCCTATAGGGTCGCTATGAGTCAGAATCGACTCGATGGCAACGGATTTTGTTTTTCATCGTTGGTTGGTTTTAACTGAATGGTATGGTCACGGACATCTTTCCAAGGTAACAGATACCACTCTGGCCCCATCTTTGTGACAACTGCGTGGAAATTCATTGACTGGATGGGCCATATGTTTGTTTCCCAAACCTGCTGAACAACTGACCCCTGGTAGCACAGAGGTTAAGCACTTGGCTGCTAAACTAAAACCCACTAGCTGCTCTGTGGCTGTGAGGCATTTCTACTTTTTGTTGTTGTTGTTGAGCAACTGTGGTCGGAAAAAAAAAAGGCCAAACAAACCAGGGCTGGGTGAGTCAGTCTCCCCTCCCACCACGACACAGAGTAAGGAGACCGCCACGACGCAGAGGAAGGAGACCCCACCTTGGCCTTTTACAGGATTGCCCCAATTCACGGGGAGAGGACTTGACCAAACAAGAGTGACTTCGTGTTCAAGCAAGAAACTCCAAGGCAAAAACAGCTCTTAGACACGGAGCCAAGGACAGTATCAGCGACTGCCTCAACACTGGAGGATACAGTTGTTTATTAAGCCCCTGGCCCCAACGGAATTAACTTAAAATTTTTTTTTTCTGATGACAAAAGAAGTGTTGGCTCATTATTTATAAAAAAAATTTCAGAAAATACAGGAAAGCATGAAGAAGAGTGGAAAAAATCAGAATCTTAGAGCATGTTATAAATTATCTCACAGATTTTTTCCCCCAGTGGACAGACACATTTAAACACTAGCGTGAATTTGTGTTACTTTTTCATTCAACAGAAATAGTTTAGATTTGAGTACTTACAATAGACACGCTAGTTGCTCTGTCTATTCATTCATTTTATCCTCATAATAACTTGGTGCAATAATCACTATTATTAACCCCACTTTACAGATTGGAAATTGAGGCACAGAGAGGTCACCCAAGGTCACACAGTTGGAGGTGGCCAAGCTGAGGTTCAAACACAGGTAGTCTGGCGTCAGGGCCCACACCTTTAACCCCTGCACTACACTGACACAGCAGAGTCCAGGCCCCTTCCCAAGCCAACATCCACACGTGTGAGTCATGGTTTTCAGTATCTTCATTTATTCTTCTATTAAGGGATAATAGGGGTTTTTCTAATTTAGGAACTAGAGAGCAGCTTCCCTTGTGAGTCTTACTTAAATGAGGTAAAAAAAAAAAACAAAAAACTGTGGTTAGATGTCACCACAACCAGTACTTCTAACCCAGGAGAAGCAACAAAAGGGCTCAGCACCACTTTGAAGCAGTCACCCCATTGTGCGTACATTTATTGACTGGGGGTTACTTTTATTTAACAAACATCCATAAAATACTTATTATGTGACAGGCACGGTTCTAAGTCCTTCATGCATATCAGCTCACTTATTCAAATACTCTGAAATATATACTGGGGAAACTGAGGCACCAGGAGGTTAACCCGCCCAAGATGACACAGGGAATAAGTAGCAGCTTTGGGTTTGAACCCTGGCAACTCAGCTCCAGCATCTGGCTTCTTAACCCTTATTTTAATGGGCTTCTCTGTCTACCCCTTGGCCCAGTGAGCCAGGCCAGCCCTCAGGACCTCAAAGCAAGCCCACCTTCAACAGGGGGCTGAAAGCAGCAAGGCGAATACCTTAACTGTCACAAAGATTTGTCTTGAATAAGTACCAAAGGGACAGGGAAATCTTTAGAAACAGGTGCTCAACTGGACTTGTTTCAGATTTGACTGAGACCTCTGTGCTGGTGTGAGGCATCCTTTTCTAAAGAGACATGTCTGCTGAGCTTGGCAAGGGGAGACTTCCCCAAACCAGCCCACTACCCCTCAGCCCATCACCCATCTCGAGGGTATACAGGAAAGACTTAAGATTACTGAGAAGCTGGTGGTTAGAGGAGAGTTTCCTTGGAGCAATTGCTTTTGTGCCGGCAAGTTGATTTTGACTCATAGCAACCCTATACAACAGAGCAGAGCTGCCCCATAGGGTTTCCAAGTCTGTAGTCTTTATAGGAGCAGCAGATCGCCATATCTTTTCTCCCACTGAGACCTGGGTGGGTTCAAGCCACCCGCCTTTCAGATAGCAGCCAAGCACTTGACAGATGCATCACCAGGGCACCTGCCTAGCACATAAAAAAAAAGGTACTTAATCCATATTTAATAACTTACATCGGGCACTGTTGTAGGTACTACAGCCCCTAACAGCCTAACAGGGAACACAGATAATAAATAAGGAAGCAAAAAAAAAAAACCAACGGGTATCACGCTAAGTAAAAGAAGCCAGACACACAAGGCCACATATTATATGAGTCCATTTGTCCACTTATATAAAATGTCCAGAAGAGGCAAATCCATAGAGACAGAAAGTAGATTGGTAGTTGCCCTGGATGAGGGGGAGGGGAGGATTGGGAGTGACTGCTAATGCCTCCAGAGTTTCTTGTTTGGGTGATGGAAATGTTGTACAACACAGTGAATATACTAAAAGCCACTGAGTTGTATACTTTAAATTATGATTATGGTATGTGAATTATATCTCGATAATAATTTTTAGAACACTTAAAAAAAAAAATAATTTCACATGGTGATATGTGCCTTCAGGACAAGAAAGTAAAATGTGGGAAGACACAGGAAATGGTTGGAGCAGGTGGGAGGGTTACCCCTCGCAGGGTGGTTCTGGAGGGTCCCTCGGAGGAGGTGATATTTGTGACGGGACCTGAGTTATGTTAAGAAAGTAGCTATATGAATATCTAGGAGAACAGAGATGAAGGAACAGCAAGTGCAAAGGTCCTGAGGCGAGGATAAGCTAGGCACGCTCCAGGAGCAGATAAGTGGGTAAGCCCAGCAAGTTGGGGTGATTGGGGGAAGTAAAAGAGGGGTCAGAGACATCTGCAGGGGCAGGAACCACACCAAGCAGGGCCTTGCAGACCACAGAGAGGAGTTTGGGTTTGGTTCTGGGTGAAAATGGGAAGCCATGGGATATTTGTGAGCAACGAGTGAGGTAATCTGACATATGCTTTAAAAAGATGGCTTGGACAGCTGTGTAAATTGTAGGTGGGCAAGAGAAGCCGCAGAAAAAAATAAAGCCCTTTGACACTGTGCTGTCCTAGAAACTAGAAAGTCAATAGCTGCCAGTTATCTTTCATATTCTAGAAATATGCCAGCTAGTATTTATTTAAAAACAGGAAGTCAAGGCCGTGGTTATTTTGATAGTTCTGTTTTGACACTGCCTCACCTCCCTATTCTGAGTCACCAAGCCTTGTCCATTCTTCCTTCCCCAGAGATAACCTTTGTATCCATCCCCACTGTCCACACAGTAAGACCTGCTGGTGGATGGAAGCAACTGGCTTCCAGGCTACCACTGGGCTTCTCTTTTTCCCTTTTAAAAAAACAGCATATTTTTTTCTTATTTCAAACCATTTGCAGAAAAAAAGCATAAAAAACATAAAAGGAAAGAAAAAAAAATACCCATAAGCCACAGTTTGGAGGTAACCATTGTCAAAATGGCATTTGAATATAGCTTATTCCTGCCCTTTTTTTGTTTTCAGATTTTATCTGTATCAAAGTTAAACAGGCACCTATCTTGAAGAGTCAAATAGTTCTAAAACCAGAAATCTCCCGTTTCGCTCCCTCCTCCCATTTTCTCCTCCCCCAAAACAACCACTTTGACACTTTTAGCTGATTTTTGTCATTTAATTTCACGTCTCTAAATAATACACTTCCACTGCCACTTCGTAACTTTCAGTATAACCTGCCTTCCCACCAGAGGAAATGAAGATTCTGCTCTTTCCCTCCCCACACACGTCCCCACCACATACATACACCTTTCCCAGCCCTCTATCCTCCCAACACAGTTACGTGTTGATTTTGGTGAGAAAGTTGTTAGTGTTTACATTTTTGTTACTACGTAAGTGCCATTCACACCTGAGCTCTATGATAAACTATGATGACCTTTGCTTTCCTGGTAGGTTTTTATTTTTCCCTGAGTTAATAATTGTCTCGTCTTTTCCCTCTTTGGGCCTAATTTTCTTAGTACTTGTCATCAGTCAACCCCAAACTCTTTGCCAATGCTCTAAGTCTCATCTCAAGACACCCCAGTCCAACAGAAATCTTCCTGGTAAGGGTGATGGTTGAACATGATCAATGTTCAGTTCAGCGTCACTGAACTGTACACGTGAGGGTTGTTGAAATCATCAGTGTTTTGTTTTACACGTTGTTGTTGTTAGGTGTCGTCCAGTTGATTTCCGACTCATAGCAGCCCCATGTGACAGAGAAGAACTGCCTCGTAGGGTTTTCTAGGCTGTAATATTTACAGAAGGAGCTCTGGTGGCACAGTGATCAAGCGCTAGCTGCTAACCGAAAGGTTGGCAGTTGGGGAGAAAGATGTGGCTGTCTGCTCCCATAAAGGTTACAACCTTAGAAACCCTGTGAGGCAGCTCTAGTCTGTCCTAAAGGGCTGCTGTGAGTCAGAATCCACTCGACAGCCATGGCTTTGGTTTTTTGTTTGTAATCTTTATGGGGGCAGGTCACCAGGTCTTTCTCCCGCGGAGTGGCTGAATGGGTCTGAACCACTGACCTTTAGGTTAGCAGCTAAGTGCTTAACCATTGTGCAACCAGGGCTCTTAAATACATATTTACCACAATAAGGGGGCAAAAAAACTCCCTGGAGCCTTTAGATTTGCTGGGATCTGGACTGGTTGCCCTCTCTGCTGCAGTTGGCCTGCTGGGACTTCCCTTTACCATTATCGACAGGACTCCCTTTGCATCTTTCTCTTTTGTGCTGGGTTTGTTTCCCGGGTCCTATGTCTTATTCTTCTTTCCTTGATGCCCTCTTTTTAATGTAGCACAGCCTCCAGTAGCAACCTGAGAAAGGATGTGTGAGAAGTAGAAATTTTGAGACTTTCCAAATATGGAAATTTTTTATTCTGTCCTCTTGGCTGGGTATAGAATTCTAGGTTAGAAATCATTTTCCTTCAGAATTTTGAAAGCATTTATTCCATCATCTTCTTGCTTCAAAGTCTCTGTTGAGAAGTCCAAAATTACTTTTTTTTTTAATTGTGCTTTAAGTGAAGGTTTACAAATCAAGTCAATCTCTCATACAAAAATTTATATGCACCTTGAAAAAAAAATTTTTTGCTATATACTTCTAATTGCTCTTCCCCTAATGAAACAGCACACCCCCTCCCTCCACTCTCTCTTTTCATGCCCACTCCTCCAGCTTCTGACCCCCTCTGCCCTCTCCTCTCCCCTCCACACAGGAGCTGCCCACACAGTCTCATGTGTCTACTTGATCCAAGAAGCTCACTCCTCACCAGAATCATTTCCTATCCCATTGTCCCGTCCAATCCCCGTCTGAAGAGTTGGCTTTGGGAATGGTTCCTGTCTCGGGCTAACAGAAGGTCTGGGGACCATGACCTCCGGGGTCCTTCTAGTCTCAGTCTGACCATTAAATCTGGCCTTTTTACAAGAATTTGAGGTCTGCATCCCACTGCTCTCCTGTTCCCTCAGGGGTTCTCTTACTCTACTTCTTGATGCTTCAAATGTGACCTGTTTTTCCCCTCTCTTCTGGAAGCATACAGAATCTCTGTCCTCAGGATTCTGAGATTTCATGAGGATGTTTCTTGGGGTCTACTTTTATTCAGTGTGCTGGGCACTCAGTGAACCTCTTCTTTTTTCCTTTTTTAAAAAAACAGTATTTTATTGTGTTTTTGGTTTAAGTTTACACAGCAAGTTAGGTTCCCATTTGACCATTCAAATTGTTTAGTGACATTAGTTACATTTGTCACAATGTGTCAACATTCTCTTTCACTGTGTTCTGGTTGTTCCATTTCCAGTACTCTCGCTATGAGTCGAAATTGGCCTGACGGCAGTAGGTTAATTTCCCTGCTCTTTTATCTTCTCATTTTTGCTTTAGAGTAAATGTCGACTTTTTGTCTCCTACAGGTGGTTTTTAAGTAGAGCTCCTATCTCATGGGTAATACCCTTTATTGTGTGTGCCACTGTGCTATTCTCGGTGAGCCTTTTCAATCTGAAAGCACATTGTCTTTTAGTTCTGGGGAACTTTTGTGAATTATTTTATTGATGATCTGTCCCCTCTGTTTCTCTGTTCTTTCTTGATGAAATGTCCATTATTCAGATAGGGATTTTTCAGACTGGTCCCCTAAATACCTTACCCTGTTCCACCTCTTTGTCTTTTTGTCTTACTTTCTGAAATAAACTTTCAACTTTATCTTCCAACCCCTTTATTAATTTTTTTTATTTCTACTGTCACATTTTAAAAAGCAAAGATAATCAATCACTTTGATGACTAGGTGTGCCTGACCCAAGTCATGGTGTTTTCAATCACCTCATATGCATATGAAAGCTGGGCAATGAAAAAGGAAGACTGAAAAAGAACTGACACAGTTGAATTGTGGTGTTGGGGGAGAATATCGAATATACCATGGACTGTCAGAAGAATGGGAAGAATGGAAACCCTGGTGGTGTAGTGGTTAAGTGCTATGGCTGCTAACCAAAGGGTCAGGAGTTCGACTCTGCCAGGTGCTCCTTGGAAACTCTATGGGGCAGTTCTACTCTGTCCCATAGGGTCGCTATGAGTCGGAATCAACTCAACGGCACTGGGTTTGGTTTTGGTTTGGTCAGAAGAATGAACCAATTTGTTTTGGAGGAAGTACATCCAGAATGCACATTAGAAGCAAGGATGGTGAGACTTCATCTTGCTTACTTTGGACATGTCATCAAGAGGGACCAATTGCTAGAGAAAGACATCATGCTTGGTAAAGTACAGGGTCAGTGAAAAAGAGGACCCCTCAGAGAGATGGACCGAGACAGCAGCTACAACACTGGGCTCAAGCATAACAACGATCATGAGGATGGCACAGTACCAGGCAGCATTTCATTCTGTTATAAATGGGGTTGCTATGAGTCGAAGCTGACTTGATGGTACCTAACAACACTGTCATGTTTTTAATTTTCGAGAGCCTTTTTTTGTTCTCAAGATATTCCTTTTCATAGCATCCTGTTCTTGCTTCATGGTAGCTCTCTGAGTTTTTGTTTTGTTTGTTTGTTTTTTAATTCTCCTCTCCTCCCTGCATTCTATCTCTCTTTCCTCTAGTTACTTTTTCTGTTTCTGTTTCAATTTCTCCTATAAGAGGCTTTCCTCAGATGTCTGAGGTTTTCTGCTCGGATTTAAGAGTGTGTACTTTGGGGAGGGGGGTATTGACTTTGAGCTGAGCCATCATCTGTTGGGGAAGCTCCTGATGTTAAAATGTCTTTAGATGATTCCCCTTGATCTGCTCAGGTTGTCCAGAGAAGATCCCTTGAGGCTTCTACCTGGAATGTAACAGCCTGGCTGGTCTGATTCTAGAGCCATGTGGGCAGCGTCACTATATACAATTCGCCTGGCCCCTCTGGACATGGGCAATGGGGCCAGCCGTGGAGGTATGGGAAGGACTCAGACAGGATATCTGAGCATGCAGGCTATGGTAGGCTCAAATATGGCCTCCCAAAATTTCTCCGCATTAAATCCCTGGAACCTGTGAACATTACCCTATTTAGAAAAGGGTCATTGCAGGTGTAACTAAATTAAGGATTTTGAGATAAGGTGATAATCCTGCATTATGGGGGTGGGCCCTAAATTCCAGCACAAGTATCCTTGTAAGAGACGGCAGATGGAGATTAGGCACACAGAGATGATGTGAAGACAGAGCAGAGAGAGATGCAGCCACAAGCCAAGGCATGTCAACAGCCACCAGCAGCTGGAAGAGGCAAAGATTGGATTCTCCCCTAGAGCCTCTGGAGAGAGTGCAGCCCTGCTGACACCTTGATTTCAGGCTTCTGGACTTTACAACTGTGAGAGAATAAATTTTGGTCACTTACTTAGTTGGTGGTAATCTGTTACAGTGGCAGTAGGAAACTAATACACAGGTGCTCAATTAATCCCTTCATAAGAAACTGTTTTCAATATAGCACCCCTGCCCTAACATGTACTGGGCTTCCCAAGCTGAGACACCCTCTGTTTTACTGTCTCCAGTTGGTAAACCTCCAGCCCTCTGCTGGGGTTCAAGTGTCCAGCTGCCTAGAGTTGGGGGTGGTGGGGGTCTGATCCAACTGCTTTGGCAACAGACTTTTAGTCGATTCCTTCTATTTTATACCCCTTCCCCCAACACATTTCAATTCTACTTTCAGAGGTACCTGGTGTCACCAAGTCCTTTGGGAGGAATCCTGTGGGGGTGAATCAGGTTGGTCTTGGCTTTTCTCACTTCTGGCTGAGGGTTTGGTTTTTTCGATTTTACCAATTAACTCATCCGCTTTCTGTTTTCTAGTCCTTGGGAATTTATTTTGAATTTATTGAAAATTAAACCCCCTTATTGTCAATTTAGGGGGGCTTAGGTTTTTTTAGGGGTACAGCAAAAGTAGAAGCATGTGTTTCATTTCCCATCTTTTCCCAAAAGTCTCACTGAGTTCATCTTAAAATGGCACTCTCTCCATCTGTTGAATTCCCACTTTCTCCTTCTCTAGAGGCCTCTGCCTGACTCATCTCTCCACTTCCCGTGCCAAGAGTGGGGTTTGGCGTGTGGTAAATGGGGGGGGGGGGATGGTGGGGGTAATTAACAGAATCATCCTTAGCAATGGTTATCATAAAATATTCTTGAGGGTACTTGTCCTAGTTTAGTTTGCCCAAATGCAGACTCCAAGACAAGGATGTGAGTGCAAGTAGTAGATTTAGAAGGAGCCCTGGTGGCACAATGGTTAAGTGCTCGTCTGCTAACCGAAAGGCTGGCAGTTCGAACCCACCCAGCAGCTCCAGAGGAAAAAGACCTGGTGATCCGGTCCCGTAAAGATGTTGTTGTGTGCTGTATTGTCCATTCCAACTCATAGCGACCCTACAGGATAGAGCAGAACTGCTCCATAGGGTTTCCTAGCTGTAATCTTTAAGGGAGGGATCGCCAGGTCTTTTCTCCCTCGGAGCCCCTGGGTGGGTTCAAATCGCCAGCCTTTTGGTTAGCAAGCAAGTGCTTAACCACTGATCCACCTTCCTGTAAAGATTACAGCCTAGAAAACCCTATGGGCATTAACCTCCCAGCACAGCTTGGGCTGTGCAAGAGGAAGCCTTTAGGCACGGCATCACCAGTGCTTGTAGTAGGGCCCTCCACGGGGTTATGAGGAGGCACCAACAGAGCGCTACAAGGGTAGAGAGGCAAGTAGACACTCAGATTCCCAGGCCCCACCCAGGAGAACCAGTAAGTCTGTGGTAGGACTGGAATCTGTATTGTTGTACAAGCTCTCTAAGATGTATCTCTTGCACCTGATCCTACCGAATTCTACAAGCCTGACTTCTCCATTTCTGCTTAGTAATTCTAACCAAAACCAAACCTGTTGGCGTCGAGTTGATTCTGACTATAAGGACCCTATAAGACAGAGTAGAACTGTTCCACAGGGTTTCTAAGGAGAAGCTGGTGGATTCGAACTGCTGACTTTTTGGTTAGCAGCATGAGCTCTTAACCACCACACCACCAGGGCTCCCCTAGTGCCCATTTATTGAGAAACTAAGTACCCAGGGCCAGATTAAAACATTAGAGTCCAGAGGCAGTAAGAGATTATGGTCAACTCTTCTCTATATGTAAATTAATATAAAACAATAAAAAACCCAAAAAACTAATGGTAAAAACAAATGATGGGAAATCTAACACAGACTTTATTTTTCCCTTCGTGTGGTAGGCAGAAGACGTCCTTTCTCACCTAAGGCGTCCAAGGAGCTAATCCCTGGAACCTGTGAATATAGTGTTACATGACCAGGGAGAATTAAGTTTATTAATCAACTGACTTTGAGAGGAGATTTCCTGGATTATCTGGGTGGGCCTACTGTAATCACAAGGATTTTATAAGTGAAAGAGGGTGGCAGGAGAGTCCAAGTTAGAGGTGGGGACGTGATGAGAAAGCACAGGTCTCAGTGACAGGATTGCTGGCTTTGGAAATAAAGGGGGCCACTAGTCAAGGAATGCAGGCAGCCTCTGGAAGCTGGAAAAGGCAAGAAAACAGATTCTCCCCTAGGGCCTGCAGAAGGACCAGCCCTGCCAACACCTTGACTTTAGCCCAGTGAGACTTCTAACCTACAGAACTGTAAGATAATAAATTTGTGTTGTTTTAAGCCAATTCCTTGCAATAAATTTCCTAATATGTATTTCTTACTAGTTCTGCTTCTCTGATTGAGCCCTGACTGGTACACATGGAAAATGGAAACTATTCTGATTCCTTAAAAAAAATAAAGAACTGTTGAATCCTTGAATTCTTTAAAAAAGTTTTTGCTGGTAGCCCTGTTTTATTGACAGCTTCGGCCGTGTTCTAGGCTGTGGGAAAACATTGGTGAACAAAACTTCATTTTCCGCGTTGTAAAATGGGGCTAAAAAGATTATTTACCCCACTGTTTGTTGTTTGTGTGCCCCTGAGTTGATGACAACTCATAGCAACTCTATGCGACAGAGCAGAACTGCCCCACAGCGTTTCCTAGGCTGTAATCTTTCTGGGGGCAGATCGCCAGGTCTTTTTTTCTCTCAGAGGTCCTGCTGGTTTCAAACAACCAATCTTTCCACTAGCAGCCAAGTGCTTAAACCATTGCACCACCAGGGTTCCTTACCTACTCGTAGGGTTACTTCTTTACTTATAAAAACCCAACCAAAACTTATAGGGGTTAAATAAATTACCACACGTAAAGCACCGGGGATAGTGCCTGGCAAGGAGTGTTTAAGAAATGTTAGAAAAGATAAAGGAAAGAAAAAGGCAGGAAACAGGACCCCTGCTTTCAGGGAGCTTATAGCCTAGAGGGGGAAACAGATGATAACCAGAGAAAGGAAAGGCGAGAGGATATGGGTAAAAAAAGCCTCAGAAACACAAATGTTTAAGACCTTACACCAGGGACTGCAGTCTACGGGCCAAATACATTCTGCCGCCTTTTTTATACAGCCCACAAGGGAGGGATGGTTTTTACAGTTTTAAATGGTTGGGGGAAAAAAAATCAAAAGAAGGAAAATATTTCATGATATATAAAAATGATATGAAATTCAAATTCCAATGTTGATCAGTAAAGTTTTTTTGGAACTAAGCCTTCCCCCTTTATATGGTCTATGACGTTGTTCACACCACAAAGACAGAGTTGAGTGGCTGTTAACAGACGGTAAGGTCTGAAAAGCTGAAAAATATTTGCTGTCTGGTCCTTTACAGAAAAAGTTTGCTGACCCTGCTTTAGACTGAGTGATCAAGGAGGGCCTCTCTGAGGAGGTGACATTTAAACTGAGATCTGAATGACGAGGAAGGTTGGGGGTGGGGGCAGAGCAGTCCAGGCAGAGAGAACAAAGAACAAAAGCAGGAGCTTTCACTCTAATTCTGCAACAGCCTTCCCAATAAGGAGGGGCTGGATCGAAAAATAGAAATGGGCCTGGAGGTTCTGCGGCTGCCCTGGCCTCCCAGGGCCACAGAACCCAGATAGGTCAAGTGGTAGCTGGGAGCCGAGACTGCCTGTGTCCTGTGCCAAGCCCTTCTCAGCCTGGCATGGCACAGGAGACCAGGAACAGCTGGCTGAGTGGCTTTATTTGCCTTCCGGGGGGCAATGAAAACGCACAGAGCTCGCCCACAGGCCTGAGAGCACGTGTTCTGCAGCTTCATGGTTGGTGGCCAGCCCAGAAGAGGCCAAGGCCAGGTGTCCCATGACTGCCGGAAAACCCTGACGTGGACTCGGTAGCAGGGCGGTGGGTGGGGTGATGGGCAGAAGGGGCAGCCTTGGTACTGTTCAGGACCTGCCATACTGACTGCCTACAGCCTGCAGCCCACTGCAAGGGGCCTACCCTCCAGCCCTTAAGGGTCCACTCCAGCCAGGCGGGGCTTCCTGGGGCTGGGGAAGAGTGACAGTCAACAAGTGTGGTGCACGGGAAGCCCAGTTGTCAATCCTTTATGGGCCAGTTCACTCCCAGCCAAGCTCTGTGCTAAGGGAGCAAGGTAGGCTGTTAGCCCCATTTTAGAGGCATAGAAATTAAGGCAGTGGGGGCACTAAGAGGGGAGCACGGACTCTGCATCTGAATCCCAGCCTCACCATTTGCCAGCTGTGTGACTTCAAGCAAGTGGCTTAAGTTCTCACTTCGGTTTGTGGAGGATGGTATCCACCTCAAAGAAATGTAAGGAATTAAGGAAACAATAGCCCAGCACCACACCCACAGAAAGGGCTCAATAAACTTGGCTGATCCCATTAACATTCTCTGTTAGCTTTGACAACAGCCTTTAAAAGATGAGAACTTGGAAGTCAGGGTTTGAGCCAGACAGATCTCTCCTCCACCCAAGTCTCTGGGGCCAAAACCCTGATGTCATCCCTGACTCCTCTTTCTTTCACAGGCCACAATCCATCAGCAAATCCTTCAGCATGCACCCACTTTCCAACCATTCTAACCACCTCCACGTACCACCTTAACCTAAACTGCTATCAGCTCCTCCCACATTCTTGTTGTTAGGTGCCTTCTGGTAGGTTCCAACTCATAGTGCCCTACGCACAACAGGACACTGTCTGGTCCTTCCACCGTGCTCACAATTGTTGCTATGCTTTGAGCCCATTGTTGCAGCCACTGTGTCAATTCATCTCATTGAAGGTCTTCCTCTTTTTCACTGACCCTCTACCAAGCATGATGTCCTTCTCCAGGGACTGGTCCCACCTGATAAAAATGTCCTAAGTATGTAAGACAAAGTCTCACCATCCTGGCTTCTAAGGAGCATTCTGGCTGTACTTCTTCCAAGGCAGATTTGTTTCCAGCAGTCCATGGTATATTCAATATTCTTCACCAATGAGAAGTGATTGAAAATACCATAGCTTGGGTGATTTTTTTTTTTTTTTTTGGGTGAGGCACAACTTAGTCCCCAAAGTGACATCTTTGTTTTTTTAAACACCTTAAAGAGGTCTTTATAAAGAGGTCCTCCCACCTAGATCATTGCAAAGGCTTCCATCTGTGGCCCCCTAGTCAACTCTCCAAGCACAGCCTGAGGGTTCCTGATGAAAGTCAGGTCATGGCACTCTGATCAAAACTCTCCAGTGGCCTCGCAACACACCCAGAATTCACCGATTTATTTATTCATTCAATAAGGTTTTTAAGAAATAATATTTATTGTGTTTGTGGTGAAAGTTTGCACAGCCAATTAGGTTCAATAATGATTTATTAAGAGCCTACTATGTGCCAGGTTGTCCTGGGTATCACAAAAGGTTAAATGCTTGGCTACTAACTGAAAGGTTGGTTGTTCATATCCACCCACAGGCGCTTCTAAAGAAAGGCCTGGCAATCTGCTTCCAAAAGATGAGCCACTGAAAACCCTACGGACAGTAGTTCTACTCTGACACACATGGGGTCACCATGAGTCAGAATAGACTTCACGGCAACTGGTTTGGTTTATTTATTTTTACTATGTGCCAGGTACTGTTCTAGGCATTGGAGATACAACAGAGAACAAAACAACTTACTTCCTCGAGGAGGGAGATGGACAATCAATAAATATTTAAGTAAAGCATATAGTATGTCAGGTGTTACAGAGAAAATTAACTCAGGAAGAGGGGAGGGAGCCTTGGATTTTTAAATAGGGCGGTCAGGCATGCCCTAATGGACAAGTTAAAGGTTAAACAAAATCCAACAGTAGGGAAGGTGAGAGCCAAGCTATCTAGGAGCAAAGCATTCCCAAGGGATCAACAAGTGCAAAGGTGAAGCGCTCCTGCTGTATTTCAGGCCCAGCGTGACTGAGTGGAAAGTGTGGCGGGGAGACAGGGATAGGTCAGAGGGTCTAAGGAGGCAGGAGTGGATCCTGTAGCTTTTTGCAGGTTTTCTTTCTTTGACTGAAAACCTAAACCACTGGAGGTTTTGAGCAGAGGCATGACTCAAGTCTTAAAGGATTACTCTAGCCACTGTGGCCTTACAACAGGGTACCAGCCTCCTGATAGGGTCCTTCCTACCCTTCTAGCCTCAACTTGTTCTTTCCTATAGCTCAACCTCTCTGCTACCAGGCACATGTAGACAGCTGCCATCAAGCTGACTCCAACTCATGGCAACCTTATGTACAATCGAACGAAATGTTGCTTTGTCCTGTGTCTTCCTCAGGATCCATGCTCACCATCTATGCTTGAGTCTACAGTTGTAGCTACTGTGCCAATTCATCCAACTGAAGCTCTCCCTTGCCCTCACTGGCCCTCTACTTCCCCAAATGCAACGTCATGCTCTACTGATGATGTGCCTGAAGCAAGCAAGCTGGACGATATTCTGTGGTGATCCATAAGGTTTTCATTGGCTAATTTTCAGAAGCAGATCGCCAGCCCTTTCTTCCTAGTCTTAGTCTGGAAAGTCCGCTGAAACCTGTCCACCATGAGCGATCATGCTATACTTAAAATACTAGTGGCATAGCTTCCAGCAAAACACAAACCACCACAGTACAACAAGTGGACCAACAGTGGTAGAGGCACATTAAAAAAAAACAACCAAACTCATTGCCCTTGATTCCAATTTATAGTGACCCTACTGGACAAAGGAGAACTGCTTCGCAGGATTTCTGTTATGGATGGAATATTGTGTTCCCCCAACACGTGCATCAGCTTGGCTTAGCCATGACTCCCAGTACTGTTTGATTGTCTACCATTTTGTCATCTGATGTGATTTTTCTACATGTTGTAAATCCTACCTCTATGATGTTAACGAGGCAGGAATAGAGGCAGTTCCATTAATATGGCAGGACTTAATCTACCAGATTAGGTTGTATCTTGAATCAATATCTTTTGAGATATAAAAGAGAGAAGCAAGCAGAGACGCAAGAGGACCTCATGCCACCAAGAATGAAGAGCCTGGAGGAGAGCACATCCTTTGGGCCCGGGGTCCCTGAGCTGAGAAGTTCCTAGACCAGCAGAAGATTGATGACAAGGACCTTCCCCTAGAGCCGACAAGAGAGAGAATCCCTTCCCCTGGAGATGGCACTTTGAATTTGGACTTCTAGCCTCTCTGACTGTGAGAGAATAAATTTCTCTCTGTTAAAGCCATCCACTTGTGGTATTTCTGTTATAGCAGCACTAGATGACTACGACAGTTTCCAAGGTTATAAATCTTTACAGAAGCAGACCGCCACATCTTTCTTCTGTGGAGTGGCTGATGGGTTCGAACTGCTGACCTTTTGGTTAGTTAGCAGCAGAGCGCTTTAACCACTGAGCAACCAGGGTTTCTTAAGCACACGTTTTTGTTGTCAGGTGTCCCTCAGTTGTGTCCTGTGTGACCACACCTACAACACTATCCTCACAATTGTTGCTATGTTTGAGCCCATTGTTGCAGTCACTGTGTCAATCCATCTTGTTGAGGGTTTTCCTCTTTTACCCTGACCCTCTACCAAGCATAATGTCCTTCTCCACAGACTGGTCCCTCCAGATTTCATCTGACTTGGATGCACAATCAATGGCCGTGGAACCATCAGTCAAGAAAGCAAATTACATACTGCATTGTGCAGATCTGCTGAAAAAGATCTCTTTAAAGTGTTTTAAAAAGTAAAGCTGTCACTCTGAGGACAAAGTTTGCCTGGCTGAAGCCATGGTATTTTCAGCTGCCTCATATGCATGAAAAAGCTGGAGAGTGAATAAGGAAGATCGAAGAAGGGTTGACACCATGGTATTGCCAGTTGGTGAAGAAAGAATGACCTGCCAGAAGAACAAACAAATCTGTCTTTGAAGAAGTACAGCCAGAATGCTCCTTAGAAGCAAAGATGGTGAGACTTCGTATTATGTACTTCGTACGTTATCAGGAGGCACACAATAGGGGCCTAATAAATATTTTTTCAATCAACGAACAAATTAATGAATAACACACCCCTAGCTCCTCAGCACCTATTTTAATGCTAGACTCAATAAATGTCCGCAGATAAAATGTTAATTCAACAATTCTGCCGAGTCCAGGTGATTATCCCTTTTTACAGCTGAAGAAAATTTCGGCTCCGACTAGGGAAGTGCCCTTCCGCGGCACTACCTGCGCTCCAAGCTAAGGTTCTTTCTTCCTCCACGACTCTTACCTGGCTGAAGTAGAGGGTGCTTGCGCTCAGGGTGATTCAGTGACTCAAAATAAAAATAGCTCCCCCTAAAACGTCCCTGCCCTGTAGAGGGAAAAGCCAGAACTTCGCGGGGCCAGACGGTCACGTGGTCAAACCTGGGCCTACGTCCAGGAGGGTCCTCCCACGCGTCTCCGCTCACCTTCGGGCTACTGAGACGAAGGGCCAGAAAGGCCACCCACGCACTGCTGAGGCCCCGCCCCCTCTCGCTGGCATTCCCGCTCCTCCAGCGGAAGCCGGAAGGAAAAGTGGGCCCGGCTAGCCCCGCGGCTCCGAACTCGGTGGTCTTGGAGGCAACGCAGGATTGGGGAGAAGATGGCGGATGAGGAGTGAGTGGGCTTCTCCGGGGCGGCAGAGACGGCAGGGCTGGGCTCTAGCGGGTGACAACGGGCGCTTCAGGCCGCCCTCTGGCCCCGGAAGGTGGAGCTCCTTTTGCCTGTTGGCCAGGCCCGACTGTGCCGGCGCCTGCGAGGAGGGCGGGAGGGGCGGGCCTGGGCCCTGCAGCCTCCTTGAGCTCAGACCCTCCGGCTGGGGATCGGCTGCACAGCGCAGGCCTGGAGAGCCGTCTTGCGGACACCGAAGCCCAAGTTTCACTTTCCTAGTTTTCGGAGCCCTTGGTCGCCTCCTTCAGGAAGTCTCCCAGCCCCCTTGCATTTCCACCTGCTTACCCAGTGCCCTCCTCTATAACAATCTGTTTCCGCGTCTGTCTCGTGCACTGAGTTTTGGTTGTTCATCCAGTCACTTTTGGGCGTCTGCTCCGTTGCAGGTCCTGGGCACGTAACAGTGAAGGAGGCAGCCCAGGAGCCCCCACCCGGGAGCTCACATTCCAGTGGGGCAAGAAGACCATAAATAGACAAAGATAATTTCAGATCGTGACAGGTGCTCTGAAGAAAACAGAACACTGTTAGGGTGGGGGTGGGCAGTCTACTGTCTGAGGAAGAGGTGACATGTGAGCTGAAATTTAAATGACCTAAGGAAAGATGAGGTTGGGGACAGCAAATGGCCTGAAGCAGGAAAACGCTTAGTGCTTTTGAGGGCAGAAAGAAAGGCAGAGTGGCTGGAGTGTAGAGAGCAAGAGGGGAGCTACAGGACAGGAGAGATGGAGGGGTCTGGGTCCTCCAGGTACTTCTGGGCAAGGACCACTGGTAGTGCCTCTTCCATCATACCCAAATAGGTGCCCTTGTCCGTGTTTGAGGAGCCCTGGTGAGCAGTGGTTAAACCCCTGGCTGCTTTGCTGAAGAAAGATGTGGGAGTTTGCTTCCATAAAGAAACCCTATGGGGCAGTTTTGCTCTGTTCTGTATGGTTGCTGTGAGCCAGAATCGGCAGGATGCAATGGGTTATCCGTGTTTGTGGAATAAGTATGTGAAAATTAACAAAAAACCCCTTGATTGATGAGTCTCTCAACTGACATTTCACACATGCCTTTTGGCCAGGTGGTAGTCTTTTCATTTAGTTGGCTTAGTTATTGAGCATCTGCTCTGTCGCAGACAATAACTTGGGCCTCAGAAGTACAAAGCAAAGGAGGCGGAATAGCCCAGTGATTTCAGTGTTTGGTTTGAAGCTTGACTACCACTGAGTAATTTAAAATGGTGGACAAGTTATGTAACTTCTCTGAGCCTATTATTCATGGGTAAAAGAGAGAAGGTAATAGTACCTACCTCGGCAATGTTGTGCCTATCAAGTGAGGGTTGGTGTGTTGGCTGCAATCGCAAAAAAATTTTGTGCTGATAGTTAATGTGCTCAACTGCTAACCAAAAGGTTGGAGGTTCAAGTCAACCCAGAGGTACCTCAGAAGACAAGTCTGGCAGTCTGCCTCCCAAAAATCAGCCATTGAAAACCCTATGGAATACAGTCTACTCTGACACACATGGGATCACCATGAGTTGGAATAGACTTGCCAGAACTGGTTTTGTGATAGCTAGTCCGTGGGATGGTAACCCTGGTGGCATAGTGGTTAAGTGCTACGGCTGCCCGAGAGGTTGGCAGTTCAAATCCACCAGGGTGCTCCTTGGAAACTCTTTGGTGCAGTTCTACTCTGTCCTATAGGGTCACTATGAGTAGGAATTGACTTGGCAACAGGATTTTTTTTTTTAATTCCTGGAATGAAGCAAGTGCTCAATAAATGTTAGCTGTTTTAATCCCAGTGAAAATTATTAGTATATCAATATTGCAGTAGTTCACAATCCCAGTGCAATGTGAGGAGAGAGTTCTGGGAACATAAGCAATGGGGAGGGGGCAACTGGAATGTGGTGGGGTATTAGAGAGAAAGTTACGTTTGAGCCTTTTGAAAGCTAAAGGACTTAGTAAGGTGGGAGAAGGTTATTTCACCCAGATCAGTACCAAACCCACTGCTGTTAAGTCAATTCCAATTCATAGTGACCCTGTAGGACAGAGTAGAACTGCCCCATAGGGTTTCCAAGGCTGTAAATCTTTATGGGAGCAGACTGCTACATCTTTCTCCTGCGAGGAGCTGGTGGGTTCAAACCATCGACCTTTCGGTTGGCAGCCAAGCGCTTTAACCACTGTGCCACCAAGGCTCCTTTTAAACCAGATCAGTAGCTGGGCAAATTCAGGTGACTTTTTTAATTTGTGGAAAAAATCCAGGGAAGAGAACGTTAACTGGAGAAACAAGGGCACTCAGCAGTGTTGGACCTTGGAATATGATGGAACTCTCCAGATTACCCCCTTTATGTTCCCCATTAAGTACCAAGGGTGCAGGCAGCATTTTGTTTCTATAAGAACCCTGATTTTCCTTGGTCCTGTGCTCTACAGTGGCCATGTGCAAAAGCACTTCTGGCCACTGGTATGCTTATGCTGCAGTGGGCAGGAATTGTCTCAGTTTCTCTCTGAAGCCTGCCTGTCGGCTTTAAGACTCGTGAATCCCATAAAGCTCTTTGCCAGGTTCTCCCTCTGGTTTGAGGTGTATCAATACCTTGGGGCCCTTTTTCCTTTACCTAATTCTGCTTTTTGTGTCTCCAGCAGGTTCCCCAACACAACTCATGACGGTCTCAATGTCACCCTCCATACCACCCTGGCCATCACGACAAAACTGGTGCTCCCGACCCCTGCCAAGCCCATCCTCCCTGTGCAGACAGGGGAGCAGGCCCAACAGGAGGAGCAGTCGAGCGGCATGACCATTTTCTTCAGCCTCCTCGTCCTAGGTGAAGGCAGAGACATCGCTATTGCTGACTTGAGTGTCTGTATGCTCTGTCTGTATGGTTACCGCTGCCACCACTGTTTACTTTGTTGTGCTTCCTTCTATTGGTTTTCCACTTAAAACAGTAAGGAAAGTAATCATTTCACAAGAGGGTACTCTTTCCTATATAAAATCATGTTGTGTGCTGTCAAATTGATTTCAACTCGTAGCAGCCTTATAGGACAGAGTGGAACTGCCCCATAGTGTTTCTAAGGCTGTAATCTTTACAGGAGCAAACCACCAGATCTTTTCTCCCACAGAGCCGCTGTTAGGTTCAAACGAACTGCTGACCTTTCGATTAGCAGCCAAGCACCAAACTGTTGCACCATGAAGTATCCTCCGTGTGATATCTTAGACATTCTCTGAAGGAAAGAAACAGTTTTTTTTTTTTAATAATGTGCTTTAAGTGAAAGTTTAGAAATCAAGTCAGTCTCTCACATATAAACTTATATACACCTTACTACGTACTCCCATTTACTCTCCCCCTAATGAGCCAGCCCGCTCCCTCCTTCCAGTCTCTCCTTTTGTGACCATTTTGCCAGTTTCTAACCCTCTCTACCTTCCCATCTCCCCTCCAGACAGGAGATGCCAACACAGTCTCAGGTGTCCACCTGATACAAGTAGCTCAATCCTCATCAGCATCTCACTCCAACCCATTGTTCAGTCCCTTCCATGTCTGATGAGTTGTCTTCAGGAATGGTTCCTGTCCTGGGCCAACAGAAGGTTTGGGGACCGTGACCACTGGGATTCTTCTAGTCTCAGTCAGACTATTAAGTCTGGTCTTTTTATGAGAATTTAGGGTCTGCATCCCACTGTTCTGCTCCCTCAGGGGTTCTCTGTTGTGCTCCCTGTCAGGGCAGTCATTGGTTGTGGCCGGGCACCATCTACTTCTTCTGGTCTCAGGATGATGTAAGTCTCTAGTTCATGTGGCCCTTTCTGTCTGTTGGGCTCATAATTATCTTGTGAGTTTGGTGTTCTTCATTCTCCTTTGATCCAGGTGGGTTGAGACCAATTGATGCATCTTAGATGGCCGCTTGTTAGCATTTAAGACCCCAGACGCCACACTTCAAAGTGGGATGCAGAATGTTTTCTTAATAGAATTTATTTTGCCAGTTGACTTAGATGTCCCCTGAAGCCATAGTCCCCAGACCCCCACCCTTGCTCCGCTGACCTTCGAAGCATTCAGTTTATCCTGGAAACTTCTTTGCTTTTGGTCCAGTACAGTTGAGCTGACCTTCGGTGTATTGAGTATTGTCCTTGCGTTCACCTAAAGTAGTTCTTATCTACTATTTAATCAGTAAATAACCCTCTCCCACCCTCCCTCCCTCTCCCCCATCTCATAACCACAAAAGAATGTGTTCTTCTCAGTTTATACTATTTCTCAAGGTCTTATAATAGTGGTCTTATACAGTATTTGTCCTTTTGCATCTGACTAATTTCACTCAGCATAATGCCTTCTGGGTTCCTCCATGTTATGAAATGAAGAAAGTTTTTGACCTGGAAAGAACCTGGGCACCTTCTAGTTCAGTGGATTTCAAGCTGTGCTCATAGAAGTCGGTGTGGGTGTGGGTGTGTGTGGGTGTGGGTGTGTGTGGGTGTAGGTATAGGTGGTGGGAGTGGCAGGAGGTGGAGAAGTCAAGTGGCAGGGCATCCAGACCCTAGCTTCAACCAGAGCAGCATTTTTGTCTTTTATATCTATTGGGGTTCCATGTAAATTCTTATTGAGTGAAAGATTTTAGTAAAAGATTGGAAACCCTTGACCCAGCACACAATTTTCCTCAATGTCTGTCATTCCCGTTAACCATGGTCACAACTTTTTGCATATCTGTATACCACGTGTACTGTTATTTACTTACGTAATTTTTTTTTTAATAGATTGATTCTTTCACACTTAAAATCTGATCTTTTTCAATCCCCACCTTTGATGGATGAGGAAACTTAGGCCAGAGAAGTTGATTGATACACCTGGCTGGTGGCAGACTGAAGACTGGGATCCATTGGACAGACTTGGATTGAAAGGTTTAGATAAAACATGATAACTCAAATGTATCCCCAGGACAGTAGACAGCAGACAACTGTTTTAGATGAAAAGTGCCATTGAAACTGCACAACCACAGTGAATTAGCCAACTAAGGGAGAAATGGTTTAGCGTTTGACCCAAGCAAGTCTAAAGTTGGCATTTTTATGTTTTCTGCTTTTCTTGCGTGATACTGAAATCACATTTCTAATTAGATTAGATCTTTTCAGAAGTGTCAATGGTGGGCTCTTATTAAATAATCCTTTAATGTCTACAAGGACTATTTTTTTTAATTAATTTTTATCGTGCTTTAAGTGAAAGTTTACAAATCAGTTCAGTCTCTCATACAAAAATTTACCTACACCTTGCTCTACACTCCTAATTGCCCTCCCTCTGATGAGATAGCACAGTACTTGCCTCCACTCTCTTTCCTCGTGTCTATTCGGGTAGCTTCTGGCCCCCTCTACCCTTTCATCTCCTCTCCAGACAGGAGATGCCAACATAGTCTCATGTGACCACTTGATCCAAGAAGCATGTTCTTCACCAGTATCATTTTCCATCCCCTATTCCAGGCCAATCCCTGTTTGAAGAGTTGGCCTTGGGAATGGCTTTTGCCTTGGAGTAACAGAAGGTCTGGGGTCCATACAAGGACTTTTTTGAGGAAAAGTGTAATTTCTATCACATATATATTCAGACTTTGGTAAAATGATCAAAGAGTTTTAATAATGTAGTAATTTTATTTGAAATCCTTTGGACTCATCCTTTAAGATTAAAAAAAAAATTGTATTAAATACAGAAAAAGTATGCAAATCAGTAATGTACTATGTCCCATATAGATTAATACACCCAGGTAATTCTTTACCCTGTAAATGTCGTCGAATTCTGTTGCTAGGAGGTTAGATCAATAGTCAAAGACTTTGTTTTTCTCTTGTTACTGCACTTGAATGTAAAAAAAAAAAAAAAATGCTTTTCTTGATTGAGAAATCTTTGGCACCTGAAACCCTCCTTCAGGCTTAAGGAGCATTACTCTATTAGCATACTTACACATTGCTTTCGGTTTGAGATCCTGGAGAATATAAAAGGCAGGCCTGGAAAAAATTTTTGTTTTGTAATCACTTTTTCAAAGGAGGATGAAAAGTATAGGACTTTCAAAGTAACTTTCAGGGTGTGGAGCATTTAAGATTAGCTTGTGCCAGAGACCACAAAACAGGTTTTTACAATGTGTTTTTAATCCAGGCAACATCCTGCCCATTGTTGATATGACTTTGGGGCCAGAAAGGGCTGAGCTGTGTTTAATAAGTAGTGTTGATCATAAACATAATCTCTGGAGTCACACTAACGTCAGGTCGATTCCGTTTTCACCTAATCAGATTCCTGGCAGTTTGAGTTGATATCTCCACTTTTTATGTGTAGGTTGGCATGTGTCAGCAGAGTGGATTAATTTTCTGTCTCCTTAAGTGCTTCTCTGCCTGCCTTTTTCCCCCCAGACGATAAGCATGAGCTTTGGTCACATATTGTACTTATCCTTTGGAACTTTATTCTTTTTCTTAGTGTTTAATGTTGGATTTTTCTAACTAGGTTAAATATTAATATTAAAATAACAGCAGAGATTGATAGTTTAAAGCACAGTATAAAAATAAGACAAAATTTCTATATTTATAATGGTTCTTCCCCTGGCCACCTGGTGCTTTTTGTTGGTTCTGAAGAAATCTAATTCGTCATCGCAGGCATTGAGGGTGACCAGAGAGCAGCCATGTAGATTATTTAAACCTTTACCTTAAAAAAAAAATTTTTTTTCGTACTTTTACAATAACACTGTTCGGGAGGTGGTGTGCCATGTAGGTGGCTAGGAGAGTGTCGTACACTAACATGACGTTACATGTAGGAGTGACCGACGTGAACATATACTCTTTTTTCCCCCAGAAATACTTGGTCCTTTCAAGCAGTGTTGCATCCTCTTGCTTTCGTTCCTCTTTTTCTTTCCTAGCAACAACCCTGTGAGGAAAGGCAAATGTTAACCCTGCTTTGGAGACTGAGGAATGAAGGCAGCCAGGAGGGAGGTGGGCGGTGCGTGGTGGTGAAGAGCTCATGGTTGGCATCATGTGGTTCTGCAGCACCTGCCAATGGTGTGACCTCTAAGCCACAGTTTTCTCATCTATAATCAAAAGAGATAATGGTAGTAATAGTTTAGGGGGTATTAGTGGGGGTTCAATGAGATAGCGTTTACAAGTCCCCAGCACCGTGCCTGGCTTGTGCCAAGCCTTCAACCAGTGGGAGCCGCAGAACACGGCGGTTGGGGTTCAGGGAGCAAGTGTCCCAGCTTTAGGTGTCTTAATGTTCTTGTCGCTAGACTAAAGAATTTACGTTTTCCTGTTTGTAAAACACTCTCACTTCCTTCTGTGTTAAACAAGAGCCAGTGTCATTTCAACATATCCTATTTTGGTTATATTTTTGTAAAAGTGATTAATTTCCTTGACTTCCTCCTCACCGTTTAGTTTTCCAGTTGATGGTTTCTTCAGAAAAGTTGAGCATTTCTCAGAATCAGGAACATTTGAAGAATTTTAAATGCTCACGGAAGATTTAGGAGCTTATTAAAAATGAGATTTGTTGGTTTTTCAATAACCACTGAAAAAGCAGTAAATTTAATTTTTTAATAAGCTGTTTCAGGCATATAAAGAAGTGTAGAGAAAATATAATACGCACTTGTGAGTCTACCTTCTGGTCAAGAAATAAGATCTTAAAAATACAACATAAAAATTCACTTTGTCCTTGCCCAATTCCATTTCCCTCCTTGAGGACCCCCAGAAGAAACCACTGCCTTAGACTTGATGTTCATCACTCAAAATTGGGCCTTTTTAACAATGTCTTATTCTTTCCCACAGCTATCTGCATCATATTGGTGCATTTACTGATCCGATACAGATTACATTTCTTGCCAGAGAGTGTTGCTGTTGTTTCTTTAGGTAAGTGCACACTGGTGATCCTGTAAGAAAAGCATAACAATGGCTACCATGTTTTGAGGGCCTCCTGAGTGCCAGGAACCACAAGAGGTACGGTACGTATCTGATCTCATTTTAATCCTCATTGTAGCCTGCCAGGAGGATATGATGATCCCATTTTACAGATGAGAACACTGGGGCTGAGAGGAATGGTGACCCCATCTATTCTGCTTCAAGGTCCTTTCTCTGACTAGTAGAACTACCCCGGTGGTGCACTGACCTCTAGTGCTAGGCTATGCTGACATTGAATTCAACTAAGGCAAGTAATTGGCAGTTAATTCCTAGAATTACTGAATTTCAAGATGGCTCTCTTAAATTAGTGGTAGGGTCAGATCAAAGTCTCCAGAGAGCATTCCATTCTACCCTTCTTAAGGCTCTGTTGTTTCCTATGGCAATTATTAAAAAAATTAATTTAAAAAAATGGCAATTAATAGTTAAGATAATTAGCCTCTATTTGGAGTGAGGAACCCTGGTGGCGTAGTAGTTAAGTGCTACGGCTGCTAACCAAAAGGTCAGCAGTTCAAATCCGCCAGGTGCTCCTTGGAAACTCTATGGGGCAGTTCTACTCTGTCCTATAGGGTCGCTATGAGTCGGAATCAACTCGACAGTGCTGGGTTTTGGTTTGGAGTGAATGAATCAGTGTAATAACAGGTGTGAACTCACATGGAAGTTCATTGAAGGAGGAAGCAGAGACCTTACTTTTCAGTAAGTTTTCAAAGCTAAGATGTAGGTGGTGATGCTTAACTCACAGTAAATAAGGTTTTACTACGGCTGGCTGAAACTTTTACCAGTTTGTTATATCATAGTTATTACTTTTCTAGTTTCCACTTGCCTGCTGATGATATGGAAACCCTGGTGGTGCGGTGGTTAAGTGCTACAGCTGCTAACCTAAATGTCGGCAGTTCAGATCTGCCAGGCACTCCTTAGAAGTTCTACTCTGTCCTATAGGGTTGCTATGAGTCGGAATTGACTCGATGGCAACAAGTTAGGTTTTTTTTTTTGGTTTTTACCGATATTTAACTTTTCCTTATCATCACTGATAATAAGTTCATTTTCTTTGTCTTCTAGATCTTATTTAACAGAGTAGAAATTCTTTTTGCAGTATAGCTGTAGTGAAGGTTAGCTTTAGCAATGAACATTCAGACTCTGTTCACTTATATACACACACACCCCAGTCCCTACCCCCATGTATTTTGTTGGATTTCACAGTCCTCTCTTTTTACTGGCCTTTGGGAGTCCCGACCCATTTTTTCTCCTTCCTTCAATTGCCGCCACGTGGAGTGGATTGTTCTCTAACACAATTTGTTTTGATTTTATTTTAGTCCCCTGGGTCAAGGAGAAAGTTTCAGTTTGGCCCTAGTGTGTTTTAACACCTCTGTAACACCTGAGAAGCTTCCTGTTTAAAATAGCCTTCATAGGCTTAGAATGTTGGCAGCCGGCGGTATCTAGCTAGAATTTAATAACATTTTGTATTTATTTATTTATTTTTTGAGGGGAGTCATCTCCTATTTATGACAAGTGCCACTGGTTTTCTATTTATAATAACGATGTAAAGTTTTAGAAGCAAGTTGATTTAAAGAGAAGTACTAAAAGAAAATAGTAGTTTTGGAATTAAATACGGCAGAAATAAGACGGAGGAAACGTGAAAAACTGAAGTTTGAGAAACATTGCCTTGCTCCATAGTCCACTGGACTGCTCATTGTTCCCTGCACGGGTATTGTGCTTTCATACTCTGGCCATTTGTGTGCCTGTTGTCCCCTCTGCCTGCCGTGCTCTTCCTTGCCTGGTGACTTGTCAAATGTCATCTCCCTTCTAGAGCCTCCGTCATCCCCCATGAGAATTCACTTCCTCTCTGTGCTTCTAGAATACCTTGTCTGTACTCTCTCCTCCCTCTACTCTTTTTTTTTTTTTTTTGTAAATCTCATGTTCTGGTTTATTTTATTATTTTTATAACAGTTTTAATTGAGATATAATTCACATACCATACAATTTACCCTTCTAAGGTATACAGTTCAGTGGTTTTTAATATGTTCACAGACTTGTGCAACCATCACTACAATCAATTTTAGAACATTTCATCCTCCCAAAGAGAAACCCTGCAACCTCCAACCCTCCCTTCCTCCACAGCCCTAGGAAACCACTGATCTATTTTCTGTCTTAATAGATTTCCCTATTCTGCGTATTTCATATAAACTGAGTCATGTAACATATGGCTTTTATGACTGGCTTCTTTCATTTAATGTTTCCCAGATTTGTCTGTGTTGTAGATGTGTCAGTACTTCATTCCTTTTTATGGCCAAGTAATATTCCAGTATATGGATATACCACCTTTTATTTCTCCGGTAGTTGATGGATGTTAGGTTGTTTCTACTTACTGGCCATTATAAGTAATGCTTCTATAAACATTTAAATACAAGGTTTTGTGTGGACATATATTTTCATAACTCTTGGGTATATACCTAGGAGTGGAATTGCTGGATTATTTGGTAATTCTGTGTTTAACCTCTTAAGGAGCTGCCAGATTGCTTTTCAAGGCGGCTGCACTGTTTTCCACTCCCTCCAGCGGTGTGTGAGGGTTCCAGTTTCTCCACATCCTTGCCAGCACATATTGTCTGTTTTTTTGATTCCAGCCATCTTGTCTGTACACTCTTAGGGTACTAGTATACATGTCCCCCTTCTGCATTAAACCAAAACGGTGCTTCTCAAATGCAGGATTGTGCCTTCCTCCTTTGCCGCCTGGTACTTAGCACAGGGCTTAGCCCACTGTATTAATAGATTCTCTGTAAATGTGGGAACTGAACTGCACTCCTGCTGCTGCCTGCTGCCTAATCTGCCTGTGTCTACTCCAATCCATGACCACCCAGCAGCCAGAGCCACCCTTTTACAAGCCACAGATCTGATTGTGTCACACACATACACACACAGTGGCTTCCCATTGCCCTCCAAATAAAGACGAACTTACCACTCTGATCTACGAGGCCTTGCGTGGCCCGGCTCCGACGTGCTGCTCTTGCCTCATCTGTTCCTGCCCCTCTGACCTTCCGTTAGCTCTCGTACTAGTCACCTTTTCTCCTGCTCCAGGATTTAGCTTTGCCACTCTCTTGCCTAGAACACATCTCCCCCCGACCCCGCATTCACCTAGGTGACTCATCCTTCAGACCACAGCTCTCCTGTCACTTCCCCCAAGAAGCCTTCCCTGCCCTCCCTGACTAGGTCACAGCCCCCATTATCAGCTGTCGCATCACTGTGCACATTTCCTCTGTAGTGCTCATTGCTATGGCAAGTCTCACTTGTGTGATTATCCTGTTAATGTCTGTCTGCCCTACTAGTCTGTGAATGCCGCGAGGGTAGGGCCTGTGTGCTGCCTCTCTGAGATATTATTATAGGGCACACAAGTCACAGAAACTTTTGACGTCTGAAACCAAAACTTTTCGTAACATGGCATCACTGCTGGCCAGCTGGGGTCTCTGAGGAAAGCTGATCTAGGCTTTTTTAAGTTTAAGGGCTGCTATTAGTCTTCTTTATTCCTTTTGACCTTAGCTTTATCAAACCCTAAAGTCTAGCCAAGTCATCGTATATTTTATATCCTTAAACCATCTGTTTCATTTCAAGCAAAATTATTTACATTATTTGTAGATCGTTTAAAGTTATATGTGGAGTTTAGAGTTGTATTACTTGTTCTGAACCTCCAGTAATCTTAGAAGTATAGTAATAATCGTGATAATGGTTATCATCCTCATCATTTGTTGAATGCTTGCTCGGAGCAGCTATGGTGCTAGAAGCTGAGTAACTCAGGTACAGCTGCTAGCTACACTTTAAAATTTTTTTTTTTTTTTTACACTTTACATATGAGGAAACCAAGGCCCAGAGAGGTGAAAGAGCCTACTGTAAGTCACTCAGCTAGGGAGTGGCTGAGCTGTGACTGAAACTGTGTCTTCTGACCCACTGTGTTGTAGTGTCTCTACGTAGTGTTAATTCTGAGCCTCTCATTTTTCCTGCCAGCTGATACCATGTTTCTCATTCGCTATAATTGAATACCGAAACTGATTGGTCTCTGCTTGGTAAGCCATACGCTCCAGTCCAGGTTCACTTCTTCTACAAAGACCAAGTTCCTATGATATGTAGAATTCATATGTAGCAAATATTTCATGAGCAGTAACTAAAGCATCCTCACTAGAATGTAAGCTCCATTAGGATGGGGGTCTCTGTCACTTTTGTTTACTGCAGCATTCCCAGTGCCTGCAGCAGGGCCTGGCACTTAGTAAGTGCTCAGGAAATACTTGTTGAATGAATAAATCTACTAAGTGCCACATCCTGGCTTGTGAGCTTTCACTTTGCTGTGTCATTTAAGCCTCATTACCCCCAGGTAGTGCCATATTTTAAGGAAGAGAGGTTACTGGATGTCTTAGTTATCTAGTGTTGCTATAGTGAAATACCACAAGTGAATGGCTTTGAAAAACAGAAGTATATTGTCTCATAGTTTAGGAGGCTAGAAACCCGAATCCAGGGTGCCAGCTTCGGGCGAAGGCTTTCTCTCTCTATCAGCTCCGAGGGAAGGCCCTTGTCATCAGCCCTCTCCTGGTCTGGGAGCTTTTCAGTGCAGGGACCCCGAGTCCAAAGGATGGGCTCCCCTCCTGGGTCTTCATTCTTGTTGATATGAGGTTCCCCTCCTCTCTGCTCGCATCTCTTTTATGTCTCAAAAGATACTGACTGAAGGTAACAGCCTAATCCTATAGATTGAGTTCTGCCTCATTAACATAACTGCCTCTAATCCAGCCTCATAAACATCATAGAGATAGGATTTACAACACACAGGAAAATCACATCAGATGACAAAATGGTGGACAGTCACACAATACTGGAAATCATGGCCTAGCTGAGTTGAGACACATTTTTAAAGAGACACAATTCACCGGATATTATTGATTGTCAGTAAAGACTTGGAAACCCATTTTACTCAAAGAGTTCCTGTTGTCTATTTAGTAGGCCCTTCAACTGCACATCCGGACAGATTCTAACAATCTTAGCTAATGCAATCGTCTTAGAGCTGTAAGAATGCAGGGATCCTTCATGAACATTCTTTGCTGCTGTTAGGCATGTTGAAAATAACCTACATAGCTAATAGCCCGTTATTCTTGGGCATTCAGTAAAGGCTTGAAAAAGCCATACCCCAAGGAATTTACAGTTTTGCCGACAGTTTCATAGTTTCTTAAGAATAAGAACTATAGTTGGTATGTGTTTAGGTACTGAGCACGTAAAAATAAAAATTATAGTTTTAATGATTTGGTTTGGAATGCCAAGTGAAGACTGTCTCTTTTTTTTTTTTTTTTTTTTTTAAGCTGAGTGTGTAGGGTAAGTTGTAGGGTTAGGATTAGGGTTAGGGTTAGAGTTAGGGTCAGGTTTGGGTTAGGTTTATGGTTAGGATTAGGGTTAGGGTCAGGGTTAGGCAGAGATTTAGTGTTATATTTAGTTTTAGGGTTAGAGTTAGGGTGAAGTTTATGTTAAGCGTGAGGGTTAGAGTTAGGGGTTAGTGTTCAGGTTATGGTCCGGGTTAGGGTTAGGTTTACGTTTAGGGTTAGGTTTAAGTTTAGTTTTATTTTTGGTTAGGGTTAGGGTTTGAATGAAGTTAGGGGAGGTTTAGGGTTATGGTTAGGGTGAAATTTTGGTTAAGAATGAGGGTTCGGGTTAGGGTTAGGTTTACGTTTAAGGGTAGGCTTAGGCTAAGGATTAGGGTTAGAGTTAGGGTTAGGGGTTAGTGTTTCAGTTTGCTTTATGGTAGGGTTATATTTAGGGTTAAGTTTAGGGTTAGGGTAAGAGTTACGTTTACAGTTAAGGTGAGTGTTTTGGGTAAGTGTTAGGGTTAGGCTTAGTGCTAGGGTTAGGGTTAGAGTTAGGGTTAGGAGTTAGGGTTTGGTTTAAGTTTATGGTAGGGTTAAGGTTAGGTTAGGGTTAGGATTAGCATTAGGTTTAGGGTGAAGGATAGGGTCAGAGTTATTGTAAGGGTTTGGATAAGGGTTACAGGTTGGCCAAGGTTAAGGTTAGGGTTAGGTTTAGGGTTAGCTTTAGGGTTAAAGTTAGGGTTAGCTTTAGGATAGGGATAGGGTGAAGTTTAAGATAGGGTGAGGGTTAGGTTTAGGGTTAGGGTTATAGCTAAGGTTTGTGTTAGTTTTCAGGTTATTGTTAAAGTTATGTTTAGGGTTAGGGTTAAGTTTACGGGTTCTGTTTAGTTTTAGGGTTAGGTTTAGATTTTAGGTTAGGGTTATTTACAGTGTTACTGTTAGGGTTATGGTTTGTGTCAGGCGTTGTAGTTGGGGTGAGGGTTAGGTTTAGGGTTAGGTTTGGTTAGGGTTAGGATTATGGTTATGGTAATATGTTAGGAGTTAGAGGTGTAGTTTAGGGTTAGGGTTTGGGTGAGGGTTTTGGTTAGGCATTGTGGTTCTGGTCATGGTTAGGTTTGGTTTAGGGTTAGGGTTAAATTTATGATTAGGTTTCGGGTTAGTGTTAGAGTTAGGGTGAGAGTTAGGGTTAAGGTTTGGGTTATGCTTTGGTGTTATGCGTTAGGGTTTGATTTCAGGTTAGGGTTATCCTTAGGGCTTAAAGGTTCAGGTGAGTGTTAGGGTTAGGCTTAGGGATAGCTTTAGGGTTAGGGTTGGGGGATACAGTTAGGGGTTAGGGTGAGGGTTACGGTTAGTTTTACAGTTAAGGTGAGGGTTCAGGGTAAGTGTTATGGTTATGGTTAGGGTTAGGGTTCGGGTGAAGTTTCAGTTAATAGTGAGGGTTACGCTAAAAGTTAGGGTTAATGTTAGAGTTAGGGTTAAGGTTAGCGTTAGTGTTAGGTTTAGGGTAGGGTAAGGTTAGGGTTAAGACTAGGTTTACGGTAAAGGGTTGGGCTGGGTTAGGGTTAGGGTTAGGTTTAGAATTATACTTAGTGCTGAGTTTAGGGATAGGGTCAGGATTCGAGTTATTGCTTGGTTTAGGTATAGGTAGAGTTAAGGTTAGGTTTAAGTTTAGGGTTAGGGTAAGGGTTAGGTTTACGTCAGCGTTAGGTTTAGGGTTAGGGATCGGGTTAGGGTTAGGGAAAGGGTTAGGGGTTCGTGTGAGGGTTAGTGTTAGGTTTATAGTTAAGCTGATGTTTTAGGGTGTTATGGTTAGGGTCATTGTTAGGTTTAGGGTTCGGGCTAGTGTTAGGTGATAGTTTAGGGTTAGGTTTAGTTTTAGGGTTAGGCTTAGGCTTAGGTTTAGGGTGAAGTTTAGGTTAAGGATGAGGGTTATGTTTAGGGTTAGTGTTAGGGTTAGGTGTTTGGGTTAAGGTTAGGGTCAGTTTAGGGTTCGGGTTAGCGTTAGGGTTCGGGTTAGGTGTTTGGGTTAACGTTAGGGTCAGGTTTATGTTTGCGTTTAGGGTTCATGTTGGGTTCGTTTTAGGGTTAGTATTTGGGTGAAATTTAAGTTAAGAGTGAGGGTTGAGCTTAGGGTTAGGGGTTAGGGTTAGGGTTAAGGTTAGTTTTAGGTTTAGGTTTAAGATTAGGTTTAGGGTTAGGTTTAGGGTAAGTGTTAGGGTTAAGTCATGGTTAGGCTAGGGCGTGGTTAAGGTTAGAGATAGGGTCAGGTTAAGGGTTGGGGTTAGGTTTAGATGTTAGGGTGAGGGTTAGTGCTAGGTTTCCATTTAAGTTGAGTTTGTAGGGTAAGTTTTTTTTTTTTTTTTAATTAATTTTTATTAAGCTTCAAGTGAACATTTACCATTCCAATCAGTCTGTCACATGTAGATTTACATACATCTTACTCCCTTCTCCCACTTGCTTTCCCCCTATTGAGTCAGCCCTTTCAGTCTCTCGTTTCGTGCCAATTTTGCCATCTTCCCTCTCTCTCTATCTTCCCACCCCCCCTCCAGTCAAGAGTTGCCAACACACTCTCCAGTGTCCACCTGATTTTATTAGCTCACTCTTCATCAGCATCTCTCTCCCACCCACTGACCAGTCCTTTTCATGCCTGATGATTTGTCTTCGGGGATGGTTCCTGTCCTGTGCCATCAGAAGTTCTGGGGAGCATTGTCTCTGGGATTCCTCTAGTTGCAGTCATACGATTAGGTATGGTCTTTTCATGAGAATTTGGGGTCTGTATCCCATTGGTCTCCTGCTCCCTCAGGAGTTGTCTGTTGTGCTCCCTGACAGGGCAGACATCGATTGTGGCCGGGCACCAACTAGTTCTTCTGGTCTCAGGATAATGTAGGTCTCTGGTTCATGTGGCCCTTTCTGTCTCTTGGGTTCTTAGTTGTCGTGTGACCTTGGTGTTCTTCCTTTGCCTTTGGTCCAGGTGGGTTGAGACCAATTGATGTATCTTAGATGGCCGCTTGTTGGCATTTAGGACCCCAGGCACCACGATTCGAAGTGGGCTGCAGAATGTTTTCATAATAGAATTATTTTGCCCATTGACTTAGAAGTCCCCTCAAACGAAGTTCCCCCGACCCCAGCCCCTGCTCCGCTGACCTTTGAAGCTTTCATTTTATCCCGGAAACCTCTTTGCTTTTAGTCCAGTCCAATTAGGCTGACCTTCCTTGTATTGAGTGTTGTCTTTCCCTTCACCCAAAGCAGTTCTTATCTACTGATTGATCTATAAAAAGCCCTCTCCCTCCCTCCCTCCCTCCCCCCTTTGTAACCACAAAAGTATGTGTTCTTCTCCTTTTTTTCTATTTCTCAAGATCTTATAATAGTGGTCTTATACAATATTTGTCCTTTTGCAACTGACTCATTTCGCTCAGCATGATGCCTTCCAGATTCCTCCATGTTATGAAATGTTTCAGAGATTCGTCACTGTTCTTTATCGATGCGTAGTATTCCATTGTGTGAATATACCACAATTAATTTACCCATTCATCCGTTGACGGACATCTTGGTTGCTTCCAGCTTTTTGCTATTGTAAACAGAGCTGCAGTAAACATGGGTGTGCATTTATCTGTTTGTGTGAAGGCTCTTGTATCTCTAGGGTATATTCCAAGGAGTGGGATTTCTGGGTTGTATGGTAGTTCTATTTCTAACTGTTTAAGATAACGCCAGATGGATTTCCAAAGTGGTTGTACCATTTTACAATCCCACTAGCAGTGTATGAGAGTTCCAGTCTCTCCGCAGCCTCTCCAACATTTATTCTTTTGTGTTTTTTGGATTAATGCCAGTCTAGTTGGTGTGAGATGGAATCTCGTTGTAGTTTTAATTTGCATTTCTCTAATGGCTAATGATCGGGAGCATTTTCTCATGTATCTGTTGGCTGCCTGAATATCTTTTTTAGTGAAATGTATGTTCATATCCTTTGCCCACTTCTTGATTGGGTTGTTTGTCTTTTTGTGGTTGAGTTTTGACAGAATCATGTAGATTTTAGAGATCAGGCGCTGGTCGGAGATGTCATAGCTGAATATTCTTTCCCAGTTTGTAGGTGGTCTTTTTACTCTTTTGGTGAAGTCTTTAGATGAGCATAGGTGTTTGATTTTTAGGAGCTCCCAGTTATCTGGTTTCTCTTCATCGTTTTTGGTAATGTTTTGTATTCTGTTTATGCCCTGTATTAGGGCTCCTAGGGTTGATCCTATTTTTTCTTCCATGATCTTTATCGTTTTAGTCTTTATGTTTAGGTCTTTGATCCACTTGGAGTTAGTTTTTGTGCATGGTGTGAGGTATGGGTCCTGTTTCATTCTTTTGCAAATGGATATCCAGATATGCCAGCACCATTTGTTAAAAAGACTATCATTTCCCCAATTGACTGACACTGGTCCTTTGTTAAATATCAGCTGCTCATACATGGATGGATTTATATCTGGGTTCTCAATTCTGTTCCATTGGTCTGTGTGCCTGTTGTTGTACCAGTACCAGGCTGTTTTGACTACTGTAGCTGTATAATAGGTTCTGAAATCAGGTAGAGTGAGGCCTCCCACTTTCTTCTTCTTTTTCAGTAATGCTGAAGACTGTCTCTTGAGTGAGCGGGTAACTGCAGGTCGGTGAACAGCAGTGCTTGTGTTAGAATTTACAGCAGACATTGTTGGTTGCCTACCCAAGAGTCATTTCCCCCGTCTTCCTTGAAAATAGAGCCCTAATGTTGATCAGTTGTCTTGTCACAGTGTGCTCAAGGAAGATGGGCACCTCCGAGTCAAGATGCCATCATGGTAATTTCATTCTCCTTTGCCAGTGATTAGTTGAAAGGGATGGGAGCAGCAAGGCAGCGTGAGACCCAGTTCTGGCCAGTAAGGCCATGGGAAAGTGTGCTGGGGGCGAGGAGTCCTGGAAAATGTTTTCCTGTGGTAAAAATAGAAGAGAAATTCCCCTCTTCCTCCCTGTGATGCTGTTGTATGAGGATTTGATAGTCAGAGCACTGGTAGCCGTCTTGCAACTACTATGGCTCAAATACAAAAGCTAGAATGCTAAGGATTGCCAAGGGGATAGGTAGGAAGCCCAGATTCTTGATTTCATTGCTATTTGTTGAATTAATAGCCATGGAGCTTCCTATTTCAGAGCTACTTTTATATGCAATAATACACATCTTTTTTTAATCATTTAAGTGACTTTTAGTCAGGTGTTCTTTTACCTGCAGCCAAAAGCATCTTAACTGATTGATGTAGGACTCTTCCCATTCAAGGGACAAAACCCAATTCAAATGGATTCAAAGAAGAGGAATGGGAGTAGGGGCACACCTATTGGCTCAAGTAACTGAAAAACTACAGGTCAGGCCAGCTTCAGGCTGAGCTGGGTTAAGTTTCTTGGGCTCAATTCCTCTCTGTTTTTCAACAGTGCTACGCTTTGTTCTGACTTCACTCTCAGGTAGGCTCTCTCCAGGTAGTAGGCCCCTACAGCTTCGGGCTTCCTATCCTCACAGTAGCAGTTGCCTGGGGAAAGTGGCTGCCTCTTCTCTCTGGTCCCACCGGAAGTCATAGGATGCACTCTGATCATGTGGTAGCCACCCTAGGATAAGGGATGGGGTGAAATAGTGTTGAGGGGCCAGCCAAAGCTCTCCATTCACAGGGCACATTTCCTCATTGATTTTGTAGAACTGTGGTAGCCTGACTGGGAGATGTGGTGGAAAGTGAAAAGTCTTATTATTTGCTGACTTAGGTGATTGGAAAGCAAAGAATGCTGGTGTCCAGAAGGTAGTGTTTATTATACTACAGGACATTTGATTAGGATTTTAAGATGCTGACAAAACTATCAAAATAGTTCCGTATTTCATTAAGCTATATAAACTGCAGGAAAACGTTTTCATTCTGCTGGAGCAAAGTGTAACAAAATATTGAGATATCCACAGTTTCAAGAATTTCCAACTTCTGTCCCGAAAAAGAACCAAGGTAAAGCTGCCAGAGAAAGTGGGGTTTTTGTTCTCTCGGGGATAAATTTTCCTAGCCTACCTCTTCCAGCCCAAAGTTACTTTTCAGTCTGCAGTCATTTAAAGAAATTATTGGTCTTCTGTGTTACGGTAAAGCATTCAGAGTTCCTAAGAAATTGTTGGTGTAGAAAATGACTGTCTCCATTCTAAAAGCTTATTTTCCCGCTTCTACTTTATTGTATTTTCAAATGAATTTTCAGATGTATTTTCAAATGAATGAATGAGACTTTTTAAATTCTTTATTTAAAGAAAACCCAATATCAACCTGAAGTCTAAAGATATTTCCTTGACCCTTGTCCAGAGTTCTCAGAATTCTTAATACACTTTATGGAATTCTGTAATTTGGGCATATGCGTTTTTCTTAAAAAGCAGTTTTTTTGCACAGCTAAGCAACTATACAGAAAATAAAAAAAATCCTGTTCATTGAAAATGTCAGCTATTTTTATCATGCTTCATTCTTTTACACAATCATGTGCAGACCTCTACGTATGTATCAGATGCATGCCTGGTTTACTTGAAGTTTTATATCATGTTTTTGATGAGTGTTCTTTTTACTATTCTTTTTATGTATTAGTTGGGCTCACATATTTATCTTTAGTGCTGAGTGACTGTTTATACATTTTGGACTGAAGTCTGTAAGGAATGAAAATGAAATAATTGTACTGCCCAGTATTACCTGTTGAATATAGCAAAAACAGGAGTTGATTATTTTTTTCATAATCACACTTTATTTTAGAGCAAGGAAAGGCCAGAGTGGGGTAGAGTAAAAAGCTGGCAAATCACACCAGTCCAGGGTCACCGGCTGGCCGTCTGCCCTCAAACAAGCTACTTAAGCTCTCTGAGCCTTCCTCCTTGTGGTCCTCTCTTGAGGATTAGAAGTAATGTAAAGTGACAGATCCTGGAAGAAGGGGCTTAACAAATTATTAATGGCTCCTAGTCCTCTGAATGAAGACAGTGGTGGCACAATGAGGTGTGGGCACGAAGATCCCCTGGGGACAAAACGAAAATATTAGAACATACGTTTCTATTTAGTTTTAAATCTCATTCTTTTACATTTTCTATTTTTCATGTGTATTTTAAAATATATTGGTACAGTAGCACTTTTATATAATTAAAATTTTTATTGTACAAAAAATTTTTTAAGAGTAGGATTTTTTTTTATTGTGCTTTAGATGAAAGTTTACGGAACAAACTAGCTTCTCACTAAACAGTTAGTACACATATTGTTTTATGACATTGGTTAACGATCCCAAGACATGTCAACACTCTCCCTTCCCGACCTAGGGTTCCCTAGTACCAGCTTCCCTGTCCCCTCCTGCCTTGTAGTCCTTGCCCCAGGGCCGGTGTGCCCCTTTAGTCCCATTTTGTTTTATGGGCCTATCTGATCTTTGGATGAAGGATGAACTGCAGGACTGATTTCATTACTGAGCTAAAAGGGTATCCAGGGGCCATACTCTGAGGGTTTCTCCAGTCTCTGTCAGGCCTGTAAGTCTGGTCTTTTTTTGTGAGTTAGAATTTTGTTCTACATTTTTCTCTGGTTCTGTCGGGGACCCTTTACTGCGATCCCTGTCAGAGCAGTCAGTAGTGGTAGCTGGGCACCATCTAGTTGTACTGGACTCAGTCTGGTAGAGGCTGTGGTAGTTGTGGTCTGTTAGTCCTTTGGACTAATCTTTCCCTTGTATCTTTAGTTTTTTTCATTCTCCGTTGCTCCCAAAGGGATGAGACCAGTGGAATATCTTAGATGGCCGCTCACAGACGACAAAAAAAATTTTTTTAATGTAACTTGAAGATGCATGCTCAAATTCTTTGCACTGATACCAAAAAAAAAAAAAAACCCAAACCCATTGCCATCGAGTGGATTCCAACTCATAGGGACCCTAAAGGACAGAGTAGAACTGCCTCATAGGTTTCCAGGGAGTGCTTAGTGGATTCAAACTGTTGACTTTCTGGTTAGCAGCAGTAGCTTTTAACCACTACGCTACCAGGGTTTCCTTTCACACATAGGAATATACAGTTTTCTAACAAAATTGGAGACCTTTGTGTCTAGGCCATTGTTTCCATCTGTTGGCCAGTTGTGTGGTATAAATTAATTTCCTTAGTGGAGTAGATTAATTTGCCTTGTCTTTGACCCTCAGTCTTAAAAGGTAAATGGGTAGTTTGCCAATTAATGCCACACCATAATTTAGCCCTAGGGCATCTTGAAAGGATTACTTAACTAATTATAATAATAGTATCACATCATATTTTACAGAGCGCCTTAAAAAAAAAATGGTGCTGTTGAGTCGATTTTGATTCATAGCAACCCTATAGGACAGAGCAGAACTCCCCTGTAGGGTTTCCGAGGCTGTCATCTTACTGGAAGCAGACTGCCACATTTTTCTCCCACAGAGCAGCTGGTGAGTTTGAACCACCAACCTTTCAGTTAGCAGCTGAGCACTTTAACCACTGCACCATCAGGGCTCCTACAAAACTTCTTAGTGTCTCATAAATAATAACTAGACATAGATTTAGGCAATAAAATAATTACCGATTTTCAAATGTAACAGATGAGTAATTATAAAAGCTTTCATCGTGGTATTAAAATTTGATTTATACGTTGCCTTGGTCATGCAGTGGTTAAGTGCTTGGCTGCTAACCTAAAGGTTGGCAGTTCAAAGCCACAGCCACTCCAGGGGAGAAAGATGTGGCAGCCTCCTTTCAGAAAGATTACAGCTTTAGAAACCCTGTGGAGCAGTTCTACTCCTCCTGTCCCATAGGGTTGCCATGAGTTGGAATCAACTCTGAAGCAATGAGTTTGGTTTTCGGAGGTTTATAGATTTAAAAGGGAAAAAGAAAGTTGAGGTTTTAGTAGAGTAGTGAAAGACTAGCCTTAGAAATGAAATCTGAAACCATGAAAAGAGACTCAGCTTTCCTGGTAATCAGGAAAGTGCAAATTGAAACCTAAAAGTACCATGTCTTGCCCATCATACTGGTAAAAATGTTGAAGTCTGACACTTCTCCGTCATTGGTGAGGATGTGGGGATACTCTGAATCGGGTGTGAAATTGGTGCAGCCACTTTCGAAGACAATTGGGCAGTATCTTCAGGAAAGGTACTCACGCCTTGTAATTCACCTTCCCTGGGCCTGCCCTAGGGAAGGAAACGCTTTTACACACAAGGCATGTGCAAGAATGTTCACCGTAAAACCACTTCTCACCAGCTGTTAGAGACAGCCATCAGTGGACGGATGGCTGGAAAATTGTGACATTACAAAAAAATAGAGATGTAATTCATGTACCGTAAACTTCACCGTTATAAAGTGTAGAAGATTGCCAAGCTTATCGAGATAGTTGGTTACCTTGGGGCAAGAAGAGGGAGGACTAAGATGGAGTAAGGAGGTTGGATATGATCAAAAGGAACTTTTGTCTTATAACATTTTACAAAATATTCATCAACTATTTGGTAGTGAAAACTTTTTTTTTTTTGTTTTTAAACTCCTTAAAACATAATATCTAATTTGAACAGATAAGGAAAGAGCTATTGAGGAGTCCTAGCTGGAGCTGGGTTAGAATGAATGCTAAGGAGGACAGCGTTAGCCTTTCATGTCATCTAGCAAGTAAATATACAACTATTTCTTGGTATATATTTAATCTTGACCTCTTTAAAAAAAAAATTACTGTTTTACTAATACATAACAATTCAAATAGTATGGAGGTTTGTACAATAAAAATTACTTATCTCCCCTCACCTCAACCTCTTCCTCTTCCCCCAAACACACAGCAACTAGTGTTGGTGCAGGTCCTTTTCCTAATAAACTTCTACATCCTGGTATTTGTCTCTCCACCCCACCCAATAAGGTGTATTAGTGTATTTCTTGAGCCCGATGGTGGTGGCGGAGCCCTCGTGGCTCGGTGGTTAAGAGATAGGCTGTTAACCAAAAGGTTAGCAGTTTGAATCCACCAGCCCCTCCTTGGAAACCCTATGGGGCAGTTCTACTCTGTCCTAAAGGGTCGCTATGAGTCAGAATTGACTCAAAGGCAGGGGCTCTGGCATTTTGGATGTCGTTGGTGGGGAAAAGGAAAGCTCCTCCCTCGGTAAGGGGATGGGAAGTCTTTGTCTTTAAGCATCCATGGTGGTGGTCTTCCAGCTTGCTTTGTTTCACCCCCTGCCAGAGATTCTGATTTATCCCATCCGGAGTTCTGCTTGGGTGTCTTCACTTTATAAAAAGCTCCCATGGCGATTCTGATGTGCCAGCAGGGTTAAAAACCATTTATCTAGTGAGTAACGGCGCAGTCGTAAATTGTACCCGTGGTGCTTCTTGGAGAATTATTTTTGGTGGGTAATTTATGAGAGAGTAATGAGCCTGTCAGCTTTATGGAAATATGCCTGAACTTAGATGGTCTGTTTTGTTCCAGGAATTTCACAGAATTTTCACTTTAGGTTATTTTCAGCATTTGGGTTGTATCTCTAACTAAATATTCTACATAGAACTGCCATCTGAGCCTGAGAAAGTGCTCCTTGGATTCCCTTTTGAAAATGATAGAAAGAAGGAAGACAAGACAAACAGCCTTTGAGCCTTCTGCCATTTCACCCTGAAAATGGGTGAATGTAGCAAAAATCAAAGGCCTTAAATCTCCCAGGCCAGGCAGACTATCCTTGAGTATTGCTTTGTATAGTTTTTCCTCCCCCCAGGTTTTTTTAGACATCATTATAGTACGTTTCCCTGGGATGCAGGTGACGAACCACGTGACTCATAAAACTTCACACTCATTTCCATTCTTATGTTTTCAGACATAAAACTTGCAGAACTCCATAAAAGCCATGCAGAGGCATAATGAATAATGGTCAGTTTCTCTAGAGTAATAAACCTGAGTGTTCTCATATTTTAAATTTATGTTAAACTTTATTTTTTCTTTCCTAGGCATTCTCATGGGAGCAGTTATAAAGATTATAGAGTTTAAAAAACTGGCAAATTGGAAGGTAGGTTTGCCCAAGTGTTCATATTCAATATATTCACGATTTTTGTTGGTTCTTTTTAATTTTAGTAACCCAAATGGCTATGCTGGCTTTTTTATCATGACTTGACTATCAACAAAGTTGTTCATATTGTCCTGGTAACTTTTTCAAAAAACTTAACATTCTGTTAGGTTCAAATTACTATCTTTACATCTGAGCGTTTTGAAAAAACATGTCTCACACTCTTACAAGTGAACAGAGGAGCCCTCAGTGTCAAGTTTTGTTATTTATTTGCATTTTTATAACCATTGTCCAACCCACTTTGCCGGGGCAGGAAGAATCTAATTAGCATTAAACATTAAACAACATGCATTGCTCTGAATTCCATTCTGATGGTTGAGGATCATAAAGCATGTTTGTTCAGCACCGCAGAGCTTACAGAGGACTAGATATGCTTTAGCTCATGTTGTCCTCCTAACAACCAGGTATTATCATCCTGTTTTTATAGAGGAAGGTTCAGAGAGGTTGGGATGTGTCCAGCGTCACAGAGCTGGAAAGAAGTAGCTAGAAAGAAAGTTTTGTGCTGTGTCAATCCATCTGGCCCTGAAGTCAGTATTTTCTGCACTGTTCCATGGTGTCTTCAGTTTGCTGAGGCACTACCCTGTGTTTACACAATAGTTTTTAGGGTGTGAGCAGCATCGTATGATAGAAGAACTAATTGAAACTTGAATTTCAGCTGAAACTTGAGTGTCCATATTGAGTTGGAAGAGATTAAAAAGATCTTGCAAAGTTGATTTTGTTGGGGGAAAGTAATAGGAGTTGCTTATAAGGTCCATTTCAAAAAAGTTAAAGAATTACAATTAAAATGTGCCACAATTTGCGCCTCTCCTGCTCTGATGCAGAGCCCTGGTGGCGCAGTGTTTAAGTGTTCAGCTGCGAACCAAAAGGTCGGTAGTTTGAATGAACCAGCCACTCCTTGGAAACCCTGTGGGGCAGTTCTGCTCTGTCCTACAGAGTCACTATGAGTCAGAATCAACTCGACAGCAACAGGTTTGGTTTGGTTTTTGGTTGCTCTGATGGCAGCTCCCAGGTGCTAGGATTAACATTTACCTGTGAAACGGTAGAGTCTATAGTTTGCAAAACAAGCCTTAGAGTCCAACCTAAGACCCAATTTTGAAACTGTTATAAATAATACTCAGGAAATATTGTATGTATTAAATGAATTCTCAAAATGTATACTGAGTCCCTAATATTTAGGGATCTTCCTCAGTTGGGAAGGGGGTGGAGGCAAAGGGCTGGCAGAACCCACTGGAGCACGTGGTACCTATATGGCATCTCTCATTCCTGCAACTTGGTTAAATTTAACAACTCTAATGGTGCCTCATTCTAGTACAAGTGATTTTAAAAGATGACTGGCAAAGGAAATAGCAGAATGAACTGCTTCCTAACACAATAGTATGCTTTTAGCCTGCAGAGTTGCAGGCTAAAAACTCTTTCTCTACCCCTAGGTAGGATATACCCTGATGGGTAGATTTCGCTTTCCACCTCATTTTGTTTGATCTGCAGTATTTACAGTTTAAAAATATTATTAATTTATGTAAAAATATAGAAATTTGACATAAAAATCTGAACCTCTAGCTTCTGAAGGAGCAGAAGCTCTGTTAACACTAGGCCTACATTTTGACCAGCAGCCATCAGTAGGCATGAAGCAGTTACTACTGGCTTGTGTAATTCTGTGTGGCCCTTGAGAGCTTTTGAATTTGTGACATCTGTTCTAAGTAATGGAAGCCCTGGTGGTGTCATGGTTAAGAGCTATGGCAGCTAACCAAAAGGTGGGCAGTTCAAATCCATCAGGCACTCCTTGGAAACCCTGTGGGGGCAGTTCTCCTTTGTCCTGTAGAGTCGCTGTGAGTTGGAATCGACTCGATGGCAACGGGTTTTTTTGGTTCTAAGTAATGGGAGTCAGGACATGGGAAGTTGTCTTCCTCTTTTAGTTTTATATGCTTCAGTATTATTGAATTTATTTTTCAGCGGATGTTACTTTTCACATCAAAATAATAATAAAACATTAATATTTGCTCATATAGACAACTGAAACAACGGTGGGTGATGGATGTAAGTGCCAGAAGAGCTGTCCAGGGAACTAGGGCTGTGACCTCAGAGAAATGCGAGGTTGCTAGGCTTTTGGATAGTTGGGGCAGGCTTCTTGGAGAAGGCATTTGTGGAAAGCCAAAGTAGGAAGCAGAATACCTGTCTGGGAACCAGGCGACCTGATCAGGGAGCAATGAGAGATTAGAATAATGAAGGAGTTTAGTGTTTTCTTTCCATGAAGCTGTTGCCAAACTGTCCTATGGGCCTGTATACCATCTGTATTATGATATGCTTAATATTTTCCTTTAAATCTACTTGCTTTTTTACTTAATATGCATTTATTTTGAAGAGAACATTATAATCCTGTTTTAAGTTGGGAACCAATATTGTCTTTAAATATAAAGACAGTGAAAACAAAGTGGCACAGACGTGCGCTCTCTGCAAAAAGGGAGATCAGCACATTGGAGAGAGGTGGTCGCCCTGGGGGAAACCCTGGTGGCATAGTGGTTAAGAGCTACGGCTGCTAACCAAACCAAAAGGTCGGCAGTTCGAATCGTCTGGGTACTCCTTGGAAACCGTATGGGGCAGTTCTACTCTGTCCTGTAGGGTTGCTGTGAGTTGGAATTGACTCAAGGACAACAGGTTTGGTTTTAGAATTGGTTCACCAGGTAGCACCAAACTAAGGGTCCTGCGATTAATTAGGATTGAAAAAGAATTGAAAGGGACTAACTTTCTCAGTCTGTGGGGTCAGCAGTATTTAATGCACACTACTCAGGTACCACCTAAAACCACCTCGTGCCATTTTGGAGGAGACATTGCTTAAAGGAGCCTGGGATTTTCTGTAACTCCATTCCCTGTGAGGTGGGTTTTCCTTTTTCCCAGGATTGGGGTTTAGATTCTGAAACCCCCAAAGGACCTACGCAGTGTTCCCGCTGCATCAATCCTGGGAATAGGTTGCCCCACAAAACACAGAGATGAGCCCGTTTCTTTTCACATAGTTGCAGCCTGAGTCATGTGCTTGTTACACATGCAGTTATTTTAAAACTTAATAAGGCATTTTCAGAAGTCATCATTTGCTTCTATTTTAAGCCATTTTTGAATGTTATTTTAGTCTTCATGGTAACAGCTGTACATTTGTAAGAATACATTTAGTCATTCTTTTGAAAAGAGATTTTTATAAGAAATCAGACTGTCAGGCTTGTAGCATGGAAATTTTCATATGAAAAAGGACCTGATTTTGCAGTATTAAATAGGCTATAAATTGCATACACTCATTTGGGTTTGAGGACCAATATGTATTTTCTCCAAATCCCACCAACAATTAAAGAGTTACATTAATAATAGGAAATGAAATTGTCATGGTCATCCCCCACAAAGATCACCCATGTTCTATAAATATGTTTCATAACAGTGCTTCATATTTGAATCTGAAAGCATGGCAAGGGGATCAGTTTACACTCACGTTAAAGTGGCAAGGGCATCAGGTGGGAAATAGTTCATCACAGTCGGGTTTAGGGAAATGGTGGAGTTGTGTGTGACAGGCAGGGAAAAGGCAGCAGCTCTTTTACAAACGTGTAGGATTTACTCCAAGTCCCTGGGTGGTGCAAATGATTAATGCACCCAGCTGCTGACTGAATGGTTAGAGGTTCGAGTTCACCTTGAGGTGCCTTGGAAGAAAGGCCTGGTGACCTACATCTGAAAAAGCAGCCATCGAAAACTCTATAGAGCACAGTTCTACTCTGATGACCATGGAGTTGCCACGAGTTGGAATCAACGTGACAGCAACTGGTACTGGTAGGGTTAATTCTTTCTCTCAGTGGATTGTTCTAGAGTTTACCATTACATTTTTCCTGGAGGATTCCAATTCTGGGCTTGTTTTTGAGTGTGTTCTATCTGAATTAAAATGTTTTCTGTACTAAAATAATTTCCTTACTAAAAAAAGTACTACTGAGTTTAGACGCAGTTCATTTTGCTATTTATTTTGCCAGTCACCTTTTCAAATCACTTGTGCTACATTTTTAAATACAATTTATTTTATTTTATTTATCTCACCTTCTGCCCAGTTTTAGTATCAGGTAGTTATTTAAACGTTGTATGTTTCCACTGGATCAGGCCCTGAAAGAATTACTTTGGCTCTTGGTCAATACTTTTTTTTTTTTTTTAATATTTTAAAAAATAGATGAAAGTTTACACAGCAAATTAGGTTCCCGTTTAACAATTTTTATACAGGTTATTCCGTGACATCAATCACAGTTTTCACAATGTGTTAGCATTCTTATTATTTACAGTCTGTTGGTTCTGTTTCCATTGATCTAGCTTCCCTTCCCCTCCTTGCCTTCCCATCTTTGCTTCTGAGTAAATGTTGACTAGTCTCATATAGTTGATTGTTTAAGGGAGCACATTACTCACAGATGATACCATTTATTTTATAAGCCAGTCTATCATTTGGCTGAAAGGTGAACTCCAGAAGTAGCTTCTGTTCCAAGTTCAAAGGTTATCTTAGAGTGATGGTTTCAGGGGTTTCTCTAGTCTCTTATCGGTCCAATAGGTCTGGTCTCTTTTAGGAATTTTCTTCAACATTTTTCTCCTATTCTATCCGGAGCCCGCTATCATGTCCCTGGTATTATGTTTATTTCTTAATTACACAAATTCCATGACTCTGAAAAGACTCATTTTATATTTACAGGAAGAAGAAATGTTTCGTCCAAACATGTTTTTTCTCCTCTTGCTTCCACCCATTATATTTGAGTCAGGATATTCACTCCACAAGGTAGGACTCAGGCACACATTAATATTTTGGGTCTGGGTGGCTTCTCATGTTTCGTAAGGCAAGTTCCTTGAAAGCTTGGGTTTTAATTTACCAGCAGTGACCTGTGTGAAGTTCATGGTTCTTTCCTGTGAGGTGCATGACAGAAGCTGGACTTCTGGAGAGAAGTGAACATGATCAGTTGACTGCTTTAATGGTTCCAGGTAGTGTGGTTTATTAAACCAGTGTTTTCCACAGAGGGGTACTTTGCCGAGAAAGATGGGCAAAGTGATTTTTAGTGGTGCACAGACAGTACATTGACTGCTCTTAGGACACAGACTGACACATAGTAAGAGGACAGGCTGTGGCCTGGAACAACAGGCTCTTGCTTCTCTCAGCTCACCCTGTGGGGCTTTGCACCTCCTTCAGCCAATCTGTCCTTCAGTGTCTCCCCTCTCAGTGCCTTGCTCTGGGGCCTTAGCCCCCAGCTGCATTCCTCCTCAGCCCCAGCCTCCATCTCTTGCACCCCTCTCCCTGGCCCACCTGCCCTCGCCCAGTGCCATGGTTACCTTGCCCACTCTTGGGTTCTGGTCCTGGAGTGCGGCACTGCTGGTGTCTGCCCAGAGCTCTGCCCTGGCGTTTCTGGACTCCGTCCTCCATCTCCCAGCGGCCCCTCTGCCTCAGGTGGAGGAGCTTCCCACTTTTATATGTGTTTGTGTGTGTGCATGGGTTTTTTCCTTGTCTATGAGTTTTCTTTAAATATAAGTGTGTTTAAGTTTTAAAGTAAAAAGATGATTTAACTTAAAATATTAATATCACAGCTGTTTTGTGGATATGGCAAAAAAAAAAAAAAGTGAAGGTATAAAGGACCAAAGTTTGGCCAACCCTTAAAAAAAAAACCCTTGGAGAAAGGAAAATGCCTAGACTTGGGGGCAGAGGAAGCCAGCTCTAATCATGCTCTGCCCCCTACAGGTTCCTTTTTGGTGGAGTAGAAATTATCAAAACCAAAACACCCAAGAGCCCTACCTCCCCTCTTTATATGAGGTTTACACGAAATGAAAGAAGGCCTGTAAAGCACCCACCACTCTAAATATTAGTAGCATTTCTTCTTGTTTTTATTAATAATAATATTGTGTATTACTAAGCATAAGAATTAAATTTGTCAAGAGCACTGTGGTTAAGGAAACCCTGGTGGCATAGTATTTAAGTGCTACGGCTGCTAACCAAAGGGATGGCAGTTCATATCCACCAGCCACTCCTTGGAAACTCTGTGGGGCAGTTCTACTCTGTCCTGTAGGGTCGCTATGAGTTGGAATCGACTCGGCAGCACTGGGTTTGGTTTTGGTTTGGTTTTACTGTGGTTAAAAAAGTACAAATTAAATCTTTAGTTGTCTACCTGGGTACTGAAGCAAAAAATATTCTAAGATGATCAGTCCAAATTTTTTTTTTTTAGTTTTTATTGTGCTTTAAGCGAAAGTTTACAAATCAAGTCAGTCTCTCATACAAAAATTTATATACACCTTGCTATATATCCCTAGGTGCTCTCCCCCTAATGAGACAGTACACTCCTTCTTGCCACTCTCTATTTTCCGTGCTTTTTTTTATTCAGCCAGCTTCTGACTCCCTCTGCCCTCCCATCTACCCTGCAGACAGGAGCTACCCACATAGTATCATGTATCTACTTGACCGAAGAAGCTCACTCCTCACCAGTACCATTTTCTATCCCATAGTCCAGTCCAATGCTTGTCTGAAGAATTGGCTTTGGGAATGGTTCCTGTCTTGGGCTAACAGAAGATCTGGGGACCATGACCTCCAGGATCCTTCTAGTCTCCATCAGACCATTAAGTCTGGTCTTTTTACGAGAATTTGAGGTCTGCATCCCACTGCTCTCCTGCTCCCTCAGGGGTTCTCTGTTGTATTCCCTGTCAGGCAGTCATTGGTTGTAGCCAGGCACCATCCAGTTCTTCTGGCCTCAGGCTGATGTAATTTCTGGCTTATGTGGCCCTTTCTGTGTCTTGGGCTTATAATTACCTTGTGGTTTTGGTGTTCTTCATTCTCCTTTAGTCCAGGTGGGTTGCGACCAATTTATGCATCTTAGATGGCCGCCTGCTAGCGTTTAAGACCCCAGAGACCACTCTCCAAAGTGGGATGCAGAATGTTTTCTTAGTAGATTTTATTATGCCAGTTGATCTAGATGTCCCCTGAAACCATGGTCCCCAAACCCCCACCCCTGTACACTCGCCTTGGAAGTGTTCAGTTTTTTCAGGAAACTTCTTTGCTTTTGGTTTAGTCCAGTTGTGCTGACCTGTCTTGTGTTGTGTGTTGTCTTTCCCTTCACCTGAAATAGTTCTTATCTAAGATCTAATTAGTGAATACCCCTCTTCCTCCCTCCCTCCCTCCCCACTCTCCAGTAACCATCAAAGAATATTTTCTTCTCTGTTTAAACTATTTCTCAAGTTCTTATAATAGTGGTCGCATACAATATTTGTCGTTTTGCAACTGTCAGTCCAGATTTTTTTTAAAAGTTATGTGTCAACCAAAAGAAAAAGAGAAAAGGAAGTTTAATATGGAAAAATTCCCAAGTTTTACAAATCGTTACTGGCATCAGGTAATTGTTAAAAAGGAAACAAGCAAAAAAGAATTGAAGGTCAACATCTCTTTTACTCTTTCATTTTGTATACAAATCTTAAAAGAACTGTAAGTGGATGATTGTGAAAATGTTTCAGGACAGTGCTGAGGAAGTTGATTTGATTTTGATCTAAAAACAGGACATTTTGGATATTAGAACCTGTAAAAAGTTTTTGTAGTTTATTTTTTCTGGAGGGAGTGGAGGTAGAATTTGAGGAAAACAATAGTTTCTTAGAAAAATATTTCTTTGAAGATGGCTTTCCAGCAGAAAATGTGAAAATATATATGAAAGGGACTAATGCCGAGTCTGGAAAATGCCAATTCAGTGGCTTTTGTCTACTTCCTTCCCTCCCCCAAAGAAGACAGGAAGTTGACTTTGAATGCCTTATCTGTCTTAATATTGCTTTATTTGCTAATGTAAATTTGCACGTGGAATACAATCTTCAGTAAGATTGGCATCAGCTAATGCCCATTAAGTAGGCAACTACTGGTTCTTGAAATTTTAAGTGTCATATAAAGAATAAGATGCTGACTGTGCCAGAGAGAAGCAGATAAATTTGCCTTATGTCGTAGTTGCTTTATGTAACTGTAATTACTTGAATTTGTATAAATTTTCAGTATCTAGATTAATATTAACCAGTTACATAAATTACATTGAAATTCCAAACCCAAAACCAAACCCAGTGCCATCAAGTGTGTTCCAACTCATAGCGACCCTATAGGACAGAGAAGAACTGCGCCATAGAGTTTCCAAGGAGTACCTGGCGAATTTGAACTGCCAACCCTTTGGTTATCAGCCATAGCACTTAACCGCTACACCACCAGGGTTTCCATATATTGAAATTAGATCCCTATAAATAGACCCAAAAAAGCCCTGGAGGTACAGCGGTTAAGCACTCGGTGGCTGCTAACCAAAAGATTGATGCCTCGAACCCACCAGCTGCTCCAAGGAAGAAAGATGTGGTAGTCTTCTTCCGTAAAGATTACAGCCGTGGAAACCCCATGGGTTCCTACTCTGTGCTATAGGGTGGCTATGAGTCGGGATCAACTTAATAGCAATGGGGAAAAATAGACCAAGACTGATTAATTCTGCCTGTTTTTAAATTACAAAGTAAAACCCCCATTGTCAAAGAAAATAAAATAATAGATGAAAACCACTTATTTAGAAAAAACAAATCATTGTGTTTACTTTGACTTATTTTGATGTTCCTTTTATGCTAAAGATTGATACGCCAAATAAAGGAATTGAACTTCAGATTATGGGCAGTCAAATCAAAATTATAAAGGATGAAGCAGAGAAACTTCCTAAAGGAGACAGGCTCATGGGCCATCAGTGTTGAACTGAGGACCCTCTTGAAGTGAGCTTTGAAATACCAACTCCTGATGTCAGTGACTTTCTGAGTGAAAGCAGGCTTCCATGTCCACACCACAGCCGAGGATCATAAAGGCTCCTTGGTGGCTGTTCCTAAGCAGAGTCCCCAGGATTCTAACAAACAGCTTAATTTCCTTCATTTTATGGAAATTTGAAAGATGGTTCCATGCTACTTGGATTTGATTACTTTTCTCTTAAATGCTGTGAGGTGTAGATGGAAACATATTTTAATCCATCATATTTGATGATACTAATGGAGTGAAATAAATTGTCAAGAAGACCTGGACAGCAGAATGGAGTTTCTAGTAATAGAACCTTTTTTCCTGGACCTTCTTTTTATCAATGCATCTTTTTCTTAATTAAGTGAAACATAATTATGTGGACTTTGGACTGTGCTCAGACATGAAACAGTTAATTCATCCAGTACCTATTTATTGGGCATCTTCGATCAGCCAGGTGTTATGTCCGTTGCTGTGTTGTGCAAAAGTAGGTGTGGTTGTTGCCCCAGTGAGCCTGTAGCCTAGTGGGAAAGACAGGCATCAATCAGGTAATTACATAAATAAATGTAAAATTCAGCCAGTACTCTGGCTGAAGAATCAGGGAAGGCTTCCTTCAAGAACAATCAAAATCCTAGAATGATCAAAGTTCACCAAGCACAGAGGAAAGAAGAGTGGTCCAATTCGAGGTAGCAGCATGTACGAAGACCGTGTATCTAGAGGGAACACCACCTGCTTGAGAAACAAAAGGCCACCAGTGAGAACAAAGGCGAGCATAGCGCCAGATGGGTTAGAGACCTTCACAGGGGTCCAGCCGCCCAGACTTTGATAGGATTTAGCCTTAGTACAGTTCAGTGGGAGTAGGGGTCAGGGCAAATGCAGCATAATCAGATTTGTCTTTTGCAAAGATCATTCTGGAAGCGCTTGGAAAGTGGTATAAAGGGTCCAGGAATGGTTGTAGGGAAATTTTTAAAAACCTACTGCAGTGGCCCAGTGAGAGGTGATGGCGGCTTAGGCTAGGACGGTGGACGGCAATGGAGAGGAAGGCCAGGGAGGGGTGAGTGTTGTGGAGGGGTAAAGCCATAGGTCTTGGCTCTGCATATGTGGGGATAAAGGATTTCTAGCTTGCCAGGTGCCCTTCACTGAGAATCAGCACATGAGAAGGGCCAGGTGGAGGGCTGTGCTTTCGCTAACCGAACTGGATTTTCTAATGATTCCTTTAATTTCCTCTCTTTCAAACAGGGTAACTTCTTCCAAAACATTGGTTCCATCACCCTGTTTGCCGTTTTTGGTACGGCAATTTCTGCTTTTGTAGTAGGAGGAGGAATTTATTTTCTGGGTCAGGTAAGAAAAACACCTCTTAAAAACTTTGAAAACCTTACATTGTTAGAGCTAGTAAAGGGAGGCTGGGGTAAGGACCCCCATGGGGTCTGAGTTCCGTGATGGCCTCTTGGAAGGAGATCCAGACTCCCACGAGGCACAGAAAAGGCATGTTAAAATTGTTTCTAAGTGCCCTGGAAGAACTTTGGTGTCTAAAATTGAGTGAATCTTTTCCATTATCCAAAAGCATTTGATCTTAATTGTAAATCAGCATAATAGTAAGTGTTGGAATACCTAAAAGTAGAAGGTAGATCAGCAAGATCTTCCGATTGTAACATCACCTGTGTCGTCAGGTAGACCACATCAGGGTTGGCTCTTGTTTTTTCATAACAATTGACATTTTTAAAATCAAAGATGGTGCTACATCTGTTCATTCAATTCTAGGCTGTCCACCTATAAAATTGCATATCCTGGATTTCCACCACTGCTAAGTCACTTCGCAGGGCCACCAATGGAGTGTTCTGTACTTTGGGATTCAAATTAATTTGCACTAATTTCAACCAAACAAACCTAGGAAGATACTATCTGTAGTTTTGCATTATGCATGACAGTTTTTTTCCTTCATGATCAGTTACAAAAAGTTTGCCTGCTCCAGTTCTGTAAGCTCACTTTGAGGTTCAGGCTTCTGGATAACTGGCAGGTTTCTTGTACATGTGTCAGACCTGTTGTTTTCCTTTGATAGCTGTGGACTAAAGCCCATTCCATCTGGTTTTTACCTTTATTGCTGCCTCGATGACTCCAAAAGAAATCTGTTACGCTGTCACCTTCATTGCTCAGCTTCTTGTATCAATTAGGAATAAATTTTAGAGGAGAAAACTGCGGTTAATTGGGCTTAAAAAGTGTAACATTCTTTGCCACACTTTTGTGTGATGATGGAATGCACCCTTAAACCAAGTCTTGGTAGTTTCTTTTTTTTTTCAAATGGTTTGGGGACTGAAGATTACCGTCCTTATTACTTTGTAATAAAGCACTAATGGGTGTTTTAATCTTCTTGGCTGTTCTCCAGGGGTTTTTTTTGTGTCTGTGTGTTTGTGTGTTTTATTTTACAGGCTGATGTAATCTCTAAACTCAACATGACAGACAGGTAAATCCTTCAAACTGTTAACACGCATGTGCCTGCTTCTCAGACTGGGGGGAGTTTTCTCCACATTGCCTCTTGGCTGTAGTACTTCTCTATTCTGTCTCTCTCTTTTTTTTTTTTTTTGCTGATGATTTCCATAGCAAACCTATTCTGAATTAATATGAATCTCTGCATTGAGTGAACATTATAGTGAGGAGTTTTGAAGATCCCTAGTGAGAGCATTTCTGATTGAAGCGATTCACTTAGTTTCAACTCCCCACATACACACATGCACTGACCATTGTCTTGTTATAATTAAGAACCATCTTCAACTAATTTCCAAATCTTTTCACTAGTCCTAAGAAAAAGTTGCCTTCCCAATAGATGGGGAATGGGCTCCAGGAGGCGGGGAGTGGAAATGTCTCCGGGCTTCCCAGCAAGCAGCAGGAAGGAGGGCATAGGCAACGCCAAGGGCTCTATTGTGGACATCCCTCTCAGTCTGAAGCTATTCCAGTGAGCAGTTGAAGCTGCTGTCTAGGAGCCCAGTCCAGGAATTTGCATAATGGCATAGCAAGAAGCAACCTAGGCAGCTGTCTCAGAAGGTGCCAAATCAAGTGCTGAGAAGGCGCACAAGCAGAGCACAGCCTGCTGTCCTGTCTCTGAGAGGCCCAGCGAGCATGTAGCCTTGCTCTGTGCCTCTGCGCCACCATCAGTGCTTGGTTCTGTCTTGTGGGGAGGGGCTGGGACATGGGGCCAAGGGCTTAGCCCCAGGGCCTTCCCATTGGGCAGGCCAGAGCTTTCAGTCTGTAGCAGCCACTTGGGGACAGAATCTTGGAGCCCTTTTCATGGAAAATGGGTCTCTGATAATATCAAGTCCAATCCCATTTCCATTTTCCCAGGGACATAAATTTTGGAGCTTTTGTTGTAAGATTGTTTTGATACGTGAACAAGTGGTGAAAGTCACGTTCCTATTGCATAGGAGCTGGAAGTAAAGCAGAAGGTGCCCTGCATTTTTGTAGGCATTTTGCAGTGAAAAGAAGGGCCCTCAGCCCCGTGTGTGATAGAAGGTGTCCCCATACCTAAGCCATCAATCCATTTTGGGGACAGCTGGTTGGAGACACAGAAAACGTTTGATACGTTTTTGTGAAATTGAGTTGAGCTGATGGTTGGATGTTTAGGGCTAGAGGAGTCAAGGAATTGCCTCAGACAAGCAGAGTAAGACCCAGGTAGAGCGTCTCTATGCATGTGTGGGCACTTCCTTCCCTGATACAAAGTGACACTTCACGGACAGACGGGGACTGGACTGGGGAACATCAACCAGGCCTCACAAACCCACCCAGCTGCAGGCCCCTTGGCAGAGGGAAGCTGGCCAGGTGTGAGTCTAGAGGTGGGGACAGTGGTGAACAGCTCTAGCCAAGAATTACCATGTGGGAATGGGGGTGTGGAATTACTAGAGACTGAAAAAAACAGAGAAGCCAGGCTTCCAGATTTCCATAGGGAATTTTCCAGTTTGTAATTATCAACAACTTACTCAATTTTTCGAGAACGCCATACAGGCCGAGCGTGACACCCGCAGGTGCCCAGTTACAGCCTCTGCACTATAGAAAGCATGAAAACAACTTTGTTGCACAGAAGATTTTGTTTTAGCATTAATTTATTCTGGAGAGATGTTTTCCTGCCAGTGCTAGATACCCTGAATTATTTCACTTCTGCCCAGTCTGCTTCCTTTTCATTTTGCTGGCATTGCTGCCTTTTGAGATGATGATGAGAGAACCCATTTTAAAGTTGAACTTCTAGCTTCTGGGTCAGGAAGGTGTGAAATGGAGCAACTGAAGGAAGGGTAAGTGACCCCTAGATTCAGACCTCTTGACTATTCGTATTTCAGGCTTTTACCTATTCAAGTACTTTGCCCCCATTTGGATTTCCAACCAAAGCTAAATGTGTTATATGACTTGTGCAGAGTATTTTTCCTCACTGTTTTAAATTTATTATTGTGGTAAAAAATATATATAAGAAAACATTTGCCATTTCAACATTTTCTCAACTTTTATTTTGAAGATTTTCAAACATACAGAAGAGGTGAAGGATTGCACAGTGAACACCAGTACATCCACCACCTCAGTTCTGCAATTACCATTTTACTGTATTTGCTTCAACGCACATCTTTCTCTGTCCATCCCTCTCTCTACTCATCAGTCTGTTTTATTATTTCCTGCTTTGTAGCTGTTCAGGAGCCCACAGGGACTGTGACAAAGTACATCAGCTGGGCCTGTCAGTGCAGCTGAAACCCAACACAAACTAGTTTCAGCAAAAGAAGGCATTAGCTCATAGAACTGAAGGGTCCACAAGATGATGGCTTTGGCATGACTGCCTCCAGGGGCCCATGATGTCAGAATCTCTCCTCGCTGTCCTGACAGGCGCCATCCTCAGGCACACACGTCCCACGTGGCAGCACATGTGGCTCTCACAGCTCCAGGCTCAGGTCAGCTACCCTGCCCAAAGAGCGAGCCTGTTTCCCGATGACCCAGTCAGATGCCTAGCTGTGGCCCACGTTGGTCAAGCTTGATTCCATGCCCACTCCTACAGCCCCATATGACTGCATGAACAGAGTGGGGCAGGTGTGGTTCCCCAGAGGAAAAGTGGGGTGCTGTTACAGAATGAGGGCAGGAGCCTGGATGCTGAGCAGGAGCAGACGTCCACTCCATGAACTCTGCTGGGAATGAGGGAGAGGGCAGCTGAGCCACACATGGTCAGCACCCAGCACATACCTGTCCGAGGTTCCCAGGTCCCTTCTCCCTCACCTCTCCTAGCCTTTCAGGGTACACTTCTTAGATGTCCTTTTTCCTTCAGGGCGCCTCATGAGGTTGCCGTGGGCGATGAGGGCAGAAGTAAAAGAAGAGGTTGTAGAAAAGAGTCTAGGTGTAGTACGAGGACCTCAAGGCCAGCTGCCAACAAAACAGGGCCTCCTGGGCTGGCAGTCTTTTGGTGGCCTTACCTTTCCTCCCCTCCCTGCCCTTCCTCCCTCTTTCCCTCTGACTCACTTCCTCCCACAAATCTCTCTCTCCATGCCCAGTACAGATCCTGGAAAGACAGCGTCCACCCCCTTGGAGCTCGCTGTGAGGGAGAGAGGCTGGCAAAGGCACAGCTCACAGTGCACTTGTCAAACTCTGTGAGGACAGAGAAAGTCTGGAAGTGAGGTCGGGGTTCAGACCATATTTTGGGGTCTGGACCTCACCTTGGGATCCAGAAGCACCTGTTGAGGTGATCAGGCTCTCTTGGACGACTTCAAATGACTCAGACTCACGGGGCTGCCCTGTGACTGGAATGCCAAGTTACCGATGGACTAGAGAACTGAACAGGCAGCACAGCTGAGCACTTCCTCTGCCGGTGCTCCTCTCCCTGAGCCTGAGTCTGACTGTCATGAAGGTTGCTCAGTGACAGCTCCGGGCTCACATCACCCTCACGTCAACCACCCCAGAGAGCACGCTCTCTTCCCAGGCCTGCTGAGGGCAGAAAATAGACTGTGGATGGTCTACACAGGGCAGTCCCCTTGGGGCTCGGCATTTTGTATTGTGTTGCTGAAGGGGGCAGACCTAACAACCTGCTGAGCTAGAAAGAAAGTAGTGCCAGAATTAGTTAAAAGGGATAAAAGGCTTGCAAAACTCTAAGGGGAGAAAAGAGGACCAGGCTGAGAGAATCTATCACCCAGACTCCTCAGGCAGTCTACAAGGCCAGCCTCTGGCCTGCCTCCCTCAGCAGCCTCTGACATCGCCTGCCGTTTGCCCGTTCCCTCACTGCCCTGCCACCACACTGGCCACCTTTTGATTTTCAGGTAACCAAGCTTGCTCCTACCTGACAGGTAACGTTGCTGTTACCTCTGCCCCCAAATCTTGTCCTGGCAGCCGGCTGCTTGTCATAGAGGCCCTTGCTCAGATAAGCGTCATCTCTTCAGATAGGCCTTTCCTGACCATCCCATCTAAGTGGCTCCCACCTCCCTCTTCCCCAACCAGGTCACTCTTTTCTCACATCACCCTGATTTATTTCCTGTGTAACACTTGCCATTTTCTAAAATTGTATTCTTTCATGGATATTGCTATAGCCAGTGTGGTAGTTAGGAGTACTGACCATGAGCCAGATAGCCTGTGTTTGAATTTTGGGTCTGCCACTTGTTAGCTGTCTGACTGTGGACAAGTCACTTCACCTCATTGTCCTTCAGTTTCCCCCTATGTAATAGGGGCAGTAATAGTACTCGCTCATGTGGTTACTGTGCGAATTATTGAGATACTGTATGTAAAGTGTAGGAGCCCTGGTGGTGCAGTGGTTAAGTGCTTGGCCGCTAATCAGAAGGTCAGAGGTTGAAACCTTCCAGCTGCTCCATGGGAGAAAAGACCTAGCAATCTACACCTTTAAAGATTATAGCCTTGGGAATCCTATTGGGCAATTCTGCTCTATCCTGTAGGTTCGATATGAGTCAGAATCGACTCAACAGCAACTGATTTTATATGTAAAGTACTTAGAACAGTGCCTTGGATGTGGTAAGTGCTATATAAATGTTTGCTATAATTATTAACCTCAGTGCCTGGAATGTTTTAGGCAATTAATAACTGTTTGTTGGAAGTAATTAGATCTTTTTGGGTACTGACAGTGAGATCTGCTGACCTGTTTGGAGGCAGCATCAGTGTTGACATCAGCCGGCCAAGCTGCCTGTCCCCCGAAGCATGCTGGAGTTGTTGCAGGCTTTTGGCCCTTTGTTAAATGTTACATGTCTGAGTGGAGACTGGGGTTGGTCACAGATGACGCTTTGATGGCCTGGAGGCATGAGGCAAAGCAGAAGTCAGACCCAGGATCTCATGGGCTTTTTGAAGGGAGATGCCCAAGGAGGGTCCATCTACGCTGACCAAGGGGGTTGGGAAGTCGTAATGTATCTAAGCAAAAGTCGTCTACCCATCACTGGTCAAAATCAAGTCTCATTATTTTCAGTGGAAATCCACTCTCTCTTCTTTTAATTGTGGTAACACATATATGTAACAAAACATTTGCTGTTTTGACAGTCTTCACACATATGGTTTAGTGACATAGGTTATGTTCATCACGTTCAACCATCACCCTTATCGGTTCTCAGATTTTCCCTTACAAACGGCTCCTTGGTGAGTGGACCTTTCGTGGCTTCACCCACAATGTCAATTCACAGATACCATAAAAGGAAAAGCATACATTGTTCTATAGTTACTCCAGCTGCGTTAGATCAAACACAGTCTTCAACTTTAATGTTTCAATAGTTAGACCAAGTGATGAGTATTACAGAATTTCCCCTTCCTTTTCTCTTCCTACAGTTTTGCATTTGGCTCCCTAATATCTGCTGTCGACCCCGTAGCTACTATTGCTATTTTCAATGCCCTTCACGTGGACCCAGTGCTCAACATGCTGGTTTTCGGGGAAAGTATTCTCAACGACGCAGTCTCCATTGTCCTGACCAAGTGAGTGTGGGGCACGGGAGAAAAAAGTGCCGCCTTCAAGTTACGGAACTAAAAGTTCTTGTGACAAAGGGACAAATATTTTCAGGCAGCTGCGTGTCCAACTGGTTGTCCTCTGGGTGATTGGTTTACTGCCGTCTCTCTGTGTCCTGTCCTGACAAGCCATGACATGCGCCAGGAATGCTGGCAGGGTCCGGGGATGACTAGGAGAGCAGAGTCTGCCTTTTATGACCTACCTGTTAACCAGTGGCTCCTGAGTCCACCTTCTCACTAGCATCACCTGGGGTGCTTATTAAAGGTTACATTCCCAGGCCCCACCTTCAGAGCCTCTAATTCAGTTGCTTGTGGGGTGAGTCCTAAGAATTTACGTTTCCATTAAGTTCCTCAGATGATGATGAAGCAGCCAGCTCAGGGATCAGAGTTTGGACACCATTGTTGTCTCCAGTGGTGCAAGCAGTTAATGTGCTCAGCTGCTAACTGAAATGCTGGAGGTTCAAGTCCACCCAGAGGCAGCTAGGAAGAAAGGTCTGGTGATCTGCTTCCCAAAAAATCAGCAGTCGTAAACCCTATGGGGCACAGTTCTACTCTGACACATATGAGGTTGCCATGAGCCGGAATCGACACGAAGGCAGCTGGTAACTGGTTATAGCTAAAAGCAGTAGACAGAGACCCTACTCTCGCGTCAACTAACTGGAGCTCTTTGCCTTTGTAGTCACGGCTGTAAAATAAGGATAGTGATACTAATAGGCATCCCACCTTAAGAGGCTGTTGTATGCAAGCTCCTTTGGAAACTGCAGATCTTCAAATGTTCATTGGTATTACAGCCCCAGTTGAGAGAATCTGAGAAAGAAAAGATGAATCGTAAAATGTTGAGAAGTCAGTAGGAAAAGGAAGTGAGTTTCAGGTCATCTCAAGTACATGTATCTGATACAGGGCTGTTCCCTTGAACTGTGTGTTTGTGGCACTCGTTAATGTGTGGGCAGGCAGTCCAAACAGCTTTGCCAACAAAGAAGGCACTGACAGTCAAAGCAGCTGGAAAAAAGAGCCCTGGATGGTGTGTTAGAGATAAGCTAAGAATGTGGGGGGCCAGTCTGCGTTCTGTTAGAGGATAGAGTTTCTGTTTATCTCAGTACTGACTTGTCGTCTTTGTCGTGGAATTCCTTGCTAAGCATAACCACTCTGTGATAATGGGCATTTTCTTAAAAGCTTTATTGTGGACTATGTGCAGAATTCTTACGCTGAGAAACAACGCTTTGTAGTGGGAAGACCCCAGGTTTTGGAGTCAGGCTGCCTTGGGTTCCAGTCCCAGTGCTGCCATCACAGCTTTGTGGCCCTGGGCCAGCTCCCTTACCTCTCTGAGCCATAGGTTCCTCAACCGTGAAGTGAGGATGGTGATGCCTCTGCCTAGGACCGGAGTTGAGAATAAACGGGTTCACTATGGTACTGTGTGAAAAGCACTGGACACCAGTCAACACGAGATCCTTTCCCCTCTGTGCATGCCCCCCAGGCCCCGTTTCACCGTGGTCGCCTTGTGTCTGCCCTGCCTTTGCAGCAAGCGCTTACCTAGTGTCACTTCATTTCAAGAGGTGCTAAGCAGCTTAGCAGGCCTGAAAAAAAAGCAAACTAGGCCAGGATCATGTACGATGACAGTTTCCAAAAATGGATCTGTGGATCACATGTATATGAAAACCGTTTTTATTATCCTAAAAGTAATATATATGTTCTTCACATACAATTTAGAAAACATAAACAAAAGAGAAGAAAATAAAAATTACACATGTTGTCACCACCCAGAGATAATTGCAAATATGGTATACCAAAAAAAAAAACAAAATCTGTTGCCGTTGAGTGGATTCCAACTCATAGCAACCATATAGGGCAGAGCTGAGCTGCCCCATAGGGTTTCCAAGGAGCGCCTGATGGATTCCAACTGCCAGCCTCTTGGTTTGCAGCCGTATCTCTTAACCACTACACCACCAGGGTTTCCGCAATATGGTGTATGTATACATATGGTTTATTTAAATGGGTGTTTTATTTAAATGGACTTATATTTCTGCCCTAGTGGTGGATTGGTTAAGCACTCGGCTGCTAACCAAAAGGTTGGTGATTTGAACCCACCAGCAACTCATCGGGAGAGAAGACCTGACTCTCTGCTCCCATAAAGATTACAGCCTAGGAAACCCTATGGGGCAGTCTACTCTGTCACGTGGGGGGGGTCACTGTGAGTCCGAATTGACAGCACACAACAACAACAACATATTTCATATACAGTATTTTAACTTTTCCGTTGAACAGAGTTGATAAAATAATCTTTTGTGGCATCATTTTATTGGTTACGGAGTATCCTTTTCCATGGTTTTACTATAATTTATTTAACCGGTTCCCTGTTACGGGCTTTTTCACGTTTCTCTTGGCAGAAATTTCTGTAGCATCATTGGGAAATTATCATATATCATTCTGTAAGACCTTTAAAAAAAATCTCATGGCAGTGTTTTTTCTTATTTAGACCTACTCTGAAAGCTGCTTAGCTTTTTGCTTTTTACTTTTATCTCCTATCCTGGCTCCGTATAGTGAACATTTGTGATAAAGAATTTTGCCCAACTTAGAGGTGACGGCATGGGTTATTTTTATACATTAAGAACAAAACTCAACTGTTTTGTGTCTGATTTAAAGAAAAAAATCTGTCAGAGGTAGGACATTTTCTGAGTTTTTCCAGGTCGCTTTGCCACAAAAAGGCTAAATTAGGAGATATTTTCTTTTTAAGATGAAAAAATGAGGAGTCGTTGGGAGTAGCCAGAGGTTCTTATTGGAAAAGTGCTTTTGAAGGCTAGAATTACTTACGATGGCAAGTCCCCAGAATGGATCCACGGACCACGTGCATACAGTGTCTGGCACCCCCGCCCTCACTACCACCGTCATGACCACTACTGATGACAGGCTGATTTAGCACTGACCTAAGACATGGCCCGGCCTCACTGACTCTCCTCGAAGGAAGCATGCTAAAGGCCAGTTGTCTGCCATCCACATTTGGGGAGGGCCCTCTGTGTGCCAGACCCTGCTCTGGGGGGAACTCCAAGAGGACTTGAGGAGCTCAGACCGAGGTAGGAGAAAGATGCCGATAGAGAAATGAACACTGAGCCTTGGGTACAAGGGGAGGCACTCTGTGAAGGAATCGAGGAAGGCTCCTGCACAAGTTGTCTCCTGAGCTGGGCCTTGAAGGCCGGTAGCATTTTCAGGGAAGAGGGAAGAAGGGGGTGTGATAGTCCTGTCCCGCCCCCCCCTTCCCCCCAAGAAGGAGCTGTTGTCAGCTTTTCGTAGTTCTAAGGTAGAATCTGTCTTGTTTTTGTTTTTTTTTTGGCGGGGGGGGGGTACTTAAGTGATCGTTTTCAAAGTGATCTGACACATTTTTCTTTGCAACCGAATACATGAATGAATTACCCCTCCCTTTTTTTTTTTAATGTTTTCTCCTTCATAAGTGCTAGAAAACTCAAGAGTCTTATTTCTTCATTAAATTATTTTTAGCTTCAGTTTGTTGTGTAATAATTGCTGTAGTGAAAATCTTTTGTTCTCTTCAGCAACAGCTTAAGCTCACCAGATGAATCCTGAAGCAGCATTGTCTTATTCTTCAAGGTGTGTGGAACATGACCTTAAGAAAAAAAATGTAGAAAAATGAGCAGACCAGAAAAAGTCAGAATTGTACGTTCACTTACCTTGAGTTCAGGGTCTGCAGGCTCCAGCCCTGGCTCTGCTGCCAACCCTCTTGTGACCTTGCCTGCTTACTAGCTTGTTGGGCCTGGGCCTCTAAGGTGACCTTGGCCTTTAAAAGCACTTCTCCAGCAAGAATCCCTGATGGCTTCCAGCACTCCTCAAGGTGGCCTGTTAGCCTGTGCTCTGTTGGGAAAGAAAGGGGATGGGAAGATTGTGCAGTCAGGTGAGTTGGGAAAACGTTCGCTTAAACAAAGTTGGCTTTCCTTTTTGCAGGACTTTTCGGAACTTTTGTTATATTATTTTGTGTTGTGAATCTCCATGAAAGGATGTCATCTGCAGGGCTTCCTGAGGTTGACCTAGCTACCCTTTTATCAGAGATTATCCAGTTTTAAAACTACTGATTCATGGAATGCTGGTTCATGAAGCTGAATATCACTGTTGACTCTTCTGTTTCATTTACTGATTCAGCAAAAATTTATTTGTGTGTGAGGCGCCGCATGAGGCCCCAGACATATTGCAGTGAACAAGATGGATAGCCTTGGTCCTCACAGAGTGATTCATGACAGTTTTCACATGCTGTGAATTTCAGGAGAAGTCAGGTACCACGAGAACCTCTAAGTGGGACGGGCCTGTGTACAGGGGTCAAGGCAGGGGTCCCTGAGGAAGTGACATTGACTTTGGGTTCTGAAAGATGAATGGGAGAGTTAGCTGGGGACAGGGAAGGGTGAAGGATGACCCGCAGGGGGTGCTAGTGCCAGTGTCGCCCTGTCCTGAATGAGGAGAGGGGGAGGAGGTGAGAGTGGACAGGTATGCTGCAGAGGGGGACCAGGTCAGGCCCAGAAGACTGGGTTCCTCCTGAAAGCCACCAGAAGCCATCAGTGGGTTTCAAATAGTCCAGTAACCTGATCAGATAAGCTGTGAAAAGGGCTCATTCAGGCTGTTGAGTGGAGAATGGGCTGGTCATAGGAAGACTAGCCTGTTGCTGTTTTGTTGATTCCAATTCATAGTGACCCCATAGGACAGAGTAGAACTGCCCCATAGGGTTTCCAAGGCTGTAATCTTTATGGAAACAAACTTCCACATCTTTCTTCCATGGAGCACCTGGTGGGTTTGAACCCCTGACCTTTGGTAAGCAGCTGAGCGCTTAGCCATTGCATCACCAGGGCTCCTTATAGAAAGACTAGAATATGTGTATAGAGAGAGATCAGGGAGGCATTACCCCTAGGACCAGAGGGCAGTAGCAGAGGAAGAGAAGTGAATGGATTTGATAGGAGGGGGATATTTAATGGGAATAGTTCCCAGTTTTACTGGTATAATGGTTTTCCCTTTGGGAATAAAACCAATAGTTGAATTTAATGGCTTCTGACATTTTAGTTTGTTCTGTTACAGTGAAAGGAAACTCCTTTCAATTTTTCTGCCTCCCAACCCACCCACTCAGCCCTGTACCCAGTGCCATTTCTTCTTTAGATAGCTTCATGCTAACCTGATTTCAGGCCATAGCCTCAGTTTCAGGTTTTATCACAGGATTCCTGCACCAAGAACACTTGCTGTGAACTCCCCAGGGCCGTGAGGATGAACTACCGCCTCCTCACCTTGGTTCCTCAAAAGCCTCTTCCAGGCCCTGCCTCTCACTGCCTGCTTCTCTCACTTTGCATCTTGCCACTGTCATTCTCTCCACCTGACTTTTCCTCTCCACACAGCACATATCCTGCTCCCTGTGTTTTATCTATACTAATGTGTGTAATGGAATGTTTCCAGAATGTACCATGTACTCCTGAGCTTCCTGCCTCCCTGTCTTTGCACATGCTGTTCACTCTACCCGGGTGCTTTCCCTCACTCCTTCACCTGGTTAACTCTCGTCCTGAATCAACCCAGCCCGCAGATCATCAAGGAGCTTGTGTGACCCCCACCAGTTCGAGTTAGATGCCCATCAGGTATTTTTACATCCCTTTGCCCTCCCCCCAATTGTTGTTAGTTCTTGCCTTGTTTTTCTTCCTTTTTGGACTGGGAGGAGCTCCTTGAAGGAAGACCTTTGGTCTCATCTCTGAACCCCCCAAAGTGAATTCAATATCTGGAACAAAGTAGGTGAACAAATAAATGTTTGAATGAGTGAATGAATGAACAAATAAGTGAGGGAACAAGCAAGAAATAAGTTTTGAGTTCTAAGTTAATTTCTAAATAACTTTGTCTATAACATTTTCTTTCTGTTTTTCTTTTAATTCTTAGCACAGCAGAAGGCTTAACAAGAAAAAATATGTCAGATGTCAGTGGGTGGCAAACGTTTTTACAGGCCCTTGGCTACTTCCTTAAAATGTTCTTTGGCTCAGCAGCTCTCGGCACTCTCACTGGCTTAATTTCTGCATTAATATCCTTTTGATGTCGTGAACACATGCGTGGCGGAGCAGATCGTCCTTGACTCCATCCATCTATGGCTGTTTTCTCCGTTTCCTTAAGGGGCCTGACTGTAGTCTAAGGTTTTGTTTGAAGGAGGATTTTCCTGCTTAGTGTTGGTTTGGGAGACACTTTAATTTAAACTCAGGGAATTTTTAAATTTCACATGAAGTTTAGGGTGTCACTTTCCCAAGCTTAAAAACCATGTACAGTGTTGGGTATCAGATGTGATTTTGGGGGGCTTCTCAGTTCCCAAGCCTGAGAACCACATTCAGGTGATGTTCGTTTCCCACCATCTCACTTTTCACCTTCAGAAAAATGGAAGTTAAAGAGGCTTGCTAAGGCCAGCAGCACCTTGGTGGCTACAGAAAACTCATCATGTTGAAAATAGGAACTGGCACCTGCCCATTTCTGTGCACGTCTCAGCCTCCGTCTCGGGGCAGTGGTCCCCTGGGTCTCCTCCATGAGCAGTTTGTTGGGCAGATGGCCAGAAGAGGCTCTCTGCCTTGTTATAGGCATATTTGTCTGCCATTCTGTCCAATTTTCCCATCAACTTCCTTGTCCAGAAGCTTAAAAGCTCTGTTTAGCTGGCTGACAGCTTCTCTTATTGTTGTACCAATAAACAGAATGGAAAAGAGAAAACTATTTCCAGTTCAGTCTTTTCCTCCATATTTACCTTTTACTAGAGGAGGGGAAAAAAGGTCATGTATCGTAATGAAGTTAAGTCGATGGGCTGTGAGCTCCAGCGTGGGCTTCTGAATGGTGTATGACAATATAGAAGACACTCCCCTTTCACAGGGGCATGAGTTTAGCCACCTCCAGGAATAGGAAGGAAGGTCCTTCAATGGGGCATTGAAGCCCAGAGCTCTGGAAACAAGATGGGTGCCCATTAGTGACCTCATTTTGATGCCCTTGGGGGAAGTGAAAGAGTGACGTGGCATTGGAAGGCACCTGGTAGTGGGGGCTGGACAGTCCCCAGGACGTTCCCAGCTTCCAGGTCAGCATTTTTAAATGAGCCGATTTTCATCTCCTTCCACCATTGTTTCCTGTCCAGTATTTATATTTCTTAGTGTGTGGCAGAGTCCCTTTATTATGGCATCAGTCTCCCTACAGAGACGGAATCCTGTGACAAGAATTTTCAGATGTAATCTTGGGATTCTAAAACCTTCTGTACAACAATTTGAAAAAGGGGGGAAAAACATAAAAAAAAAACCCTCTGTGCCCACTGTTTACTTTCTAGACATGAAGCCTGCAGATTTGGGACTTCCTTAGATCTCTCATCAGCTGTCCCAGAGGTCTT